>NC_088391.1:4354000-4665000 GCF_037993035.2 Macaca fascicularis | reverse complement strand
GCAGGAGTGCGGCAGAGAGGAAGTTTTGTGGTGGGGCAGTTTGATCTCTGTGCTATCATCTGATCTGCACAGGCTGCACAGTCTAATCCCACTGGGCCTTTGGGTACAGGATATCTAGTTATATCTGCTGCTGGACCCACCTGCCCGCTGGAAATATGTGGGAATCCATTGCTGATGTTGGCTCCTTCCCTGGCCTCAACAGTCATATCATCTCCAGGTGTGCTATGTATGAAGTTTCCTTTCCTAGACTTGGTTTTCTTTTCTCTCTTTTTTTTTGAGACACAGTCTTACTCTGTTGCCCAGGCTGGAAGTGCAGTGGTATAATCTTGGCCCACTGCAATCTCTGCCTCCCAGGTTCAAGTGATTCTTGTGCCCTCATTGTACCGAGTAGCTGGAACTACAGACACGCACCACCACGACTGGCTAATTTTTGTATTTTTAGTAGAAGGGGGGTTTCATCATGTTGGCCAGGCTGGTCTCGAAATCTTGGGACCTCAGGTGATCCACCTGCCTCGGCCTCCCAAAGTGCTGTGATTACTGGTGTGAGCCACCGTGCCCAACCGTCCTTTCGTAGACTTTGAATTCCAAACACCACATTTTCTCAATGTCTTAAGCCCGGCCTTACTGAGTTAACCCCTTTCTGTACTTTCCTAATAACGTTAATACTTTTCAAATACTTTTAAATAATTTTAGTTTCAACACAGTCTGTGAGATGTTGTTTTGGCAGTTAGTTTACCCCCAGTTTGAGGCTTGGGTTCCTGGATGGTTTACCTAAGTCCCACACTCATAAATAAGGACAGAGCCAGGACAGAGCCAGGACTGAAACTCTGGCCTCTTGGCCTTCTGTCCAGGGTCTGATATATTGGAGGACCGCATCAATTAGGACTCGGTCCAGATGGCCCTCTGAAACTGAAGCGTGAGTGTGATGGCTCAACTGAATAGAGTTTCACTGTTCTCCTATAACAGAAGGTTTTTTGGGGGAAGCCACTCAAGGCTGATGGCAGCTCCACAGTGCAATCAGGTTACAGGCTTGTTCTAGATTTCTCTTCTGTTACACTTAGCATGTGGCATTTATCTTGTGGCGTCAAGATGGTTTCTACTTCTGCACTCCAGCTCTGTGCCCAGGGAGAAGGGAGAAGGGCAAATAACACATCAGCTGCTTTTCCTTTAAGAAACCTTCTCAGAAGCCTTAGCCTGTGACTCCATGTGCATCTCACTGGCTGACCTTTGTAACATGGTCAACCCTAGCTGCAAGGGAGTCAGGGAAGCTGTGAGTTCTAAGCCGAGCTCATTGGTACCCTGAGGGACATGTGAGCTGTTCTGAGGGAAATAGGGAGAATGGATGGTTGGCTGTGTCTGCCACACCTGCCTACCTCTCTAATATGCCTTCCCTTGTTTTATGCTGCCATTTAACACCCTGGCTTCTCATGTCCTCATCCTCTCTATTCCCAGTTGCCCCCCCAAAGTGTTACAATTTCCCAAGACAGCCAGGGTGCACATTGGTTATCCCTGTCCTTCAGCAAAACTCCTGTTTCCTCAGATAGATGTTAGAGCAATAACCTAGTAATTTGTACAGCTGCATGAAAGTTTTTTTTTTCAGATTTTCTGTTATATTTTCCACTTTAAGTACATGGTTCTGTTGTTCTCATAAGCCACTGAAACATCTTGTAAATCTCGACATTTCAGCATCCAAACTTTACTTCCTGGACACCTGAAAGTAGCACAAAATCCTTTTATCTGACTTGTCTTGATTTCTAGTGATTTCCAGGCCCTTGGAGGATTCTGAGGTGGACAAGATAAGGCACATCTTGTGATGTGCCTTACACAACAAGTGAATCAGGATGAAGCCAGGATGAAGCTCTGGCCAGGTAAGTGGAGACGCTTTGGGTAGATGGTTTTGCGAGTCAGTCCGGTGAGAAGTCAGCTGGTCCTCGGCCCTGGGGCAAGGAGGGACAACGTTTTCTGCACAAGTCCAAGAAGCATCACAGGAAAGGGGACTAGTTGATCTCAACAAGACATGCCCATATGTAATGCAAATTCCTTTATCTCTCTCTCTCCTGTAAACAAGTGCACAAGAACTTAAAAACCCCAATAAGCATTTGTCTCTTCAAAGCAGCCACCTAATAAGTGGATTTAAATAATGCAGCTATTGTTCAAAGCATTTTTCTAATTCCTTTTCTGGATGACTTTCAAGCTTATATGAAACTCTCTTGAATTTCCTTACTGGACAATCCTTGTCGTTTAGGATGGGTTTTATTTCAGAAAATACGGAGATTCACATGAAGGCAAACAAGTGAATCAGGATGAAGCCAGAAAGCGCCCCGCTACCCTTAAGGACCCTGTCTCGGCCGGGCGGGTGGCTCAGGCCTGTAATCCCAGCACTTTGGGAGGCCGAGACGGGCGGATCACGAGGTCAGGAGATCCAGACCATCCTGGCTAACACGGTGAAATCCCATCTCTACTAAAAATAGAAAAAATTAGCCGGGCCTGGTGGTGGGCACCTGTAGTCCCAGCTACTCAGGAGGCTGAGGCAGGAGAACAGCGGGAACCCAGGAGGCGGAGCTTGCAGTGAGCTGAGATTCAGCCACTGCACTCCAGCCTGGGCGACAGAGCAGACTCCATCTCAAAACAAAAAGAAAAAAAAAAGAAGAACCCTGTCTCATTCCTCCATAGCTCACCAGAGTTTTCTTTTCAGCAGTTTAACCTGCAGATTCCCGGCTCCTTACATTACATATGCAAAGCCTATAGGGAGAAAAATAAAGGTTTTAAAAAGCAGTCAGCGTCTGAATAGGCACTTATGTAGGTCCAGGAAAATAGTGTGTTTACAGGTTCTGTTGATTTCTGCCTTCACAGTCATCTGATAAGTGGTTACTTCTTCACATGTGGTCTGTGCTTTTTCTAAACCACTGTGAATCCTTCAGCATGCTATCAGCACAAAGAGCTATTCACTTCACTTAGGGAACATGGACACGGAGTTATTAACCCCATAAAGCTGGCCACCTTTAAACTTCTGATCTTGTCTGATAAACGCCTTGTTCCCATGACACTAAACAATGAGTTGAAAGGTAGTCAATAAATCAGAACACTGACTATTCCTCCCACGTACCTCTACAGCTCTCATCAACTCTGCTTTGCCTTTATCTCTGACCTCTTCCCATTTTTTCTCTTCTCTGATTCATGCCTTCTCTCCAGTCGGCTGGGTCCTAGACTGTGCTTTCATTTGTATTTGCCAAGCAGTCTCCTTTTGATCCAGTTACGGGGAGGCGCCCACGTCAGCTCACACTGGGAACGAGAAGAACTGGGCTCTGCTCACTTAGTCCTAGTCCCGCTGGCTGTGTGTGTGGAGCCATGTGCCAGCCCTGGCTTCCAGGGTGGACTCCGGGGTGCAGGTGATTGCCCTGACTGATCCCCTTCACACAAGGTGCCGAGCACCCAGGCAGGGTGCAAACCTGCCCCAGCCCAGACAGACCCTGCAATACAGGCATGAGGTCAGCCTGTGTGTTCACCACCACTCCGGGCAGAAAGAAAACATCTTGAAGAAAGGGGCAGAGTGGAGTAGCCTCCTGGCTACCTCACCCACCTCTCTGCACCTCCCTAACCCACAGAGGACTTGGAGGGACTCCCAGGTGAATTTTTCCATTGGGGAGCAGTACAGGCAACCGAAGGCTGGGACCCCAGGGTCCTGTGAGGTCCTAAGGTTTTTAATCCCCACCCTTGCCCCAGAGCCGTGGCACAGGTCTTCAGCCCAGGGGACGTGGGCAGCAGGCACAGCAGCACTCACCATACAGGGACTGAGGCAGGCCTCGGCCACACGGTGGGCTTATGCCAGGCGAAAGTTTGTCTTATGTCCTGAATAATAAATATGTGTCCGTCATACAGCCTTTGGGTGTACAGAGCCTATTTAAAGCAGACACAGACAGAAACCTGGCCAGGAACCAGAAGCCACTAGCTCTTCCTTTGATTCCATACACAGGGTGGCCCTGCCCATCTCCTCTGACTTCAGGCAGGCATCAGGCAGGTGATTCAGCCAAATAACAAACCAGTCCCTACTAATTTCAGGATTAGGCCTCCAGCAAACCTCAGCTCTGCAGAGCACCTTCTCCCCTCCTCTAACTCCAGAACGTCGAGGGCCATAAGAACTTTAAGTTTAAACTTTCTGTCACATCCTCAACAATTCTCTGGACTAGCCTTGTTCTGTGTGTTTTGGCAATTTTTTTTCCATCCTGAAACACGGAAGTTAGAGAAAATCGCGCATGGGAATTGAAGGATGAAAGTCAGATCTGGGATTCCCTTTCCCTCCCGCCCACGTGGGACAGACTCTGCACTCGGTCTTTGATGCCTGGCTGCTCCGCTGACCCCCAGCATTCAGCGTGGGCTGTGGAAACCCACCCGACACTAGCACCAGAGTCCGGACAGTTCCTTTTTTCAGCCCACACCACCTGGACTTTGGATTTAAAGCCTACGCTGCAGAAGCCACTTCGTTAAAGCACAGGATCCTCAGAAGTCAGCCCATCAGAGGAACTCAACAAACAGATGGTGCGGTGTCCCAGGGTGACAACAACAGAGCGGGTCACCTACCCCCGTGTAGAGTTTGTCACCCAGTTTTCAGCAGTCACACAGGTGGGCTGTTCTACTAAGACTTTAGTGGAACCCATCATTACTTGATCTTGAGTGAGAAAAAAAGGTAAAAAAAAAGGTTTTAGATCGCTTGTGTTCTTGCCAGACCGATTGGTAATAAAATGCCATTTTGCCTGCCAGAAATGTAAGCACAATGCAATTATTCTACAAATAAGTGCAAGTGGCTAACCTTAACTACATATTTTTTAAGGGAAGTAAGCAGGTTTTTGTTTTTTTAAATAAGGTAGGACTTTTTTTATGTTTAAATTATCCTGAAATACACTTTTTGGTTCCCTTGCTCCTGGGAGTCCTGTTTCTAAAACAAGGCCTGTCCACATCAGTGAGGAGTGTTAGAATGCAGATTTCCGGGCCAGGGGCCCAGTGCGGTTGTGGAGGCCCCATGGACCTTCCTGGTGGCTCTGCTCCATCATTTATTTACCTCTTAGCAACACCCTTCTCGTCACCCAGCTAGCCAGCAGCCAGAAAAATCAGACTGTACGTTGGGGTTTGAATAAATTAAAGTGGATGCATTAGAATATCTTGAAACCTTTGCAGAGCAGGTTAGGCAAGTTCCAGAAGGACAGACCTGGCAGAGCATTTCTGGTGACGAAGCCACAATGTCCTTTCCTGTCCCACGTGTAGGTCACCCCTCCGGGCACAAGGACAATGTCCAGTTGGCCACCGTGGAGTCCAATTCTCAGGGCAGACGGCTTGGTTCCGGGACAGACCACTCTACTGCGGCCTGTAGAATCTGCTTTCTTCCTCTGAATAAAGCCCCAGGACCCCAGGACTTACGGTTGATACGTCAGAGGCTCAGTCCATCCAGAGCCTTCCCCTATAAGCAAAAAGCTTCCCCACCCACCCTGAAGAAATTCACAGACATCAAAAGACCACTGTGTGGCATGTAGGTTAGCCCCTGAATTACAGAACAATCTGCTGTCATTTGCTGTAAATGCTGTTAGTTCATTACCTCATCATTCTGCCAATGGGAGCGTGAGGAGCACTTGGATGCAAACTCAATTCGGTAGCAAAAGTAAGAAATAAATGAAGCTGTACCAGACTTGATGCCTGTCCTGTTTTTATTCCTTGCTGTGCAATTTAAATTTATCGTACCATTGTCTTTGAACTTCAAATGTTAAACTTGCTCACAAGTCAACATTTTTTGCTCCATGATCAAAAAATTTGCCCAACAGTGGTTGCTGAACAGTGATCAGCAACCATTGATGGGCACATATTATCTGTGTGGAGATTTACCAATGCTTTGTGAGAAAACAAAAATGCCTGTTCTCAAGAAAAAAATGCCTGTTCTTCCAGCTATGGGCTGGAAGACTCTACACTGAACTTGAATGACTCATCATAGTCATCTCATTTCTTGAGCTCTTGCTATGCTGGAGATCTTCTGTCTCCTTGGTTCACTCTATGGTTCACCCTTCTCCAGCTGCTGTGCCCCCAGAGGCTGCCCTCCGTAGACTACCTGCGGGGGCTCCCCTGCCCTCTGGCCTCTGGTTGGATTTGAGCAATGGGCAGGGAGCCCAGGCAGGGAACTGGAGGGAGAGAGAGGGAAATGACGCCAGCTGTAAACTCCTCCTGCTGGTGTCATTGCGGGATGGCTTTGTCCCTTGACTAAAGGTCACACAGCACCTGCAAGGCAGGTTCTAGCAATGCCTTACTCCCAACCCCTCAGAGCTGGAGAGGGTAGCCTCACTGCTACCAGCACGGGTAAGCTCTGTCCCTGTTGCTTCCTACCCTGGCCACACCTTTGTAAATAATCTCGTTATTAAACAGTCCTCTAGTCATCCCCCTTCCTGCCAGGATTGACTGGCATTTCTACCTCAACATTGGTATTCTCCACCTAAATCCTCAATGCGTTAATGAGGTAATATTACTAATGTCATTATACAAATGTCGGAACTGGTCTCAGAGAGATGAGATAAGACCACACATTAGATAATGAACATGAAAGAATTTAAACCCATTTTTGTTTGATTTCACAATCTCCAATCTTCCCATTGTTATCTATATAGGGAGAAAACTTTTATGGTAAAGATTCCCAGAGCTGCTAATAATAAAAATAACGGACTGAGTGCAGTGGCTCATGCCTGTAATCAAATCTCCAAACTGACAGGCCAAGGCAGGTGGGTCGCTTGAGCCCAGGAGTTTGAGACCAGCCTGGGCAACATAGTGAGACTGCATCTCTACAAAAAATATAAAATTAGCTGGGCATGGTGGCACACGCCTGTAGTCCCAGCTACTCAGTAGGCGAAGGTGGGATGATCCCTTGAGTCCAGGAGGTCTAGGCTGCAGTGAGCCATATTCATACCACTGCACTCCAGCCTGAGTGACAGAATCTATCTCTGTCCTATGCCATGGGAGTCTGTCTCTCTCTCTCTCACACACAAACATATATACGTAAATACTTATTTTTTGCTCGCTTTCTCTTGTCAGGGAAACTCCAGGATAAACACAATTGTCATGGGTTTTAAGGGATATGAAGGAGAAAATTACCCAAGTCTAACATTTACTGAAGAGCAATCTGTCAGCCCCACAGGTCAGAGCAGAGCGTGGCAGTCACAAGACTGAGATCTGCTTTTGAGTCCCTCCATTTCCCATTAAGTTAATGCTGTGAAAAAACTGTTTCATTGGCCGTAGGCTGTACCCCACCTCCAGGTAACCCTCCCCCAGACTCAATCATGGGTCACAGCCACAAAGGCTCCCCATGGCTCCCGCCCCCATGACTTCATCCTGGAGAGGCAGTCCCTGTAGCAAGTGAGGGCAGAGAAGGGAGCGGAATTCCAGCAGGCTCTTGCAACAGACTGGGAGCAGAGGACGATGCTCTCTCATCACTTCTAGAATGCATCAGAAGGGAAGATGCAAGACTCTTGCCTGTCTGATAGGGGGCTGCTGGCTCCCCTGCTCTATTCCTACCTCCCCAAGAACCACAGGGCCCAAGCCAGGAGCAGAGCCAAAGGCAGGTGCTCTCAGCTGCAGGGAAAGGCATAGGGAATAGGGATCATTCGAAATCCACATTCCAGAGTGGGCCCCCTTTCGCCTTCCATCCATCTTTTCCTTACTCTTCCAGTTAATTGACCAAAAGTTTACTGAGCACCTATTGTCAACAACAGCACTAGGCTTCCTGTGTCCTGCCTCCTGATTCCTTTTCACTCCTTCCAAGTGTACCTTTCCTTGGGCTGCCCTCCTCCTTATTCCTCACCTCCAAAATGAACTCTTGCCTCCTTCCTGCTCCTGAGCAACAAAAATATCCATCCCTTGAACCTTGACAATCTCACCTAAGTCAAGGAAGAATTCCCTGGCTAGTAAATTCTCGCTAGGTGAAGTGAGGACTCTGCTTATCCTCCCTTGCTCCTTAAACCACTTGGATCTAATTGGCGAATTTTAGAAATGGTGCTGGGGGTGGTTTAGGTTGCTCCATACAACTCCTCAAGAGATCATTTGTATTCTGTATGCTGAAGGAGGCGTGGAAAAGGAGAAATCTGCTGTACACCCCCACCAGGCCCCCTCGTTCCTGCCTTCCCTTTGCCTTTTCCCTGCACTGAGGCTTGAAATGTCCTAAGTTGCTTTTCCCAAGACAATGAGGTGACTCTCATTAGGAATGACAGGAAGTTTCTCTACTCTAAGTCAAGGGGGGCTCCTCCCTCTCCCTCTCTGTTAGGAGATGCAACTCCCTAACGTGGAGCCTGCAGGCTCCTCTGCTGAAGAAAGCAGAAGAGGTGAGCCCTGAGCCATTAAGCACCAATTCCAGAGCCAGTGCGGCTGCCTCTCCATGCAAGCTGATGTGATGCGGGAGCAGAAACTAAGAGCCTCACAGAGAGTATAGGTCCGGGGCTGGGGGATAAAGGAAACACACGTCAGAGAGGAGAGACAATGGGGCCATTGGGAGAAATACCGGGGAGAGCCCCTGCCTTCCCTGACATTCTCTAATGTTTCCTGTCTGCCACTACCCGCTCTCACCCTGTGAATGAGTTTCAGTTCCTTTCAAGCACATGATCCTTGACCTGAATGAGACTTAGTTCTACAGATCTAGGCAGGCAGGCTGGCTGTGATAGAAAAAAATAAGACAAAAAAATCTGACAATATGCTAGTAACGTCTGATCCCACTGCAAACATTCAGACCAGTCTATGAGGAATGTAAGAAACTAACAAAATGGACCAACCATTGATTATGTAGAAGTAGTGTACACATTAAAAAAAGAACAAAGCTTGGAGTAATTATAACTCCTCGTTTATTACAGCAGACAAAAGCAGTATCTATACAATATAGAATTGCTAAACCAAACTTGAAAACTTCTGTCAAGTGGGCTGTTCAGCTTTTGAAGAGGTGGAATGCCATGTCCAGTTAGACCTGTTGGATGGACCATGACTAAATTCACCTCCAGGGCTGCCACTCTCACCAGAACCCAGATGAGACCACTGCGTCCCATCAGGGCTTCCGCCTTCCTTCGAGAAGGTCTGATACTCTGCAGCTGCCCTGGAGAGGCACCTTGCCCTTCTATCCACCTTGTCCTTCTGTTATGTTAGATACTGGGGGGGCTCTACACCTAGACTGTATCCTCAAAGAGCTTTCAGCAACCTGCTCCCTGGGAGTCTGTAACTTCAGAGAAAGAAGTGTGGCTGTTACCTCCCTCATCTTACAGATGGGAAATGAATGAGAGAGATTCTAAGGTGGTGTCAGTAGACTACTAAAGACAACAAAAACACATTTTAATACACCAAATCTTTAAAAACCAAAAGTCAGTTTATCATCAGTTGCTTTCTCTGTATGAACTCTAGTAACTGCTTTCTTTGGTGAATTTACATGTTGCTGGGGGCTTAGAACACTCTGCTGCCCCAGCTCAGAGGAGGTTGGTGATGATTCTGACAAATCCCATTGCTTTGTGTGTGCCCAGAACCCCAGGCCCATCCTTTCCTAGCTGGGGCCATGCTGGACGGCACCAGCATCTCACATGGCTCCTGAGCCTTCCTTTCCCATGGCCGGAGTCTGCCCAGGTTATCTCAAAAGCCTGAAAACAGGAAATGTGTTAGGGAATTAACAATGATCTCTGGGTGGAGGAGCTTTAAATGACTTATTTTCTGCTTTAAACATTCCTGTATATTCCCCAATGGGCCTTCACTGCCTTTGTAATTTTTATTAATCAAGAAGTTTCTCATGCTCTCATCTGGAAGAATCTGAAGCCCTATATACAAGACATTATCCGAGATGTTATTTTTCCACTGATGTGCACAGATGCCGACGAGGAACTTTGGCAAGAAGACCCTTACGAATATATACGCACAAAGTATGATGTGTTTGAAGATTTCCTTTCTCCTACCACTGCTGCCCAGACACTTCTGTTTACAGCCTGTAGTAAGAGGAAAGAGGTACTGCAAAAGACTGGGATTTTGTTACCAGATTCTTACAGAACCAAATGCTGAGCCTCGAAAAAACGATGGAGCCCTGCATAGGATTGGCTCTTTAGCTGAAATACTTCTGAAGAAAAAGATCTGTAAAGATCAGACAGAATGCATGTTGCAGATTCATGTACTCCCTCTCTTTAGCAGTGAACTAGGCTACGTGAGAGCAAGGGCTTGCTGGGTACTTTACTATTTTTGTGAAGTGAAGTTCAAAAGTGATCAGAACCTTCAAACAGCCTTAGAGCTAACAAGAAGATGTCTGATTGATGATAGAGAAATGCTTGTGAAAGTGGAAGCTGCCATTGCCCTTCAAGTATTGATCAGCAATCAAGAAAAAGCTAAAGAATATACCATGCCATTCATCAGACCTGTCATGCAGGCTCTTTTTTGTATTACAAGAGAAACAGAAAATGGTGACCTTACCAATGTAATTCAGAAAATGATCCATGAATATAGTGAAGAAATTACTCCTATTGCAGTAGAAATGACACAACATTTGGCAATGACATTTAACCAAGTAATCCAGACGGGGCCAGATGATGAAGGTAGTGATGACAAAGCAGTTACTGCTATGGGAATTCTTTTTTTTTCCCCCCCACTGAATGAGTCTCTTTTTATTTTCTTGGTGATCTCTTCCAGTTAACTACTTCCGTTGTAGGTGATAAAATGGGTAAGGCTCCACACTTCAGATGCTGGCACTGCTCTGAGCATGGTCTTTCCCTTTATTGCAACTCACAATCAAAACCTTTGATTCTTTTTTATATTCCAGTCCCAGAAGTAGTCTCCACTGTAGAAGTTAATTGATGAGTCGTAGCCTACGACCAGGCTCTAGCTCCTCCAGGAACACTACAGGATGAATTTAACTATGCATTAAACTAAAAGGTATTCTCTCAAATATTTGCTATGGGAATTCTTAATACAATTGACACACTGAGGGTAGTTGAAGATCATAAAGAGATAACCCAACAGCTCGAGGGAATCTGCTTACAGGTCATTGGTACTGTTTTACAACAACATGTCTTAGAATTCTCTGAGATCTTCTCTTTAGCGCACAGTTTGACATGTGAACAAGTGTCTCCACAGATGTGGCAGCTACCTTGTATTTGAAGTCTTTGAGCAAGATGGCTTTAATTATTTTACAGATATGATGCCCTTCCTTCATAACTATGTAGCAGTTGATACAGACACACTTCTGTCTGACACCAATTATCTTGAAATGATATACAGTCTGTGCAAAAAGGTTTTTACAGGAGTTGCAGGAGAAGATGCAGAGTGTCACACAGCAAAATTGTTTGAGGTCATCATTCTGCAGTGCAAAGGGCGTGGCATTGACCAGAGGAACTGGGGAGTGATGAAGATGATATTGATGAAGATGGGCAAGAATATTTGGAGATTCTGGCTAAGCAGGCTGGTGATGATGGAGATGGTGAAGATTGAGATGATGATGTGGAAGAGAATTTTCTGGAAGGCTATTCCACAATCATTGATAATGAAGATAACCCTGTTGATGAGTATCAGACATTTAAAGTTATCTTTCGAACGATTCAAAATCGTAATCCTGTGTGGTATCAGGCTCTGACTCATTGTCTTAATGAAGAACAAAGAAAACAGAGTTACAGCAAAGAAAACCGTATACAGCAACTCTGACTGATCAAAGGAGAGCAGCCCATGAATCCAAAATGATTGAGAAGCATGGAGGATACAAATTCAGTGCCCCATTTGTGCCAAGTTCTTTCAACTTCGGAGGCCCAGCACCAGGGATGAATTGAGTTCTCTCTTTCTTTCCTGCTGTGTGACTGTAGTGAACAGCTTGTGTTCCTCCTAGTCGTGGTTCCAGAACTGGTTCATGTTATCTATTCTAAACTAATGATCAATAGATGGAAAAAGAAACAACAACCCCAGAGATGGGACCTGATCATGCAGCCTGGCACTGGAAAAGAAACCAGCCGGATTTTGGTCGGGGGGTAGGGGTGGGGGTTGGGGATGGGGGGTGGGGATGGGGGGTAGGGGTGGGGGGTGGAGATGGGAGGTAACTCAGGGGGCATATTTTCTTTATTTTTTGAAGAAAGTAAGATCCTGACTCTGAAGCTTCAAAGGGGAAGCTGTGGAAATCTGAAACAAGAGCGGATGTCAGGCAGCTTTTCCTTTTCTAACGAAAAAATAGGCACGGGCTACAGGACTACTTAAAACGTCTCATTTACAGTATGAACTCAAAGGCAGATGTAGGCCGGGTGCGGTGGCTCAAGCCTGTAATCCCAGCACTTTGGGAGGCTGAAACGGGCGGATCACGAGGTCAGGAGATCGAGACCATCCTGGCTAACACGGTGAAACCCCGTCTCTACTAAAAAATACAAAAAACTAGCCGGGCGAGGTGGCGGCGCCTGTGGTCCCAGCTATTCCGGAGGCTGAGGCAGGAGAATGGCGTAAACCCGGGAGGCAGAGCTTGCAGTGAGCGGAGATCCGGCCACTGCACTCCAGCCTGGGAGACAGAGCGAGACTCCGTCTCAAAAAAAAAAAAAGGTAGATGTAATTTTTACACCTATGAGTATTTGCCCAATTTCTGTCTCTTCCTCACCATTGGGTATCTATTCTTTATACGTAAATAATATAAGATAATGATAGCCTTATTCAATCCTCATCATTTTCATTCATCATTGTTCCTGTGTAGATTATTGGACATTTATTGTAGCACTACATAACTCATTATAAAAATCTGTAAATGAATTAGCACTTTCATATTGAAACAAGCCTGCTAGCCTATGTATAAAATAGCAAAATGTTTGCTGTTTATAAAAAGATGTAATGGGGTGGGGGACAAGGGTAATTTCAAGTTATTAATTTAAAAATGAACTAGCAATTTTGTACCTGGTGACTTTGTGGTGCGCTAGCCTCTGACAGTGACTTGAACTCGGTATTGTAAAAAGGGGTTAGTGGTATTTCATTACGGCTAAAAGTGACAACTCCCTCTGTGTCCTGCTTTTCTTAAAGCTGTCAGTGTACAAGTGGGTGTCTGAATACCAGACCTTACTGTAAAAAAATAAGAAAGGTGGTATCCAGAGCATATAAATTGGATCTAAAGTTCTGCTCTTAAAGAGTTCATCTAAGAGTATGGCTAAACATCTGTATATGCAATCTATTAAAAGAACTGAATTCGGAAAAAAAATAAAAAGCAAGCAGGCACTCCTACTTCCTCCTTATCGTTTGTTATCTTGCAGTTTTCTTCCTCAGACCCAGACCCCAGGAAGCTTCCCACAGTCAGTACCATCCGCTCTTTCGTGACAGTGCTGTACCTGATTTCACCCCTGGGAGGAGAACTCAAGGTGCTTTTCTCTCCATCCATGTTTGGCCCCATTTCTTCTTGTAAACTGTAAGTAGCTGGTAGGCAAAGAAAACATGTGGCAGCCTCGCCAGCTTCTAAACATGTGCAAGGACTTTTTTAAGAGGATACCTTAATTTCGATTTTAAGCTTTTGTAATAACAACAAGCCATTATGGAGCATTACTTTGTGCCAATTCATAAGCAGTAGTATTTCACCTTCACGGAACCCAGGAACTGGATAATACTATTGTCCTCGCTTTTCACGTGAGAAAACAGAGGCAGAGGGTGGTGCAGTGGCTTACACAAGGCCAGGCAGCTAGTGAGTGGTGCAGCCAGATCTGAATCTAGGCAGCCTGACCCTGAAGACCACGCTCCTGATGAGTAAAAGGTGGAGAAATTTAACTCCTTTTACTTGTGGTTCCTACTGCTGCTGTGCCTGATAAGGACACAGGCAAGTAAAGACAACTTGGCCATAAATCTTCCCCAAAGAAAAGCAACACAGCCAAAGTGCCAAAGTTAGTGACCCAGGCGACTCGCCCAGAGCGTCTGCTTGGCAAAGGCGTGAGTCTTTCACAGTCCGCAGTGTTTCCCTGGAGTCACACTCCAATTTCTCAATAACCACTTACTAGGAAATTAAACAGTAGCAGTAGAACCCTGATTTTTTTTTTTCAGAGGCGGAAACAGAATCCCAAGAGTTTCCGGGGAGGGAGGAAGGCACAGAGGGAGACAGGGCTGAGGATTGCCTAAACGCCTGATACACACCACAGCAGGCCTGCACCTGATCCATTCGCCCCCAAGACAGAGAAATAAACAGATCGATGGAACAACAGCCATTTGGTGATTGTTTCTTGTCACTCTGTGGGGGCAGGGCTGGGGACGGCTGGGAAACTGCAAGCTATCTGAAGAAAACTTCCGCATTTGCTCCCCCATGGAAAAGCTAATGGGAATTCTGTCTAAACGGCATGGTGTTTACTATCAGGACACAGTCCCAAAGCATTCTCCTGGCATGCGTAGAAAAAGCGTTCTCCTGGCATGCGTAGACTGACGGAGAATTAGCTCTGCCTGCCATGCACAGGAGCTGGCCGCTCTTGGGCCTTGGGAACTCTCCCAGGTTTCCTTCCTTGGCAGCCACAGCAGGAATCCTGAATTGTTTACAGTGAAGCCAGGAGATAAGACCATCACCGCAAGGAGTTCAGATTCTTTTGCTAAATTAGAAGAAACAGATGAGACAAAGCTTGCAAAGGGGCTCTGCTGTTTTAAGTCATGGGCTGCCTTTGAGGACCCTTTAGAGAGAGCTGTGGACACCATGCAGAGGTTCTCACAGACGTTTGCCTCAGCTGGAGCAAAAGCATTCCCCAGAAGAAGTTCTGAGAGATGCCTGTGAAGGTGGTATCCTACATGTCTGGGCTCACTGGAAAACATCTAGCAGCTTCTGAGAAAAAGTATGGTTTGCAAAGTCAAGTTTGGTCAACGTTTTTTTCTCCCTATCAATTTGAAAACTTTTCTGTTGAATTTGTACACAATTTTTTTTAAATATTCCTGGGAACATTGCTCAAGAACCTTTTTTTTTTTCCTAGGGGCCCACCACAAACTGACCGTGTGACTTTGGGCCAGTTGCTTAACCTCCCTAAGGTTCCATTTTTCCCCTCTATAAAATGGGAATGTAAGTTAGTGTCAGCTGGGTGCGGTGGCTCATGCCTGTAATCCCAGCACTTTGGGAGGCCAAGCTGGGCAGATCACAAGATCAGGAGATCGAGACCATCCTGGCTAACATAATGAAACCTTGTCTCTACTAAATATACAAAAAATTAGCTGGGCACGATGGCAGGTGCCTGTAGTCCCAACTATTCAGGAGGCTGAGGCAGGAGAATCACTTGAAACCAGGAGGCAGAAGTTGCAGTGAGCCGAGATCACACCACTGCACTACAGCCTGGGCAACAGAACAAGACTCCATCTCAAAAAACAAAAAAACAAAAAAAACTCTATCAGTGTCTACCTGATAGAGTTATAAACTTTGTAAAGTTCGCACTTAACACAGGAAGTAGCACATGGTTAGTACCAAATAATCGTTAGTTCTTCTTCCTGTTGCTATTATTTGTTATTGAGAGGTGATTATGTGTTAGGTACCACACCAGGGCTAGAGATGGGTAAGACTATCATGTGGTCCCTGTCCCTAAAAAACAGAATCACGCAGTCCTGCTTGGGGTGTAGTACCTGAAGTTACCACACCAGCATCACCAGGAACTTGGTGAAAATGCAGATTCTCAGGCCCTACCCCAGACCCACTGGGTCAGAAACTCTGGGGGTGGGGCTTAGTCATCTGTGTTTTAATAAACCACCTAGGAGACTGACGCAGGCTACAAGCTTGGAATGAATAAGCCACATCTGACATGTGCTTTGTAACGATTCTACATTTCAGTGAATTGAGCTTCCTGTGCTTAGGAATTCCTTGGTTCCCGAATGTATCACGTATAAATAATCCACATGTGCCACGAGTAACTAGTAAGAGTAGTTTTGTAATTTTCAGAAATGCATAAGCAATTCTGCAGACATGACATTTTTCTGTTGTAAATTAGAAATAATTTATCTGTAAATTAGGGATTAGACCCCTGGTGGCAAAAAGAGACTGTGATGGGGAGTGAGTGCTCTCAGGCATAGAACAATGTCAGGTGGAGGAACACACAGTGCTTTTTCCCAGCACCTGGCTTCTCTGGTGGTGGTCTACGCTCAGGTTTGGAGTTCTGTGCTGTTCCAGATTTCCTCATATGCTGCGGCTTCTGGTTTTCTGTTCTTAGAGTTTTGATCAACCAATTTATAATCTGTAGTTGGTTGTAACAAATGGAGCTGATAGCCAGAAAAATATATTACATACTTCTTTAAGATAACTAACATCAGGCCGGGCGCGGTGGCTCAAGCCTGTAATCCCAGCACTTTGGGAGGCCGAGACGGGTGGATCACGAGGTCAGGAGATCGAGACTATCCTGGCTAACACGGTGAAACCCCGTCTCTACTAAAAAATACAAAAAACTAGCCGGGCGAGGTGGCGGGCGCCTATAGTCCCAGCTACTCGGGAGGCTGAGGCAGGAGAATGGCGTGAACCCAGGAGGCGGAGCTTGCAGTGAGCCGAGATCCGGCCACTGCACTCCAGCCTGGGCTACAGAGCGAGACTCCGTCTCAAAAAAAAAAAAAAAAAAAAAAAAAAAAGATAACTAACATCATTCAGGTTTTTAAATGCCATTTTTTTGAAAAGTGAAATAATTTTTACAACGTGAGTTTGATGATGTGAGGTTTACCCGATTATATTGTCGATGCTGAATAAGATATACATTACTGGTACTATTAAAGAATATAAACAAAAAATATTTCTTTACATAATGACATTCCAGTTCTAGGCAGGACCTACATAGCCCAAACAAGTGAATGAAATTAACAGCAAAACTCAGGTCATTGCAGTGTCTTGGGAGGACGGTCACATCACAGTAAAGGAATGAGTTTGGGGTGTTTTTTTTTTTTCCTCTTATTTTCTGTTTCTCTTTTTAAAGGCACTTAAAGGCTATTTTAGGAAGCCTCCTTTTGGGACAACAAAACTCAGAGAAAAATGTTGTAAGCAGGTCTAGAGAACTGGATGGTGACTACACCTCCTAAGGTCTACAATTTGCCCAGATCTATGCAGGAATGAATCAAAAACTGACATCACTAAAGTCATACAGAAATATATTTGATGAGGTATTGTCTAAATGGTGAGAAACTGTAAACCCAAACTGCATCATCTGTAGCGGCATAATAGTCCCGATACAATATTTGGTTATGGGTTAGCAAAGACAAGGATAACTAGGTTACAAAGCCAGGACAAGAGAGAGGAAAACCTGGACAAGGCCCAGTCAATGATGGCTAATTCCTAAAATTAACACCAGACCACAGACACTGCCTCTATGAGATACACTATGTTCTATATCTACATATAGATTACTAAACCTGTATGTAGATTTGTTATTCCATCTACAGTGTAGGTACAGTTATTACAGAGCAGCAAATCTCTTTTGTTTTTATAAATGTAAAAACTACATTTATAAAAGTGCAGCATACTGATTATCTTAGTAAGCTTGGGCTGGCTCTAACAAAACTCCATAGACTGGGTGGCTTAAATAACAGACATGAACTTTGTTCAGAGTTCTGGAGGCTGGGAAGTCCAAGACCAAGATGCCCTCTGATTAAGTTCCCGGTGAGGGCTCTCCTCCCAGCTTGCAGACAGCTGCCTTCTCACTGTGTCCTCAGATGGCAGAGAGAGAGGACACAAGCTCTCTGGTGTCTCTTCACCTGATGGCATTAATGCCACTATGAGAACCCCATCCTCATGATCTCATCTAAGCCTAATTACCTCCCAAAGGCCCTTTCTCCAAACATCAGCACATGGTGGGGTAGGAATTCAACATGCAAATTTTGGGGGACACAGTTAAGTCTATGGCAATGGTGAACCCCTCATGCTTCAGAGACCATTGGAACTAGGCTGAAATCCTACCTCAGCGACTTTGCATTTGTGAGTCATTGGGTACATGCATCACCCTCTCGAGACATTTCCTCTGTAAAATGAGGGTAAAATCAACTCCTAGACAGAGTTGTTGTGGGGACTGCCCGAGATAGTGAAGACCAAGTGCAGGAGATAAGTGCAAGGCACAAAGCACAGGCCCAGGAAATGCTACTGCGGCAGCCACCCTCCAAGATGCCCCTCGATCCCCGCCTGCTGCTGTCCAGGCCTTTCAGCTCTCAATGTGTGTGTCTCCCAGTTCTGTGTCCCCCGTCTTGGAGGATGGCAGGTGCAGTCAGCAGCCGTCTTCTGATGGAGGTGGGCCTTTGGGGGGTGATGAGTCATGAAAGCAGAGTCCTCATGATGGGACTAGCGCCTGAGAGCTCATTTGCTCTGTCCACCACGCAAGGACACAGTGAGAAGATGCCACCCAGGAAAGCAGGAGCTCACCAGACGCTGAACCTGCTGCCACCTTCATCTTAGATTTCCCAGCACACAAAACTGTGGGAAATTTCTGTTGTTCGTGAGCCACTCAGTTCACAGTGTTCTGTCATAGCAGCCTGAATGGTCTAGGACATCTGTATACTCACCTCCCACAGTGACAGAGCTGAGCTGGGACCCCAACAGGACACTGCACAAATGATGGCGTGTGACTTCGGAGACTAGATCATAAGGTGCTGTGGCTCTCACCGTGTCCTCTCCCGAGTCACCCGCTCTGTGGCTCTCACCGTGTCCTCTCCCGAGTCACCCGCTCCGTGGCTCTCACCCTGTCCTCTCCCGAGTCACCCGCTCCGTGGCTCTCACCGTGTCCTCTCCCGAGTCACCCGCTCCGTGGCTCTCGCCCTGTCCTCCCGAGTCACCCGCTCCATGGCTCTCGCCCTGTCCTCCCGAGTCACCTGCCCCGTGGCTCTCACCCTGTCCTCCCAAGTCACCCACCACGTGGCTCTTGCCCTGTCCTCCCGAGTCACCCGCTCCGTGGCTCTCGCCCTATCCTCTCCCGAGTGACCCACCCCGTGGCTCTCACCGTGTCCTCTCCCGAGTCACCCGCTCCATGGCTCTCGCCCTGTCCTCCCGAGTCACCTGCCCCGTGGCTCTCACCCTGTCCTCCCGAGTCACCCGCTCCGTGGCTCTCACCCTGTCCTCCCGAGTCACCCGCCACGTGGCTCTCGCCCTGTCCTCCCGAGTCACCTGCCCCGTGGCTCTCACCCTATCCTCTCCCGAGTGACCCACCCCGTGGCTCTCACCGTGTCCTCTCCCGAGTCACCCGCTCCGTGGCTTTTGCCCTGTCCTCCCGAGTCACCTGCCCCGTGGCTCTCACCCTGTCCTCCCGAGTCACCCGCTCCGTGGCTCTCACCCTGTCCTCCCGAGTCACCCGCCACGTGGCTCTCGCCCTGTCCTCCCGAGTCACCTGCCCCGTGGCTCTCACCCTGTCCTCCCGAGTCACCCGCTCCGTGGCTCTCACCCTGTCCTCCCGAGTCACCCGCCACGTGGCTCTCGCCCTGTCCTCCCGAGTCACCCGCTCCGTGGCTCTCGCCCTGTCCTCTCCCGAGTCACCCACCCCGTGGCTCTCACTGTGTCCTCTCCCGAGTCACCCGCTCCGTGGCTTTTGCCCTGTCCTCCCCTGAGTCACCCGCCCCGTGGCTCTCGCCCTGTCCTCCCCTGAGTCACCCGCCCCGTGGCTCTCACCCACCTGTTCCGTGGCTCTCACCCTGTCCTCTTCCGAGTCACCCGCCCCGTGGCTCTCACCCTGTCCTCTCCTGAGTCACCCGCTCCGTGGCTCTCACCCTGTCCTCTCCTGAGTCACCCACCCCGTGGCTCTCACCCTGTCCTCTCCTGAGTCACCCTCTCCGTGGCTCTCACCCTGTCCTCTCCTGAGTCACCCACCCCGTGGCTCTCACCCTGTCCTCTCCTGAGTCACCCGCCCCGTGGCTCTCGCCCTGTCCTCCCCTGAGTCACCTGCTCCATGGCTCTCGCCCTGTCCTCTCCCGAGTCACCCCCCCGTGGCTCTCACTGTGTTCTCTCCCGAGTCACCCGCTCCGTGGCTTTTGCCCTGTCCTCCCCTGAGTCACCTGCCCCGTGGCTCTCGCCCTGTCCTCCCCTGAGTCACCCGCCCCGTGGCTCTCACCCACCTGTTCCGTGGCTCTCACCCTGTCCTCTTCCGAGTCACCCGCCCCGTGGCTCTCACCCTGTCCTCTCCCGAGTCACCCGCCCCGTGGCTCTCACCCTGTCCTCTCTTGAGTCACCCGCCCTGTGGCTCTCGCCCTGTCCTCCCCTGAGTCACCCACCCCGTGGCTCTCGCCCTGTCCTCTCCTGAGTCACCCACTCCGTGGCTCTCACCCTGTCCTCTCCTGAGTCACCCGCTCCGTGGCTCTCACCCTGTCCTCTCCCGAGTCACCCGCTCCGTGGCTCTCGCCCTGTCCTCCCGAGTCACCCGCCCCGTGGCTCTCACCCTGTCCTCTCTTGAGTCACCCGCCCTGTGGCTCTTGCCCTGTCCTCTCCTGAGTCACCCGCTCCGTGTCTCTCACCCTGTCCTCTCCCGAGTCACCCGCCCCGTGGCTCTCACCCTGTCCTCTCTTGAGTCACCCGCCCTGTGGCTCTTGCCCTGTCCTCCCCTGAGTCACCCACCCCGTGGCTCTCACCGTGTTCTCTCCTGAGTCACCCGCTTCGTGGCTCTTGCCCTGTCCTCTCCCGAGTCACCCGCTCCGTGGCTCTCGCCCTGTCCTCTCCCGAGTCACCCACCCCGTGGCTCTCGCCCTGTCCTCTCCCGAGTCACCCGCCCCGTGGCTCTTGCCCTGTCCTCTCCCAAGTCACCCTCTCCGTGGCTCTCGCCCTGTCCTCTCCTGAGTCACCCACTCTGGAGGAGGCCAGCTGCCAGGTTGTAAGGACAGGAAAAGTGTGCTCAGGAGAGATCCATGGGGTAAGGAGCTGAGGCTGCCTGCCAGCCACCAGCACTGACCTGCCAGCATCTGAGTGAGCCACCTGTGAAGTGGCTCTTTTATTCCTGGTCAAGCCTTCAGATGAATATGGCCTCCGCTGACGCCCTGACCACAACCCCCTGAGAAACCTGGAACCAGAAGCACACAGGCAGGGCACCCGTGTTCCCGACCGTTCTGACACTGCGTGGGATGATGAATGTTCATTGCTGTTGTAAACCAGCAGTCTCCCACCTTTTTGGCACCAGGGACTGGTTTTGTAGAAGACAGTGTTTCCACGGACGCGAAGGGAGACAGATGGTCTGGGGATGAAACTGTTCCACCTCAGATCATCAGGCATGAGTTAGATTCTCATGAGGAGCACGCAACGCACATCCCGCGCATGCGCAGTTCGCAGTAGGGTTCATGCTCCTGTGAGAATCCAATGCCCCGATGACCTGACGGGAGGCAGAGCTCAGGCGGTAAGCCTCACTCGCCTTCTGCGGTGCAGCCAGGTTCCTCGCAGGCCACGGACCAGGGCCAGTCTGTGGGCTGCGGACCCTGTCGTAAGCTGCTGACTCGTGGGGCTATTTGTTATGCAGCAGTTGGTCATGGACATAACTAGAGTCACTGCTGCCATGACTGCTGCTGTGACAGGCACCTGGTAGACCCAACTAATACTTGCAGTCAAAATTGTGTTGTTCCAGGGTCCTCTCGTGCTCAAAGGTCTTCTGAATGCATTCACTAATTTTGCCATGTCAAAACACAGGGCCAGACGGCCTCCGCGGTCATTTCCTCTTCTATCTCTTCTATGCAGGAACATCTACAGCAAACAAGATACCTTGTCTTCTCCCCTGAAAGAATGTTTCTAGAAATTCCTCCTGTCAGAGTCTCCAGGACTCAACCTGGGCCGGATTCAAAACAAAACCAAGGGGCCGGGTGCAATGGCTCACGCCTGTAATCCCAGCACTTTGGGAGGCTGAGGCGGGTGGATCACCTGAGGTCAGGAGTTCGAGACCAGCCTGACCAACATGGAGAAACCCCGTCTCTACTAAAAGTACAAAAATAGCCAGGTGTGGTGGTGCATGCCTTTATTTCCAGCTACTCAGGAGGCTGAGATAAGAGAATCACTTGAAACCAGGAGGTGGAGGTTGAGGTGAAACGAGATTGCGCCACTGCACTCCACCACTCCATCTCAAAGCAACAACAACAACAACAACAACAACAACAAAAACCAAGCAGAGTTTGACCTTGAGCTTCTTCAAAAATAAAAAATTGAATACAGAAGAAATCATCTGAATTTAAAAACAAAAAATTGACAGCCTTGAATAACTGCAGCAGCCAGTTGACAGCCTGAGATGCCAAGAGAACAGTGGAGGCAGCACCAGGCCAAGTGTGTGCTGACCAGCTCTCTTTCCTGCTCACCAAGTGGTCTGCTGTGGGAAGGCACTGTGACAGGCTCTACATGTGTGCACACGTGCACACAAGCATGCATCACGTGCACACTGAATTAGCCTCTATATGCTCGCATATTGGTTTTCAATCAGTTCTAACTCTCAGAAAGCAATGAGAAAAATTCACAATCAGATTGGACAGACCCCCACAAAGAGAAATATCACTTGTTCTTTTGCAGTATTTCAAAAAACTGGCGGGCAGTCTCTCCAAAAGCTGTTTCTCCAAAGCTTCTGTTGCATCTTGTAGCACATCTGAATTATACAATCTAACCAAAGTCTACATTTGTCCCTCGATACTGCATATGAATGTCTTGCACCACTTAGATAATCACCAATAAGAAACTGAATTACTCTTCCACATTCAAACTTGTAGAAAACATTTTCATCCCTCAAGTAATCTGTATGAAAGATCAAACTCATAACCAGGGAGGACACTTTGCAAACTTGTAACACATCCTTGATACTTGTGTTGGTGTTTATATAACTATATTTTCTTTTCTTCTCTTTTTTTTTTTTTTTTTTGGAGACCGAGTCTCACTCTTGTCGCCAGGCTGGAGCGCAGTGGTGTGATTTCGGCTCACTGTAACCTCCAACTCCCTGGTTCAAGCAATTCTCCTGCCTCAGTCTCCCGAGTAGGTGGGATTACAGGTACGCACCACCATGCCCAGCTAATGTTTGTATTTTTAGTAGAGACGGGGTTACACCACGTTGGCCAGGATGGTCTGAATCTCCTGACTTCGTAATCTACCTGCCTCAGCCTCCCAAAGTGCTGGGATTACAGGCGTAAGCCACCATGCCCAGCTTTATTTTCTTGTTTCATGTAAAAATATAATACGCTTGCTTTACAGAAGTAGCTTTATTTACTTATCTTAGTGATTTTCGTGCCTCAGCCTCCTGAGTAGCTGGGACTACAGGCAAGTGCCACTACGCTCAGCTAATTTTTGTATTGTTAGTAGAGATGGGATTTCACCATGTTGGCCAGGTTGGTCTTGAACTCCTGACCTCAAGTGATCCATCTGCCTTGGCCTCCCAAAGTGCTGGGATTACAGGCATGAGCCACTGCACCTGGTCCCAGAAGTAGCTTTAGAAAACATCTGATTCAAGAAAATTGGTGCCACTACTAAGGATGATTTGAACCAAAGTAACTTTTGCCTAGGATATTAAATAACTGATGTAAAAATATGTTTTCCTTTGGGACGTGCAGATACAGTGGTTTGCACATAGCGGTTTACAAAACTAAAAGTGGACATTATGCGGTTAGCCTTTTAAGTAACATTTCAGGAAACTTTAGGAAAGAGAGCCGAGAAGTTCCTTAGTGACAGCATTTGTTCTCGTTTCTGGAGGAGGCTATGCCTGGGAACCCAGGCTTCCAGGAAGCCAGACTTCCTTGGCTGTGACTCATTACAGTAAGGACTCCCACCCCGTTGAGTCTGCCAGAATGAATTATAAATCAGTAGAATTCTAGAAAGCTCTCAGGGAAATCTGAACCATAGAAAGGAAGACTTAGCAACAGAGCAGTGGAAACAGAATAAGAGAGTAAATGCACGGGTAAGAATCTGAAGCAACCACAGCAAAGACCAAATCATACAACCACCAGACACGGAGGGTCTTGCAGAAGAAGGCTGAGTGCCCAGCCCATGAAGGCAGAGAACAGAGAACTGTGGAACAAGACTGAGAAAACAGAGACTAGGACTCAGATATCAGCACCTCCTGTTACACAGTGATAATATAACAACCAAACAGCTGTAATGGGCTGTTTGTGTTTAGCTGATCAGAACAGAACATTTTGTTCATTTATTCCACAAACGTTTACTGGGGTTTTTTTGTGTGTATACCTGGCACAAGAAATGGGATGCAAAAATGGATTGCATCCTTGCTACTTCCGTGGCTGAGCATGAGAATTCAATTCCTCAGCATGGGAAGTGCAAGGATGAACAAAGCACAGTGTATATGGAGCTCAAGTTCTGGCTGGAGATAAAACACGTGTAGGATTGATTGTCCTACAATGTGGGGAGCGCTGCAGAGGGGCACAGAAGGTGCTGTGGGGGCAACAAGAGCAGAGTAGCAAACTGACCCAGTGAGTTAAGGGTAGATTTTTATTGTTAATGGAAAATGTTTAGGTCAAACCATACAGCTTTGCTGCAATGCCAGAGGAGAGAACAATCTGTCTTAATTGGTGTCTGGCCAATAACTCAGCTCTGCAAGAGGGAATGGGGGGCAGAAGTGCAGAAAGGAAAGGACATTTCCACTGTAAGTGAGACTGAAGGACAGCCTAGAGAGTGTCCTATGGGCCAACTAGAAAAGATGCATCAACTGTATAAAAACACTACTCTTAGAAGATGAGGCCAAAGAACTACCATTTACCAACTGTCAAGGACAAGAGTCTTTATGTAATTCAAAACGATCTAGAGAATGTAAAAATGAGGAAGTGCGGCCGGGCACGGTGGCTCACGCCTGTAATCCCAGCACTTTGGGAGGCCGAGGCAGGTGGATCACGAGGTCAGGAGATCGAGACCATCCTGGCTAACACGGTGAAACCCTGTCTCTCTTAAAAACTTCAAAAAAAAAAAAAAAAAAAAATGAGGAAGTGCTTCAACTGATTGGATAGATGCAGTATAACCTCAATACCAACATCAAACAAGGACAACACAAATGGGGAGATTATGAGTTAGTCTGCATTATAAGCACGGAGGCAAAATAGTGAAATAAGATATTAGCAAACAAATGCTAAAAATCTATTTTAGAATAGCTATCATGACCAAGTAGGATATGCAAGGATGGTTTCACATTGGAAAGCAAAGGAAAAAATGATCAATTTGATGACATTAAAATATGGAAGCAGGCTGGGCGTGGTGGCTCACGTCTATAATTCCAGCACTTTGGGAGGCCAAGGCAGGCGGATCACTTGAGTCCTGGAGTTTGAGACCAGCCTGGGTAACACAGTGAAACCCCATCTCTACAAAAAATACAAGTTAGCCAAGTGTGGTGGTATGTGCCTGTGGTCCTAACTACTCAGGAGGCTGAGGTGGGAGGATTACTTGAGCTGGGAAGGTTGAGGCTGCAGTGAGCCATGACTGCACCACTGCACTTCAGCCTCGGTGACAGAGCAAGACTCTGTTTCTGGGGTTGGGGGTGGGGAGCAGGACGGAGACGATGCAATCAAAGTACCCCTGGAAGGATAGATTCCAGGAGGCAAGATTCATGTTAAGAGAGATAAAATAATGAGTATCTGAATTAAGATACTAGCAGTAGAGATGGAGAGGATGGAAGATACTATGGTTTGTCAGAAATGTTTTTTTCCACTAGCCTCTTCTATTATTTTTATTAATAAAGAGGGAGTTGGCTGTGTGTGGTGGCTCATGCATGTGTCTGGCCTCTTTGGGAGGTCAAGGTGGGAGGATCACTTGAAACCAGGGGTTCAAGACCAGCCTGGGCAACACAGCAAGACCCCATTTCTAGAAGAATACAAAAAAAATTAGCCATACATGGTGTCAAGTATCTCTAGTCCCAGCTACTCGGGAGACTGAGGTAGGAGGATCACTGGAGCTCAGGAGTTCGAGGCTATGACTGCATCACTGAAGTTCAGCTTGGGCAACAGAGCAAGACCCCACCTCAAAAAAAAAAAAAAAAAAGGAGATAATCAAGAATATGCTATGTGCAGAGATGGTGCAAACATATTTCAGTCTTTAGCAGGGATCCAAAAACCTTGGTGTTTATTCTTCACTTCCTTATCTCAGGTCAGTTACTGGGTGGAAAGATCTGCCCGTTCCTATGTGTAATCTGCTTTACAGTTTCTACAGTTATTGCTCAGTTATCCTAGGTTACATACGTATTCCCCAAATAGCTTCTAAGAACCTCATCAGCAGAGGCATGATTGTTTCCTTTCCGTGTCCCCAGGATCTAGCAGTGTCTGGCCCATGGCAAGTGTTCAATAAAGGTTTGATGAATGAATAATAACTGGTTATTTACCCACAACCCCTGCTTCTGCACCACCTTAGGAGGCAGTAAAGATTAGGCTTAGATTGGGGGCTGATGCAGATTTAGGTGGAGCAATTCATCTCGATAGGAGCCAGCAGAGTCAAGGGGTTTGGAGTCAACTCATGGACATATTTCAATATTAAGTGAGCGTGGATCTGTTTCCATCAATCCTAGTCCTAAAATGCAGTCCCCTCCCAAGGTTTGTCCTCTCTTTCCCCTTATTCCCTATAGAATTCATTGCACAAGGGAGAATGAGGTCTGAGGTAGAGCCATCCTCTCCTCCCCTCCTCACTCCATGACCAATGCTCTCAAGGCTGGCAGAGCCGAGCTGGTTCTGGGAGAGCCGGCTCAGCGGGCAGAACACAGCTGCATTGATTCCGTGTGCTCCAGTTTTTACTGCTCCCACTTCCTCTGGAAAGCCAGAGAAGGTAAAGAAACAAAGTGCCATTATTCACCCTATAGCTGGAGTGATGTAGTTAACAATAAAGTCAGCCAAAAATGGAAACAAAATGCCATGTCCCCCTGCCAGATTTGCAATTCTAAAAGCATAACAGCATCTGCGATTGAAAGAAAATTAGTTCTCGCATGGAATGGGAGTGAAAACTTGATATAAACTTTCCGTAAGGCCATTTGGCAATGTGTATGGAAAGCCTTAAAAAGATGCCACCTTTGATTCACCAAGTTCACTTCTAGAAATGTATCCCAAGGAAACAGCTGGTGATGGGCACAGGTGATACTATTCCTGCAGCTATATTCATTGCAGGTGTATTTACTAGAGTAAAATGTACAAACAACCTCGTAGGGGTGCTGGTTAAGGGAATTACAGTCTATCCATGTAATTGGGAGTGGTGGGGGGGTGGGGAAGGCTCCAAAAGGATAGGGTTAGTATCAGGTCATTTTTAAAAGTTTCCATCGTTTCTAGTTCCGATTGAATATGGCTGACTCAGGACAAGAAAAAAACTCAGGTGTCTCTATCTACCTCTACCTCTGCCTCTATCTCTATCTTGTCACCCTTCTAAGACCTCCAAATGACAGTAAGGGAAAACAGAAGAGAATTAATGGCCAACATTAAAGAAAGCTGGAGTGTGGGAGCAATCGCATTACTGGGTATATACCCAAAGGATTATAAATTATGCTGCTATAAAGACACAGGCACACGTATGTTTCTTGTGGCACTATTCACAATAGCAAAGACTTGGAACCAACCCAAATGTCCATCAATGACAGACTGGATTAAGAAAATGTGGCACATATACACCACGGAATACTATGCAGCCATAAAAAAGGATGAGTTCATGTCCTTTGTAGGGACATGGATGAAGCTAGAAACCATCATTCTGAGCAAACTATCACAAGGACAGAAAACCAAACACCACGTGTTCTCACTCATAGGTGGGAATTGAACAATGAGAACATGCGGACACAGGAAGGGGAACATCACACACCGGGGCCTGTTGTAGGATGGGGGAGGGATAGCATTAGGAGAAATACCTAATGTAAATGACAAGTTAATGGCTGCAGCAAACCAAGATGGCACATGTATACATACGTAACCAACCTGCATGTTGTGCACATGTACCCTAGAACTTAAAGTATAATTTTAAAAAAATTAAAAAAAAAATTTTTTTTTTAAAAAAGAGAGAGCTGGAGTGCAGGCTACAAGCAGGGAAGAGAGATTTTTAAACATTTCTGGAAGACAAAGCAAATGCAAGTGTGCTGCTAGGTGAAACCCAGGAGAGTCAACTGCAGCCCAGACTAGTCATCTTAGAAGGGGTGGGAACGTGGGCGCCAATCTTTCTGAAAAATCCCAAGGAATTCTGGGCTTGGGGCCTCCAGGCTTGAAAGGCGAGACGAGGAAAGGTGCGGAGCTGCAGGAGCTGTCTGGATGCTGCCTAGGAGTCCCAGTATCAGGCTCTCCCGCCCCTCTGCCGTGAAACGCAGCTAGCATTTACTCCCAGGCTCCAAACTGGAGGGTTCTTCCAAACAGAAATTAAGTAAACTGCCTCAGGAGAATCCTGGCTGCAAGGGTGTGTTGGCAAAAGCCCTCCGTAAAGCAGTTTCCTTCAGTGAGCAGGTCCCGCTTCACAGAGTCCTGGGCAGGCTCCCATCCTAGGGCTGCACTCCTCAAAGCCCACGCACCCACGGTGAGTCACAGAGGCCTTTATTGTAAAATATAAACAGGCACACGTCCCACTTGGGGTTAAGTCCAACGCGGAGAGAACAAGAAACTGAGGGTTAAGCCTAGGTACAAAGGTGCAAAGGGAATCAGAGGAAGAACTGCTGTGGCATGAATGTGTCTCCCGAATTCACGTGTTGACATTTAATCAACAATGTGTTGGTGTTAAGAGCTGGAGCCCTTAGGAGGTGATTAAATCAAACCCTTATGGACTAGCAACCTTCTGAAAGGGCTTGAGGAGTGTGTCCTCCCTTCCCCTGCAGCATAGCATTCACCCCTCCGGAGGGCACAGCAGCAAGTCCCCTCTCGGAAGCCAAGATCAGGCCCTTCCCAGACACCGAGCCTGCCAGTACCATGATCTTGGATTCCCAGAATCCAGATCTGAGAAATCAATTTCTGTTCTTTATAAATAACCCAGTTTGTGGTATTTTACTATAGCAGCACCAATGGACTAAGATAAGAACTAAGCATAATAATTAAAATTGTGAGGAGCACAAGAATAGTGCAAGTGAACATCTTCCATACCAGGACTCAAAAAATACCACCTAGATTTAACATACCAATAGAGCAGTACACATCTTATTCGAGTTCTGTGAGAGTTACCACCAAAGTCTAAAACAGAAAGATTAGAAGAGGCTGCCCTGGGGTCCGGGAACCCCTCTCTACTCCCATTTTTTTTCTTACCAAGTTTCAATAAAAACTGAAAATGCAGGGAAGAAAAGCTGCTGTAGACACTGTCATTGGGCTTTTCTATTTCCTATGTGGAATTCACAGACATATAAATATAAGCGTGTTAAGAGCGGGCATGCAGGTCCCTTCGGTGAGGAGGTGATTTTTCTCTATGAAAGTCCATAAACTCAGAGTCGACACTATTTCCTTTTCATATTTTCTGAGAGAGACAGCTGAAGTCAAAAGCAAGTATGTTTGCTTTTATTCCTTTCTAGGGCCGTGGGTATCTCTTTAACATTTGGCAACCATTTTTCAGGCTCCTTGGGACAACACACTTTAGAGATTGTGATGAAGAGTGCTTGTTTCTCCGGGGACAGTCCACTGGGCCTGCGTACGGACCGCCATGGCCACATAACCGCGACTGAGTGGAGAACCAGCCTCGAGCTTTTTTATTTTTTTCCTCTTATTCAAAAGGGCACTAGAGTACCCAGCCGCTGTGAGATCGTCTTGCATTTCACTTTCCTCCTAGACTTCATATCTGCTTTAATTTCTAGTATTTCCTTCCCCTGATAGAGCTGTCAAAGCTCTATTTATTCCCGCCGCTATTCTGGCAAGCAGACATTTCTTCCTTTTTCTTCCCCGTCCTTATCATCTTTTCACGTTTGTGCGTAATCTGAAGGTTCCCAGAAATATAGTTTTCAGAGAGGAAATGTACTAGAATCCTATCAGTCAGTTCTCCGAGTGCTCGGAAGAGTGCACAGACATGACTACACGGCTGCCTTTTGAATCCGTGACCCCGTATTTGCTGAAACTCACTCGATCTGGTTTATCTGGAATCTTCAGTGAATTTAGGAACAAGATTTTTCTGTTGTTGTCTCTTTCTCTACAGGACTACCCATTATCCCCATGTCTTTTGGCAGGTTCTTGGTTTTATAGCTGTCGTGTGGGACCTCTGTAAAGTGCACAGGGCCCTCACCTTGAACTTGTTTGTTAAGTTTGCCCTGGAACGAGAGCCAGCTCTGTTGGCCCCAGCACCAGGGGATTCCACATTGGAAACAAACAATCACCGAATTGTAAGTACTTAGACCCAGTGAGACACAAAGCGGGTGCTGTTCTGGACATGTGGCTGGTGACCCACTGCTGAGCAATGCACCGACAGGCTTGGTCACTGCTGCACAACTGCTCAACTGAAGTGAGGGGACAGGAAACCAAAAACCTGCCAGGATTCCCACCCATGTCAATGGTGGAATGGTGTGCATTTTCATATACAAGGAAAAGTTGAGTGTGGAGAAAAATAACTTTTGGCTTCTAACAGAGGAGAGATAAAAGATGGGGAAGATTTCTTTTACTTAGAAATCTTGGGCCAGGTATGGTGGCTCACAACTGTAACCTCAATGCTTTGGGAGGCCCAGGCAGGAAGATCACTGAGGCCAGGAGTATGAGACCAGCCTGAGAAGGCATAGAGAAGCCCTGTCTGTACAAAACGGTAAAAAGTCAGCCAGACACAGTGGTGCACACCTGGTGTCCGTGCTACTTGGGAGGCTGGGGCAGGAGGAGTGCTAGAGTCCAGGAGCTCAAGGCTGCGGTGAGCCGTGATCATGCCACTGCACTCCAGCCTGAGTGACAGAGAAAAGAAAACAAAAGAAATCTTCTTTGGGCTGCTATAATGAAGTACCACAGATTGGGTAGCTTCAACGGCAGAAATGTATTTCTCACAGTTCTAGAAGCTGGAAGTTCAAGATTAAGGTGTCAGCAGGCTTCTTCTGAGGCCTCCCTCCTTGGTTTGCAGGTGGCCGTCTTCACCTTGCGTCTTCACAAGGTCTACCCTCTGTGTGTGTCTGTGTCCTAATTTCTTAAGAGACACCAGCTGACTGGATTAAGGCCCACCATGAGGACCTCATTTTAACTTAATCAGCCCTGTAAAGACCCTGTCTCCAAATACAGTCACATTTGGAGGTACTGGGAATTAGGGCTTTGACATGTGAATGTTAGGGACACAATTAGACCCTTAACAGAGAGCTTTTATGTGCTTTCCATTTCTATCCTTTCCTCCATTTCTATTGTAAAGCACATCCTCTGTAGGCCTATTTGAGCTGCTTCAAATCCCACCCTTTTCTTTTTCCACTCATTCAACATCTATTTATCAAGTTTATGTATCAGGCTGTCTCATTGTGCTTGGTGCTGGTGATCACAGAATGACTCCTGCGACTGAGAAGAAATAGGTATGTAAAAAAAAAAAAAAAAAAAAAAGTAAGAAGTCAGGCGCAGTGGCTCACACCTGTAATCTCAGCACTTTGGGAGGCTGAGGCAGGTGGATTACTCGAGCCCAGGAGTTTGAGACCAGCCTCGACAACATGGCAGAACCCCATTTCTACCCCCCCAATACAAAAAATAAAAATAAAAATTAGCCGGGTGTGATGGTGTGCACCTGTAGTCCCAGCTACTCTGGAGGCTGAGGTGGGAAAATCCATTGAGCCTGAGAGATGGAGGTTGCAGTGAGCTGTGATCATGCCACTGCACTCCAGCCTGGGCAACAGAGTGAAACTCTGTCTCACAGAAACAAAACAAAACAACTGTAAGAAGCCAAGAGGTGCCATAGTGGAGGTAAGAATAAAATTTGTGGAGTTCAGAAGACAAGTGACTCCTTCTGCCTGGAAGCACGCAAGTCTGAGAAAAGAAGATGACAAGCAGTTCCTAAAAGGATGGACATGAGACTGGCAGGCAGAGAAAATGGAGATGACACCATGCTAGAAAAGAGGAATAAAAAATCACAGAGCACAGGTGTGTGAAAGGGTTTGGCATGGCCTCTGGCGAGGAGCTGGGGGAGTGAGCATGAATGAAACTGGAGAGGAGGCTGCAGCCAGACTAAGAAAATTAGGACTTTATCCAGAGTTTAAAACATTTAACTAACAAGTTATTATATCAAAATCTATGGCACTTGCTATGTGCAAAGCACTGTTTTTAGATTATTTAGATAGATCCTCAGTTAATTGTGCCTTATTAATTAGACTCTTAGCTCAAAGATGGGACCTTCCCGTAATACTTTATTTGCATTCCACGTGCCCCTCTCATTGTCACTGTGAAGGAGTAAATGAAAAGGAATCGGCTTCTTTCCAAAGAGCTCTTGTCTCTAAGGGATGCTTTGTATCTGTCCATGAAGATGAAGATACCTGCATATGTGGGTATACACAAAACACTTTCCCTTAACTGCATATTTAAATATATGGTTAAGGGAAAGTGTTTTAAGGACTAGTGGACTTATGCCTGCCTTGAGAATTATAAAATCAAACCTCTCTAAAAATTGAGTGGCCTAAATTGCTTTTTCATTTTATAGACTGATGGAACCAAGATCCCTTTAAATTAAGATGAAGTAAAATCCTTTTTGTCAAAACACCAAACGTTCTTTCAAAAAAAAAAAAAAAAAACAACCCATTCTAGCTTTATATTGTTCAACAAATCCAAACTGTTCACCCCACTGTGACCTTTCCTTACTGGGATTTTCTCAACACATACACATGTAGTGAGCAGCCTGACACAGACATTCTCAAACCTGGCATCTACAGCCAACAGTTTTACGGAAGTAATTTCACTTATAAAATCATTAAAACCACAACGTTCCTATGTCCCCACCAATGAGAAAGGCTGCAGGAAACCAGTAAGTAAGCGTTCAAAGTGCTGGAATCCGCTCTACTTAGAATCACTCCTCATCAGCTAATCACAGAGAAAGTGACACGTCTGAACAGCGCTGGTGTGAGGACACCCCCTTTAAGATTTTCCCCCTTGGGAATAATGGCATGGCAGCTCTGGACACCACCCTGTAACTCTGAAAGGGATGAAAATTCTCTGTAAAGGGATGTAGATGCTTGAGCGTGGGCTTCTCTGCAGGGAAACCCTCTCTCACTACCCTCTTATCCTTCCTCCCTTCTTTCCCTGCCACTGGAAAATAGCACCTTCTGCCAATTTTGTTGTTACAATATGTAGACATACAGATACATCTGGCGCACCTATATGTGTGTAATTACATATAGACAGTTATACAAGCCATATGTTTAAATAACATTTTGGTGCTCTGGCAGGCATTTTTTACCATATGCATTTTCTTTTTCTTTTCTTTTTTACTTTCTTTTTTTTTTTTCTTTTTCTTTCTTTCTTTCTTTTTTTTTTTTTTTTGAGACAGGGTCTTGCTCTGTTGCCCAGGCTGGAGTGCAGTGGTGTAATCACAGCTCAGTGTAACCTCAAACTCTTGGTTTCAAGCCATCCTCCCACCTCAGTCCCTTAAAGTGCTGAGATTCAGGTGCAAGCCACCGCACCCAGCCCACACTGTACAGGATAGGACAAACAGCAACACTATCGGCATTTTCAAATTGTAAGTGTGTAAAGACTAGACATAGGTAAAGAAAATAAACTGGTAATAACCTGGTTTAGCAGCTGTGGAGTATGTAGGGAAGTCAATAACTACTCTGTATTTGTTCATTTCCCATTTTGGCATATTCAGAACTATCTTTAAAGTGAAGTTCATGAGATTCTTCTGCCCTCATTATGCCGGACAATGAAACCCAAGAATGACTTAACATATGTAATTTATTATTTTTAAATTTACCTCGTAAAAAATTGTTTAACTCATCTCATCAACAAAAGGTGCTGGGAAAACAGGATAGCCACATGCAAAGGAATGAAGTTGAGTCCTTATTTTACACCATATACAAAAACCAGCTCAAAATGGGTTGAAGACCTGAAACTAAAATTCCTAGAAGGAAAACATAGGGAAAAGGCTCCATGATGTTGGTTTTGGCAAAGATTTCCTGGATAGAACACCAAAAGCATAGGCAACAAAAGCAAAAATAAACTAATGGGATTAGGTTGAAATTATGTTGAACTTAAAAATTTCTGTGAAGCGGCTGGGCCTGGTGGCTCACGCCTGTAATCCCAGTAAGGAGTTTGAGACCAGCCTGGCCAACCTGGTGAAACCCCATCTCTACTAAAAATACAAAAATAGCCAGGCTTGGTGGGGGGCACCTGTAATCCCAGCTACTCAGGAGGCTGAGGCAGGAGAATTACTTAATCCCAGGAGAAGGAGGTTGCAGTGAGCCAAGATTGGGCCACTGCACTCCAGCTTGGATGACAGAGTGAGACTCCATCTCAAAAAAAAAAAAAAAAAAAAAAAAAAAAAAAAAAAATCTGTGAAGCAAAGGAAAAAACCAACAATCTAAAAAGGCCACTTACAGAATGGGAGAAAATATTTGCAGACCATGTATTTGATGAAGAGTTAATATCCAGAATATATAAAGAACTCCCACAACTCAACAACAACAACAAAAACAAATAACCCAATTTAAAAATGGATAAAGGACTCGGATATGCATTTCTCTAAAGAAGATATGCAAATAGCCAAGAAGCACATGGAAAGATGTTCAACGTCATTATAAATTAGCAAAACGCAAATCAAAACCACAATGAAATACACTCACACCTGTTAGAATGGCTACAATCAAGAAAAACAGAAAATAACAACTGCTGGTAAGGATGTGAAGAAATTGGAACCCTATGCGCTGTTGGTGGGAATGGAAAATGGTGCAGCTACTATGGAAAAAGTATAGAAATTTCTCAAAAAATTAAAAATAAAATCACCATATGATCCAACAATCCTACTTCTGGGTGTATCTCCAAAAGAATTAAAAGCAAGGTCTTGAGCAGACATTTGCCCACCCATGTTCATTGCAGCATTATAAACAATAGCCAAAAGACGGAAGCAACCTGAGTGTCCATCAGTGGATCAACGGGCCAAGAACACGCGGTACACACACAACAGAATATGATTCAGCCCAAGAAAGAAGACAACTTGGGCAAGTACCACAGCACAGATGGCATTTGAGGACATTAAGCTAGATGAAATAAGTCAGTTGCAAGAGATAAATACTGAACAATTCCACTTATATAAGTGCGTGATTCCACTTCTATGAATTCATAGAGATGGAAACTGTTACGTTACCAGGAGCTGAGGGGAGGGGGAAATGAGTCGTTCAATGAATATAGAGTTACGGTTTTCCAACATAAAACACTCTGGGGATCTTTTGCATGAGAACATGCATATGGTTAACACTACTGTACTGTATACTTAGAAATGGTTAAGTGGGTAAGTTTTATGTGTTTTTTTTTGTCACAATTAAAAAAATAGTTAAACTGAATACACAGCAGTATTAAACAGGGTTACAAGAAACAAGTATCCAAGCTGGATGACAAATAAGCAAACCATGGGTTAGCATTAAAACATGAAAAAAGTCAAGAACAACAGCGGTCATAGTGCTGTTGAACTGAGGATAAACTATCCAACACAGGGAATGTTCATTTGTATGATGAAAGGGTATATGGACTTTAAGAAAAGTTTTGAAAAGTGTATGTGTTTGAGTGGCAAGAAAGAGAAGAGAGGATAAGAAGTAAATAGATGAGAACAGTAGAGGAGGAACAGGGGCCAGGGCCACCAGGAGGAGTGGAGGCATCGAAAGTCACTTAACCTACAGCACAGCTTCCTCTGCATACCCAAGTGTATGCGAATTTCCCCTTGAGAGCGTCCACCAGCTTGCTGTTGTCTATTACTCATGCACTCTGAGGATGGTCATAATTCGCAGGAATAATGCTGTGCTACTGTCAGTCACACGAAATAGATGTTTTTCTTTCCCTTCTCAATGCCCTCAAACCCAGTGAAGATTTATATCAAGAAAATGCATGAATGCATTATTGCAATTATTTTCCAAATACTTACTCAAGGCAAGACTTCACCGGAAGGAGGGTGGGAAGCTTGGATGAAGATGTGCAGTGAAATGCATCTTGCAACAGTGGTGAGAGTTACAGGCAGCATGGCAGTGAGGAGCTCAGGTAAGAGCAAAGTCTGCGGGAGTCTCCACACGGGCTTTTGAAGAGAAACAGAACTGGTGAGTAGAAGATCAAATTTCTAGCCCCAACTTTGCTCAAATTAGTTTTGTGACTTTTGGAAAATAGCTTCCTCCTACTATGGGCTGCAGCTCTCATAAGGGAATATTAAAGGGGAGAGACTCAAATCAAATCAATCATCTTCCTGTGTCAGAACATTCCATCCCTCCAAGATGGAGGAAAAAGGCCACATGTGCTACGGGAAATAGCTGGGAGAAGGGGAGAGGGAGAGAGGGAGTGAGAGCGAGAGTGAGAGACAGGGAGGGAGGGAGAAGGACAAGTCTCAATAAACACATTTATTGCAGCTGTTGAGAAGTAGACTCATCTGCAAACTAAATGCATAAGCTGACAGCAGGACCAAGTGGCAAGTATTTCTTTCTTGTCTAGTGAGCCAGGCGGTACCTCTGAGCCAGCAGAGCGTGAGCATCTTCAATGCAGGGCAGCAATATAGGGGTCACTTGGTAGAAAGATTCAGTAAACACATTGAAAGACAATAAATCATACAAATTAACTTGTCAGGCGCTTGCCCCAGTGATGTACTCCTTGGTTTGGTTCTTTAAAAAAAAAAAAACTTTTTAAAAATTATACATCATGGATAGAGAAAGCCACGAAAAAGAGTAATACAGCTTAATGAGTTATTATAAGGTGAATACTGTTGTCACCAGCACCCAGGTCAGCAAAGATAACTGTGCCAGCCACACCGGAAGCCCCTCCGCGAACCCTGGGCCAGTCACGGTTCTTCCTCCGCTAAAAACCATTGCCCTGCTTTTAGAGAAATGGCGTCTTCGCATTTCTTTGTAGCTTTTCATCCAAGTGTCCATGCACAGACATGATAGTTTAGTCTTGACAGTTTAAAATTTCTAATCCTCTATGAAGCTGCGTCCTCTGTATCCCTTTCTCTTTCTTACGGTTTATCTGTTTAAAACAACCGAGGTGATGTGATCGGCAGATTCCCTGAATCTGGAGTTTTCGAACTGCATATTGGTGACACTGGTCACACGGCCTCTGTGCGTCCTCTAAGATGACAGCGGCACCCAGGAGCTTGGTCTGCCTCGTGGTGGGTCTCCGGCGACACCACCGGGGGGCTGTGGGCCTTCCCTGGGACACCTGTTCCCCACGCCGTGACGCCAGTGCATGTGGATGCAGAGGTCTGAAGCACGCCCTCTGATAGAACTTTCCGTGGTCGAGAAAATGCCCCACGTCTGCACCGCCCCACGGGGCGGCCACTAGTGTGTGTGGCCACTGATGACTTGGAATGCGGCCACTGCGACTGAGGGACTAACATTTTTATTTAATTTTACGTAAACTGTAGGTGGTCAGTAACTAACTTGTTGGACAGGACAGGACACTTCAATTTCACCGGGATTTGTGAAACGGTGATCTTTTAATTCCATCTTTTTTGCCCATTTATTAGATAGAATGATATTATAAAGAGATGCTCATCCTCATTTGTTGTACCAGTTGGTGTCACCTGTAGACATACAGCAGGATAAATGCATGCTTTTCTCCACTTTTCACAGATCTTCAAGAAAATGGATTGGTTTCCCCATCACCCTCTGAGGATGACCATTTAGTTTTTAAAGATTCTTTTTATTTTTAAATTTCTTAGAGACAGGGAATCATTCTGTCACCTAGATAGGAGTGAAGTGGTATGATCATAGCTCACGGCAGCCTCAAACTCCTAGACTCAAGCCTCCTGAGAAGCTGGGATTATAGGCACATGCCATTATGCTTGGCTAATTCTTTTTTCTTATTTTTTTTTTGAGACAGTCTCAGTCTGTCAACTGGGCAGGAGTGCAGTGGTGTGATCACAGCTCAGTGCAGCCTCAAACTTCCAGGCTCAGGTGATCCTCCTACCTTAGCCTCCCAAGTAGCTGGGACTACAGGCTTGCACCACCACGCCTGGCTAACTTTCTTTTGTATTTTTTGTGGAGATGGGGTTTTGCCATGTTTAAGTCTTAACTTTTTTTTTAATAGAAGGGGTCTTGCTAGACTGCCCGGGCTGACTTTGAATTCCTGGGTTCAAGAGATTCTCCTGCCTCAGTCTCCCAAAGTGTTGGCATTACAGGTGTCAGCCACTGTGCCTGGCCTGTTCATTTCTGAAATTACTTTTTATTTTGTTTATTTTCTGTGTTTTGCTACTGCACTTCTGAGTTTTTTCCACTTTGAGTTTTATTCTTTCATGTCTTTTATCAGCCTCTTAATTTTTTAAAGATTGAGATAAAAACTCCCTTTTTGATCTGTTTAGTGAATATAATTTTCGTTTGTTTTTCTCCGGGGCCTGGGTGTTTAATAGCCTTCTAGTGCCATTTTCATGTGAAGTTAGCTTTCCTGCACTGTGAGGAGGATTGCAGAGTCAAGGCAGTTTGAACCTCATGGAGCTCCTTCTGTTTTCACGTAGTATTCAAAACCATGGTGGCTTATTCTGAAACTTCCTGACTCTGTCATCTCCCATGGGTGTCTGTCCCTTTCATGTTTAATTTGATTCTGTTCTCTGCGGTTTCTCCTGCGTGTGGGGCCCTTGCCTGTGTTTAGATTGTACAGTATCATCTCCGATGCTGTTCTCAAATTGCACCGTGCTTTCCGGTGCATACCTTTGGCTATGTTGTATGTATGTAGCCTCCCGAGTAGCTGGGATTACAGGCACCTGCCACCACGCTTTTTTTTTTTTTTTTTTTTTTTTTTTTGCATTTTTAATAAAGACAGGGTTTTGCTATGTTGGCCAGGCTGGTCTTGAACCCCTGACCTCAGGTGATCCACCTGCATCTGCCTCTCAAAGTGCTAAGATTACAGGCATGAGCCACGGTGCCCGGGCCTCCTTGTTATTTCCTATTATAACACTCTTTTTTTCTTTGTAGCACTAACCATAACTTTAAACTCTATATTTATTTAATGTTTACATCCTCCCAAGACTATAAGCTGCTCCATGTGAGCAGGGGCTGTGTCCGTTTTGTTCTCTGGTTTAGCTCCAGAACAAGTCAGGTACCAGGCAGGTGGTCGGATCCCAATGAAAAGTCACTGAAAAAAGCATCACAACCAGGCATGGCCTGATGCATGGAGGCAGCAGACAGTGAGGGCTCTGGGAGATGGAGATAAGGGACGCCACCAGGCTTGGCTGGGAGGTGACCCAGGCAGCCTCTCAGAGGCAGGCGTAAGTACTTTGCTGTATTTCTTCCGGAATAAAGGGCTCTGGATTTAGCACCAACATCTAGGTTCTCGTCTGAAGGAACCTGGCTGTGATAAAGGAAGTCTGAGAGATGCACCGTTATCGGAATGGCACCAGAAGCAAGACCCATTCCATAGACAGAAATGACAGTTTTTACAGCTGAACCAATCCAAAGAACTCTGCTATGGGAACACTTATCTGGGACAGGATGGTTGGGAAAGTTAACCCAGGGAACCAGATTTGTAGGGAAACAAGGGTAGATTTCAAGTCTACTGTTTTGAATTTTGCATCCACATAGAAGAGAAGTCTGTAGATTCATTCAATACCCAGTTCATTTTACTGTTATCTAAGGTGGTTTTTCTTTTAAAAAATACTTATTTTTGGGGCCGGGCGCGGTGGCTCAAGCCTGTAATCCCAGCACTTTGGGAGGCCGAGATGGGTGGATCACGAGGTCAGGAGATCGAGACCATCCTGGCTAACACGGTGAAACCCCCGTCTCTACTAAAAAATACAAAAAACTAGCCGGGTGAGGTGGCGGCGCCTGTAGTCCCAGCTACTCGGGAGGCTGAGGCAGGAGAATGGCGTGAACCCGGGAGGCGGAGCTTGCAGTGAGCTGAGATCCGGCCACTGCACTCCAGCCTGGGCGACAGAGCCAGACTCCGTCTCAAAAAAAAAAAAAAACTTATTTTTCGTTGTGGCAAAATACACACATTTATCATCATAACCATTTCTAAACGTATAGTTCCGTGGCATCAGGTGCATTCCTACTTTCATGTAACCAGCACTTCTATCCACTTCTAGTACCTTTTCACGTTCCCAAAGTAAAACTCTGTACCCGTTAAATGTAACTCCCCTAATCTGTACCCCCTACCCCTGCCCCAGGCAACCACTCTTCTAATTCCTAACTCTATGATTTTAACTACTCTTAAGTACTTCATATAAGTGGAATCATACAGTATTTGTCTTTTTGTGACTGGCTTATTTCACTTAGTATAATGTCCTTGACATTCATCTGTGTTATAGCATATAACAAGTTTTTCTTCTTTTTGTGAAATTATGCAATAAGTAATATTTCATTGCCTGTGTGTACCACATTTTGTTTATTCATTTATCCACTGACGGACACTTGGGTAGTTTCCGCCTCTTGGCTGTTGGGAATAATGCTGCTGTGAACACGGGTGTGCACACGCCTCTAGGCCGTTGGGAATAATGCTGCTGTGAACACGGGTGTGCACACGCCTCTTGGCCGTTGGGAATAATGCTGCTGTGAACACGGGTGTGCACATGCCTCTTTGAGACTCTGCTTTTCATTCTTTTGCATAGAGACCCAGAAATGGGATTGCTGGATCATATGGCGATACTATTCTTAATTTTCTGAGAAATCTCCACGTTTTACATAATGGCTACATCATTTTACAAATTCCCATCAATAGTACACAAAGGTTCCGATTTCCCATGTCCTCACCAATACTTAGTATTTTCTTTTCTTTTAGTAGCCGTCCTAATGGGCATAAGGTGGTAAGGTGGCTTTTACTTAATGAGCTTGAAAAGGCTGTCACAAATGTAGATTTTATTTACTCTGAAATATTTTATGTATTAGTTTCTAGAGACGGGGTCTTCCTATATTGCCCAGGCTGCAGTGCAGTGGCTATTTGCAGGGTATGATCATAGTTTACTGTAACCTCAAACTCCTGGGCTCAGGCAATCTTCCTGCTTCAGCCTCCCCAACAGCTGAAACTACAGGTGTGCACCACCACACACGGCTAACTTAAATTAGGCTTTTACTTAGGTGAGTGGAGGGAATACAAGAAGGAAGGAAGGAGAGGGAAAAGAATTATGAATGGAGAAAGAAAGCATTCTGGAAGTGGGAATTCCAGTGCCATTCACTGATGCTGTGCCATAGATATAATTCATGTGCACACCATAAAATTCAAGAACCATTGGTTAATGGTTAGAAATGAACTTTGACCTAAGTTTGAACTCTGTACATTTGCATAAGCTACTTAATCTCCTTAGTCTCAGGTTCCTCATCAGTGAAATAGAGGTAATAATACCTACGCCATAGCATTGTCATGAGAATTAAATATTACCTAAGTAAATAAAGGGCTTAGCACATAGTAAATACTCAAGAATGATAATATAATGAAAAAATGTAATTATATTGTATATTCTACAAGTGTAAAATGTGGTTGGGTTGGTGGCATTTACATGACAATCAGTTCATTAATGGGTACAGTACAGCAAATGTTGTTTTCTGTTTTCTAACTTGGTTTCATTTTTAAACTGGCTGACTTAAGTTTTGCTTACCTTTAGTTCAGTGGTTCTTAATTTTTATGGTCACATACCCTTTAAAAAACTAATGAAATGTATTAATTACCTCTATAGAAAACTGCATGTAAAATTTTGCCTACTGTCTGGGTTTCAAAATAAATAAATAAATAAATAAATAAAACATTTAGGTTTGTTTAAAAAAATTAGGCTTTTAAAATTTTAAAACATTTTTTAAAATATTTTAAGCATACAGAAAGAATAAGGCCTACAGAGCAAACACCTGTGCACCCACCTCCTAACTTTGTCCTGTCACAGTATTTGGCAGATGCCATTCTGCCTTCCTTGCCCTGCTGTGTGCTGGCATTCTGAGATGTCTTGCGATGGGGGAGTTTTCAAGTTATCTAATCCTCCCCTATAATGTTGATGTGTTTTCACAACCCTGAGCAAGCAGAAATCCTTATTCAGAATCACTAAATGTACCAGTGGGAAGCTGCAGTCAAAACCTGATTTTCCTATGTTAACCCTGAGTTCCCATGTGTGAGGCCACGATGTTCTCACCCAGGTCCTCAGGGTCACATTCCCTACAGGTGCACAGGCATTTTTGTGCTGCCAAGCTGCATCAAATAGTGCTTTGGGACTTGTTGAAATAATGGCTTTACACCCAAAATGTGCCCCCCACAAACCTGTTCATGCTCTTCTCCCAAATCTTATAGCCCAGGTCTGCTCCAGAGCTGTTCAGGACATTCTGGTATAGAAGGCAGGCACCAGACACTCATTCATGCTGACATCTACTGTTTACATCCATTCTTCCAGGCATGGCCTAGACCCTCATTACTGCACCATGACATCTAACCTCCGGGATGGGGAGAGGCCTGAGGTTTAGAATCTGATTATAGTTAAGGCTGCATCAGGTGCCCCCACCCAGAAGCCACATTTTCTTTTTTTTTTTTTTTTTTTTTTTGAGACGGAGTCTTGCTGTGTCTCCCAGGCTGGAGTGCAGTGGCCTCATCTCGGCTCACTGCAAGCTCCGTCTCCTGGGTTCACGCCATTCTCCTGCCTCAGCCTCCCAAGTAGCTGGGACTACAGGCGCCCGCCACCACGCCCTGCTAGTTTTTTGTATTTTTAGTAGAGACGGGGTTTCACCATGTTAGCCAGGATAGTCTCGATCTCCTGACCTCGTGATCCACCCGCCTCGGCCTCCCAAAGTGCTGGGATTACAGGCTTGAGCCACGCGCCCGGCCCAGAAGCCACATTTTCAACAAGCATCCAAGATGATTCTCACAGTTCCAAGACCCAGGCTTTGAGACACAGTCCTCTAAGTATTATGGCCACAGCCTAGATCTTTTCCCCTGTACCCTTCCTACCTGTTGGTTCTTAAAGCAACCAAGCTTTTCATAAAATTGTAACATCAAAATAAATAGAAAATATTTAAAATAAACCTATCTGGCAGTTTCCTCACAGCCACCAAGCCAAGCTTCTATTTCCTTTATGTGACTTTGCCTCTCCCCACAATTGCTGCATTTAGCAAAGAAACAAACCCATCAGATTTCAGTGGAGCATTTTGGGCCTGATGTTTCCAGCTGCTTTGGGGGTGTGTCTGAAACGTGCCTGAACTTTGCGTCTCTACTGGGACCATTTAATGGGCCATTTCTACCTAAGGCCCCTCTCAATTTTCAGGAAGTCATTTTACCTTCGGAAAACCTAGATCACTAACCATACGGCCTCTCCTTTAAAAATGGCAAAGGGTGATAGAGCGTCTGCAAGCTTAAAGGCACAGAACAGTGGGGTACTGGTGCCTGGAAAAGGAATGTCAGCATTTCCTACCTTGTATTCTAGTCAGGAAGGATGAACAGCTTGAGTGAACCCAAAGACATTTGTTTTCACCCTTTTTATAAAACGTGCTTGAAACCAGGCACAAAGAGACACAGCAGATTCCCACTGACGTCTCGCAGGGAGCCTGACCTTTTAACCTTAGGAAATAGAGGGCCTGTTTATTAGGTTCAGGTGGAAAATGGATGGATCGTTTATTGGCTTTGGAAAATAACTCAAGGAAAATGTGACCTTACTAACAAAATGCGATCATGCCCATTGTTTTACCAGGATGCTCTGGAAAATAAGATTAATCACCCCGGCCTTTGATGGTACTCTCAGATTCTGTGTGTTAGAAAACAGTCAGCTGTATTGTTAGTGAGAAGATGCCAAACACTGAAACGCTCAACGTAATGTCAGTATTTCAGGCTTACTCAGGCAATCTTCTAGTTGTTACCAGCCTTTTCGGTAAGTCCACACAGTGGAGGCTATGGAGTACAAAAGCATCACATACAGATGCCCAAATAGGACTGCTAAGAAATCTGCCTTTTTTATAAGCTACAACTTTAAAACATGTAGAAATAGCCAGCTGCCAAATGTGGCAGTAAGAAAGGGGATAAACAGTACATCAATAGTACAATATGTTTTTAGAGGCAAAGTCCAGCAGAAAACTTTCTCTAGTGCAGAGTTTCTACAGAGTCCATCTCTAACAGACCCTAAAATGAGCTTTCTGATTGCCTTTGAGTACTCTCAGGTTTCAACTGTTTTTCTTATAAACGCTTACTCTTAATTGGTTTCCATGTGACTTCATTATCACCATTGTTTTAAAACTCCTGGCTGCTATTAACTCTTCTGCTTCTAAAATATAAACCATTCTCTCTCTTCTTATTCCAGTTATACCAATTGCAGCCATTCACTATGCAAAAAGCAAGACAGTAATAAAGGCTTACGATGGGGTATGAGAAATAAGTACAATAAATATCTAGTGTTTTATCTGATCACACCCTTCCTAAAATTGTCTCCCTTAGAGAGCTGCCGGAATGTCTAGAAAACATCATATGATCACGGTTTCCTAACTTGGGTTAAAAGACAATCTCAAAAGCATTTTTAAAAGATCAACATTGGAGAAGTATTTCTAGAACATAAGAATAAGTACCTCCCAAAACCTGTTCTTCCATAAAAGCAATGAGAAAACTGGCAAAAACGGCCAAAACAAGTTTTTCAAAATACTGCAAATTCACCGCAGGCTTGCAACAATCCGAGGAGTATACTGTTTATTCAAAGACTATGACTGACTCTCAGTAAGAATGGTGATTTTGTGGCATTTCCACCTGCCCTGCTCCCATCTCCCCTCTCTCCAGCTCCACGGGAGCCTTAGACCTGTGAATGCGTGAGAACAGCAGCCTAGCAGCCATGAGAGGAGCAGAACAAGCCTAGAGCTCCCCTAAAACCATCCCCAGAAAACTGCCCTTATTTAATTTGCCTGGCTGTTCCCCAAAAAACGCAATTCTGTTTTTGAGATGGAGTCTCCCTTGCTCACCTAAGGGCATGATCTCCACTCACTGCAGCCTCCACCTCCCAGGTTCAAGTGATTCTCCTGCCTCAGCCTCCTGAGTACCTGGGATTACAGGTGCGCACCACCACGCCCGGCTACTCTGTGTATTTTAGTAGAGATGAGGTTTCACCATGTTGGCCAGACTGGTCTCAAACTCCTGACCTTAAGTGATCCACCTGCCTTGGCCTCCCAAAGGGTTGGGATTACAGGCATGAGCCATTGCATCCAGCCTGAAAAGCTCAATTCTTAGAGCTTGTCTTCGTTTGACCTTACTCAGAGAATTCCCTGTTCTAACAGCCGTATCTCAAAGGCATTTGTCAAACACTATTAGCTGCAATTGTTTAGCACAGCAGCGTTTTGAAGTGGTGATACCAGATGGGGCTAACAAGAGGCTGACCAAAAAGCTTAAAAGGAAATACTAGGGAATGAGATGTCCACAGGGGGTTTGTAAAGCGATGACACATTATTGAGAACCAGGAAGGCCACACCCATGTGCAGGGCTGTGTGTACGCCCAGGCAAGATCTTAGAAGGGTTTAGTCTCTCACCTCTTGCTGGCTTTAAGGCCCAGTGCCAGCAGAGAGTTCAGGCTAAGGCGGAGACGTGAACTGTCTGCTGGAGTACTGAAGGTCGGCCCCAACACACACAGAGCCCCTCAGCAAAGGCTGAAAAACTGACCAGTTCAATGCATGTAAGGAAGCCTCTCTCCCATCATTAGGCAACCATTAAGCTAACTGAGCGGAGACTTCAGGAGCTACAAATGACAAAGAAGGCAGACCTTATAAAATTAGACCAGGAGTCACTAAACAGGCAAACAGCACCATCAACAACACAAATCCTAGAGAGGAGGGAATCTGGATATTTAATATTTGAAACATCCAGTTTTCAACAGAAGATGTGAGACATGAAAAGAAACAGGAAAGTTTAGTTCCATGCACACAGAAAATAGAAACTGTCAATAGAAATAGAAATAGATATAGACAGTTTCTATAGAAATATATAGAAATAGACAGTTTCTTTAGACAGGGGCCCAGATGTTGGATTTAAGGTGTTTAAGTCAGCTATTATGGATATGTTCAAATCACTGGAGGAGATCATGTCTAAAGAATTAAAAGAAAGTGAAAGGACGATGTCTCATTTTAGTAAGTTGGGGCAGTCCAGTCAAGAAGCTGTGGTGACTCTAAGTGGGGTAGGGACGGTGGGATGGGAGAAACAGAATGGAAAGAACGATGCTCAGTAGTTTGTAGGACGTGGCGGACCGGATGGGGGAGCATGGGGAAAAAGAGGGCAAGGTCAAAGCTCAGGTGAGGACACCATTCGGCGAAGGGACGGTCAGGAGGAGCTCATGTTTGTGGAGAGGATAAGTTAACCTTAAATGGTTGTGTGTGAGGTATTTGTGGGACATCTAGGAGGAGATGCCAAGTCAGTGGTTAAATGTAAATGGTTAAATGTACAGGCTGGATGGACAGGGATGGGCTGGAGCTATGAAAGGGGAAGCTCCATTAACACCAAACCCTGTTCACAGCAGGCAGCCTGAGTAAGACCCTGGCCAGAGCACAGCAAAGCAGTCACCACATGTGAGTTTATCATGGAAAGCAGAAGAAAGTCCACAAGGGGATGTCCAAACGCAGAGAACTCGGTGGAAATCTTACCAATGTCAGAAGAATTACAGTTGCCAGATTTAGAAGAAAAAAAATAAAGGAAGTCTAGTGCTATAGTCTGAAGGCTTCCCAAAATTCTTGTGCTGAAACCTAATCACCAACATGATATGGCATTCAGGGGTGGGGCCTTTAGGAGGTGATTAGGTCCTGAAGGCAGAGCCCTCAGAAATGGAATGAGAGACCTTACAAAAGGGTTTGAGGAGACAAGTCCATGCCATGTGAAGACACAGCCTTTGATCCCTCCAGAGGACAGAGTGGCAGGGCATCATCTTGGAAGTGGAGACTGGGCCGTCACCAAACACCAAACCTGCCGGTGCTCTGATCCTGGACTTCCAAACCCTAGAACCCCAAGAATCATTTCAGTTGTTTGTAAGTTAACCCCCAGTCTGTGGATTTTGTTATGGCAGCAGAAATGGGCAAAGCACCCAGTGAAATTTGAATTTCAGATAAATGACAAATAATTCCTTTAGGACAACTACATTCAAATAGTGCATGAGCCACACTGATATTAAAAATTATTTGGCTTTTTGGTGATTTGTGGGTATTTCATTAAAAGGTACATTTATATTATGCAAATTCAACCACAACACTAGCTGATTTCCCTAGCTCAGAGGGGTTTTGTAATAATGTATAATGTATAGAAACTCCATCAGATTTAGAACCAGGAGACCTTCTTTGAGTCTGGACTCTTCTGCTTACTAAAAGACAATAACAGACAAATCTTGTGCCCCTCTGGTCCTTAGAGTCCACAGCAGTGAAAATGGAAATACCTCCTTTTTTTTTTTTCTTGCCGCAACCGAGCTGTTGTGAGAATGAGGTCCGAGTGGTGTGTGTGGAGGTCCCATGCAAATATGGTCACAGCACCGCTCATGGGCTATGACCATACGAACAGCACACCGTGAAGCAGACGCTGGCCGGCATGGCCATTCAAAAATCATGTGAGGCACGAGGGAAATGCGAGACACCAGGCAGGTGCTAGAAACTCTTCCTATGTGTGCTTCCATTACTCCCTGTGGAACTGTTTTTAGGAAAACGTTGTGTCCCCTGACACACCGGTGGCCTCACCTATGAAAACTCCCAATTGAGTTGTCTTGAGATACTTTTCAAAGCCACCCGTGAACTTCTCCCATCCTCATCAGCATTTGTGCAGGTTTCTGTTTGGCATAAACCCAGAGTCGTCGATGACCCCATCCCCGTCTTCAGACCCAGATCATTCCCTTCCACCTCTTTCGCCTGCTGCATGGGAACTGGTGGGCCCAGGAGCCCCTGCTTGCACTTCCCTGCAGCCAGCCTCCGCGACACTCCTCAGCCCGCACTGACGGAAGCTGAGGTCACACATTTCTGGCCTTATGGTCTTAAGTCATTAAATGATGGCAGATTGGCTCTCAGAACTGGCTCAGCGCCTGGCCCTGGAAACGCAGCTCTCAGCGAGAAGGAGGGCCCGAGTGCCACTGAGCTTCAATTATACACCTTCTGGAAGGCAGTGATTCTGAACGTTGATTTTTTTATTCCATTTTGGGGAAGAGAAAATTGAGGGTAAAGAGATGTGTTTATTATGTCATTTTAAAAACGAGTGCCGTTGCCACCTGCTAGGATGGTACTGAGATTCTGCCAGTCTTTGGGCTGTGGACCCATCAATCAACATGTGGTGCCCAGTGATTCCCTCAGAGAGGTGTCAATGTCCAGGGTGACGGGCTTGGGTTCACATGTGTCTTCATCTCAAGAGGAAGACAGGAAACTGCGGCTCCACACTGGAGCATGGAGTGCAGGGTTCACAACTTGAAGTCGTCTGGGTTTAGGTTCTAATCCCAATTCAGACACTTAATGGTCATGTGACTGTGGGCCAGTTCCTTACTGCTCTGAGCCTCGGTGTGCTCGTCTGTAGAATGCAAACAATCCCTACCTCAAACCCTGTGGGCATCCAGTGCTGTCTAGGTAGCATTAACATGCCACTTCCCTGTCTGCCAGGACACACCTCAGCCCAAGTTTTCATATGACAGTCCACTGTCATTTGTTGAGTGAGGACCACAAGTCCAGACATGTGTGACCCCAGGACTTTCACCTCAGCTAGGCATTTTGGCTGATTCACAAATTAGAGGGTAAAAAACAGCTGTTGAGACATTATAAAATTGTTACTAAATTCAGCTGGAGGAGACGCAGGAGGAAGGCCCAAAGCTGGAAGAGCTGGCCTGGCTGACCTCAGGGGCTGAAGCCAGTGAGCAACGGGCAAGACTACGGGTGGGACTGGGGTGTGGTCACCAGCCCCCTTGGGTCCTTATCAGGCAGCTCCACCTAGGCCGTGTCCAGCAGCTCTGGGGAGAAGCAGGAGCCCTGCGGCCACCCAGAACACCAGGCTACCTGGAAGACTTGCGGAGTTGTAGATCGAAGAGCTTCCCAGGGTGCCAGAGGCCTCCCCATAGCTTCTGTGACCTAGAGAAGCGTGTGTGTAGAGGAGGGGGATGACAGGTGCCAGGGCAGGGGTATTTCAGCAATTCCAGCTTCACTTCTGTAATGCCTCAGTTTGCCCTACTGTTCACTGACTTTAAAATGGAATCATTCCTTGATACTCAGCTGGAAATCCAAAGATTTTCACCTGCACAGGAGCCTGAAACCTTCAGGTTCTGCTAAGGTTGCAGTGAAATTCAGCTACTTTGAAGTCTCTGGATGCTGTCCATGGCTAAGTGTCACAATCTACTTTCTCCCGGTGTCTTTGACTAAAAGAAAACAGAAGTGTTTGATTCTTCTCTGGTGTCCAGTCCTGCCCCTGGGGGAGGGAGGGCAAAGGGGCTGATCAACAGTTTGCTGTGACAGAAACGCTTTGCAGAGTGTGCAGGGCGTGGGTAGCAGGCTCTGGTCAGGAACTCAGGCAAGGCTGGGGGGATCCCAGGCCCCCTGTCTCGGGGCTTCACCCCTTCCCCTCTCTTCACTCCAGACCCTGGGCTGGCAGGCTCTGGGAGCGGAGGCATTGCCAGGTTTCCCTGTGATCTTTGGGGATGGGAGTGTGAGGCTGGAGAGAAAGCCTTGCTGGGCACAGGGGAGGTCCAAGCCCACGGTGATTGTGGGAAGGATCCCATGAGATCAATAGCCACTGTTTCTCCATGTTTGCTGTTTTGCTTTATTAAAAACTTAAAATTTAAGTTCCTAATACTTTGGGCCACAGGGAAACCAGCTTTACTTCTTATTCCAGATTAGAGACTGGGTCTGTTTGCCAAGCCTTTTCCTGGCTCCCTCCTGGGCTGCTCCTTGGCCTCGCTGCTCCTCTGACCCTGGAGGGAGGCAGCTGCTTCATCGCTGGCTTCAGCTGCTGTCACTACCCAGGGCCATGTCAACAGCTCCCACCCGTCTCTCTCTCCTGGAATTCAGCTCTGCACCCGCTTCTGCTGGCTGGCCCTTCCCACTCGGTGTCTGCTATGAAAAGGTTTTCGAGAGAACTCAGGTGTCTGCCTTCTTTCCTCATGCAGCCACTCTTCCTCTGAACCGTGTCTTCTGTGGCGATCCCAGCCATGGGTCCTGCCCTTGAACTTGTCCTTGTTGCCTCTGCCTCCTCTATTCCACCTTCTCACCAGTCCCCAAGCCTACGGACCCAGTCATTGAACTTGTCTTTTGAATTCATCCTTTCTTTCACATTTTTACTGTAATCAGGTCCTTGTGGTCACGCCAGGACGACTGTCCACGTTTCCCCACGAGCCGCCCTCCCCCGGTGTCTTCTTCAATGACAGCTGTCACACAAGCAGATGCGTCCTCCTAAGAGGACTCTGCGATCACAAAACTCCAGTGACTTCCCCTTGCCTGGGCTGCCAGATAAAGCATAGGACACCCAGTGAAAGCTGAATTTCAGATACATTTTTTTAGCAAGACTCTGTACCATGCAATATGAATGACATACTTTACAGTAAAAGATATTTGTTGTGTATCTGAGATTCAAACGTAGCTGGGCCTCTTATATTTTTATTTGCCAAATCTGATGGTGCTATGTCTTCATAAGGAAAGTCAAACTCACCGGGAGGCATCTACGGCTATCTGCCATCTGACCATTTCTCCAGCCTTCGTCCGCTGCTCCCACACTGAAACTTCTCTGCTACTCACCTTGGCAATACACATCCTCTAACCTAGAGTTTCCTTCGTCCTCCCTCTGTGGCCTTTCCAGATTCTCCATTTAACTCCCTCTCTCCCTTGAAACCTCTCTGGCTTATCTGGCTTCCAAAGAACCTGTAGTATTTGTTTATTCTGTGGCTGTGCCCTGGTTCGGGTGCTTTGCACTATTAATAGCGCCCTAGGGCTAGGTGACACCAAAGAGCCAGGAAATACACTGGACCCTAAATGGAACTCTGGGTCTCACCTGGAGGGGGTAAGAGGCTGGTATTCCCGCAGAGGCTGGCTGAGTGGGCCATGCCAGCACCCAGCAACCAGTTCCCTCTTCACTGCCCAGCACAGGAGGGAGACCCTCCCTGGAAAGGGAGTCAGGCCACATAGAAGTGAGCAAAGTCAGGTAAAGGCAAAGTCAACATGCGGGGAAGGCAAGTGGTGGCAGAAGGAGCACCTTCCTCTGGACTTAGGGTCCCTTGGACATCCTCCTTTGGGCTGATTTCTGTACCCCAGTTCTGCAGCTGTCCCCACGGGGCAGGGTTTTCAGACAGCACTGCCGCTCTGTACGTGTTTAAGTTGGTCAATGTTGCTTATTAAAAAGCAGGCACAAGGTGGGCGCACTGGCTCACAGCTGTAATCCCAGCACTTTCAGAGGTTGAGGCGGGCAGATCACTTGAGGTAAGGAATCGGCCTGGCTATCGTGGTGAAACCCTGTCTCTACTAAAAATACAAAAATTTGTCTGGTGTGGTGACGGGCGCCTGCCTGTAATCCCAGCTACTCGGGAGGCTGAGGCAGGAGAATCACTTGATCCTGGGAGGCAGACGCTGCAGTGAGCTGAGATTGCACAGCTGCACTCCAGCCTGGGTGACAGAGTGAGAATCTGTCAAAGAAAAAAAAAAAGCACAGAACTGGGCCTGGGCCCGACATGCACACTCCAGATGAACACCACCGCAAAGGCACCGCCTCCCAAGCCCAGATCCCAGGCGACCGCGAACACACGGGCGGCTGAGTTAGGGGTTTATTGCCCCTAGCATCTTATGATTAGCTGGTAATTCAACAACATCAGTCCTCAGATGTGTTTCTCACAAATTGCTGTCAAGACAGTTTTCCTCTAATCTATACTCAAATTTATAAATATATATAGTTATATATATTTTTTGTAGAGACTGGGTCTTGCTAAATTGCTCAGGCTGGTCTCGAACTTCTGGGCTCAAGGGATCCTCCTGCCTCTTGGCCTCCCACAGTGTTGGGATTACAGATGTGAACCACTGTGCTGGACCACGTCGTTGATTTAAGGCCAGCATTCCAAACCGCTGGAAGACAGGCCCTGCTGACTACTCAGATGGCCACGGTGTGCCCCTGAACGCCTGGTCGGTGAGCCCTGTGGTACTCCACCAGAGACCCTGAGGACGGAACTGAGCAGTCATCACGAATTCATCTCCAGCTGAAGCACTGTGTAGTGTTGCTTTTTTAAAGAAAAACCAGAAAGCCAGGTTTCCCTGACATTTTGAAAGGAAACCCAGGTGGTACTAAGAGGGCTGGAAGTGAGTCAGGGTGAAAAAAGTGCCCTGTGTACCTCGCACGTCCAGAACACACCACGAAGAACCAAGATTTCTTCCCCGGGCATCCTGCCCATCTTCAGGGAGCATCGTAAGCAGCGTCTCCATCGTGCATGGGCTCAGCTCCTCCTTCCTTTCTCAAAAGCAGCAGAGCTGCAAGCACAGAGACCCTTTTCCCCAGCAGCAAATGCCTCCTCGGACTGCACCTGGCGCCCTTTTCCCCTCTTTCCACCCACATCTCACCAACGCCTTTGAATTGTTCAGCTCCTTTCTTCTCTCCTCCCGCTTGTTGCTAAGTTACGGAAGATAATGAGGATCAGGCTTGGGAGCTCATTACAATTCTAGTCACCGGCTCTCTCTCTCTCCCCCTTTCTCTTTCTGAGGAGAAGGAGTAAAAATGCTTGTTAAACTATAATCCAGAAAACCTTCCACTTTCAGAATAGGCAACAGAAGTGCTGGGCATGGTGTGGTGGCTCTTGCAAACTGCACACCCGAAATCCATGCACATTGCAGAAATTCACGAAATGCTTCACTGGATTCCTGCCCTGCTGTAAGGAAAATGTCAGAAGAGCATCTGCATCTCCAGATGGGGACTGTTCCTCCAGTGACAAGGGAAGTAGGAGCAGCGGGGAAATGAGCATTTAGAGTTTTATCATTCTAAAGTAGCAAAGGGAATTGCTCTTATCTCCACGTGGCTGAATGCAGTGTTTCAAACCAGCAAGTGCAGTCTTTCTGTCTGAAAAGTGACTCCCCTTGATTTGCCAAGCAATCCTTGCAGGGCAAATCAGAAGAAAGTAACCTTTTAATCCAGTCTGAGTAATGTTACAAAACCAGCTCTCCCAACATCTGTAATACTATTCTCTGAGTAAATGATGGAGGAGAACAGGCTTAGGAACTTAGGGAAACCCAACAAACCTCCAACCACCTTCAACTCCACAGAGAGCTAGCCATTCTCCCTCCAAGCTCCGCCTGGACTTCAACTCAAGTTCCTGGTTACTGTGGTCTGATCTGCAGCACCTGTGGCCCAGGCCAGGCCTGCCCTCCTTGACTCCACTGGCTTGTTTGTGACTTGCACAGCCCAGTTTCCTTACCTGCCCATGGGGTAGAGTTGAGACCGACTCCTCTGGGCAGGGCAGGGTTTGGTCTCTGTGCCCTTTGTCAGGGGGCAGGAGCTGGTGTCACTCACTGCCTGCAAGAGGACTGCATTTGCCAAAGGTGTCTTTCTATTCTATTGCCCTAGGGGGTCTCCACTCGCTGCGCCCAAGTTGTTGGTTGATGCTGTTCTAATCAGCTGGTGAGCACCTCAAGGCTGGAATGAATGCCTGCCCATCTTGGCATCCATAAAAGTTCGTATTAAGCAAATAAATTTTCACCCTCAACTGCAGGCTGTAATTTTAAGTCCAGCATAGAAGGCTTGGGCTATTCCAACCATTAAACATTTATAGTCAGAAGCACGTAGCAAAATTACACAAAAAATACTATTCTTATAAAATTACAAAGTAAAGAAGGACAGCCCTTCCATACTGAGACTATCTAGAAGTTTTACTTGTTGTATATAAGTTGGAATAATGCAAAGATCTTATTTTTATTTTGGCTGTAGTTGAGTATAGAAAAGCCCACAGCTGGCCGGGCACGGTGGCTCAGGCCTGTAATCCCGGCACTTTGGGAGGCCGAGGCGGGCGTATCACGAGGTCAGGAGATCGAGACCATCCTGGCTAACACGGTGAAACCCCATCTCTACTAAAAATACAAAAAATTAGCCGGGCGCGGTGGCGGCGCCTGTAGTCCCAGCTACTCGGGAGGCTGAGGCAGGAGAATGGCAGGAACCTGGGAGGCGGAGCTTGCAGTGAGCTGAGATCCAGCCACTGCACTCCAGCCTGGGCGACAGAGCGAGACTCCGTCTCAGGAAAAAAAAAAAAAGAAAGAAAAAGAAAAGCCCACAGCTTCCTGCGCATCCCACTCTGGTGGACAAAACTCTCCAAAGGGCAACTCGGTCATCTCAAGGTGAATTCTCCACCAGTGTTACACTTCCCGCCACAGACATCACAGCTAGTTATGCTGTGTTAATAAAGCTAACCTGGTGCATCTGATAATATATGCCTTTTTTTTTTTTTTTTTTTTTTTTTTTTTTGAGACGGAGTCTCGCTCTGTCCCCCAGGCTGGAGTGCAGTGGCCGGATCTCAGCTCACTGCAAGCTCTGCCTCCCGGGTTCCCACCATTCTCCTGCCTCAGCCTCCCGAGTAGCTGGGACCACAGGCGCCACCACCACACCCGGCAAATTTTTTTGTATTTTTAATAGAGACGGGGTTTCCCCGTGTTAGCCAGGATGGTCTCGATCTCCTGACCTCGTGATCCACCCGCCTCGGCCTCCCAAAGTGCTGGGATTACAGGCGTGAGCCACCGTGCCCGGCCTAATCTACGCCTTTCAAATCACTCCAAGCTCAGCACCAGTGACTGACATCCAGGTCACGTCTGTCTCTGCCACAGAACACTTTTGTGCTTATGAGAGAGTAGCTCACTCTTTCTGAACCTCAGCATCCTCCCCTGTTGAAGAGATATTGCTATCCTTGCAAAGATGTATTTTGGATCCTGCATGTCAAGCAACTAGCAACTAGCATAGAGGCTGGCACACAGTGGATTGCAGTAAGTGGCAGTGGACATCATCCTTGCTATGACTCTAGGTTCCACCCTGATAAAATGAAGTGTAAGTCTGCTGGCATGAGTGCAAATGGTACAGCCATTTGAGACCAATATAGCAGCACTCAGTGAAATAAATAGGTGTGCATATGACCCATGGCTCATCAGTCCCATTCCTGGGAAGAGACTCCCAGAGAGCACCAGCACCAGGGAACAGGGCCCAGGGGACTTATCCCGGCATTGTCTGTGGGCATGGAAAGTGAACGGCAACCTGGGGTTTCACCCAGGGGAATGGATGAGGAAAATGGTGAAAAACGGCTGTGAAGCTGTGAAGCCGAGAGGGGAATGAGCTCCAGGACTGCCAGCGACATCCAATGGTCTTTAAAACACAGTGTGCAGTTTTAATTTTTTTAAAATTTATGCTGACTATTTATTTATTTATTTATTTATTTATTTAGAGATGAAGTCTCGCTCTGTCGCCCAGGCTGGAGTGCAGTGGCGCAATCTCGCCTCACTGTAAGCTCCGCCTCCTGGGTTCACGCCATTCTCCTGCCTCAGCCTCCCGAGTAGCTGGGACTACAGGTGCTCACCGCCATGACTGGCTAATCTTTTTTGTATTTTTTAGTAGAGACGGGGTTTCACCGTGTTAGCCAGGATGGTCTCGATCTCCTGACCTCATGATCTGCCCACCTTGGCCTCCCAAAGTGCTGGGATTACAGGTGTGAGCCACTGCACCTGACCTATTTATTTTTTAAGAGACAGAGTCTCGTGCTATCACCCAGGCTGCAGTGCAGTTGTGCAATCATAGCTCACTACAGCCTTGAACTCCTGGGCTCAAGCAATCCTTCTGCCTTGGCCTCCCAAAGTGTTGAGTTTACATGCATGAGCCATCACACTGGACCAACTTTTATTTTTAAATAAGAAATTGAATGAGGCCTACAGCCTCATACTATTGATGTGAGTTTATTATACTTACGGACATGCTACAACACTGTATTTCACAGACGCATACATATCCAAGGACATAAGTGCTTAGGCTGGGAGGAGAAGAGTGAATGAGAGGGGGGAGTATAAAGAAGTAGGAAAAAAGAGAATAAAATAAAATAAAATAAGAGAAGGGCTTCATACAGATTACTGGTGAACTTTGTATGATTAACTCAACTCTTCACTTTTTGTCCCCGCCAAAAACCAAAGCAGTGGTGGTCTCTCATGCATGATTTGGTCAGATCTGCCTGAAAGGAGTCAAATTATTGCATCAATTAGGCCAACTGCAAGGACAAAACGGAAGTCTTTGAGAGTAACACCATGTGTTCACTCATCTTTATATCCACAGCACCAAGCATATAACAGGCAGGAAATAAATGCTTAGATGAATGAATAAAACAAAACATGTTGATATTCATGCAGGTACTTTCCTCCTTTCCCTACCAGAGGATGACAGCACCCTCAGAATGACAAAAGGGAGCATGGGGAACTTATTAGGAGGCAGGTTTGTTTCCAGGAGGTGAGGGGACAGGAGAGAGGTGCACCGGAACTGGTTTCCCAAATGTCAAGAGAGTTGCCTCACTCTTTGGAGGAAGACTCCAAGAAACAAAACGATTAAAGAACAGCCCACAAGGTACATAGTAAGGCACCTGTGCTTTGGACATTCCACGTGCTGTAGGGCACAGATGAGTCTGGCTCCACTGTTACCTACAGGGTGAGGTGTACAACATGTCATACAGTGTCACTGATACTCTGTGACATCAAGGCCCATCTTCCAAACTGTTGGGTCCACTGTGCCCAGTAGGGTAAGTGAGGATACGGGATGTCCGTTTAGTCACTGACTGAATGGGGTGATGAATGAATAAATGGATGAGCAAGCCAGGGCTGAACCCCATCACACAGTTGGGATAACAGCCTTGGCATGAAATGGGAAGATGAATGTACACTGATGGGCTATTGACGGCAGAGTTACGCGCCTAAGAGTATGACTTTATGGACTAGGGCGACAGCCGCCTCCTAAACACACCTACTGGGAAATGGAGATCTAGACGGACGTAACAGCAAATAGCAACTACCCAGGCCTGCTGCTGCCGGCACGGCACCGTGCTGGGATCCTCACTCATATGATTTCTAGAGGTTAAGTGAGCATAAAGTCACATTGTCTTAGAAACTCGGCTCCACTAGTTACTAAAAGTATGTCTTAAATAATTAGTGAAGTGCCCCAGGCCTGTTTTCTCGTTTGTAAATGAGACAGTAACAGCATATACTTCAGACCGTTACTGTGAGTCTTCAATGAGCTACCACCGCAAAGCCCTTACCATGGTATTTGGCATGTAGCAAACACCAAAAATACCACAACTCTACTATCATCCCCATTTCAAACCCAGGAAAACTAGTAAATGGTTGGGTCAGACCTCAAACGGAGGCGTGTGTGGCTCCAAAGTCTTGCCTCTCTTGATCCTGCTTGGTATGGGGGTGGGCAGCACCAAGCCTGTTGGCTGAAGGTCTTTGGTATTTGCAGGTGAGCTGGGCTGGCACAGCTGTGGGGGCGAGCAGGTGTCAGCAGCAGGTGGCAGGCAGGCAGCTGTGCAGAGCTCTGACACACGTGCAGGAGGAGATCAAGTGGTGGGACTGGGAAACTATATCAAAACTCATGGATGCTGGGACCAGTTGGCAATCACAGGCCAAGCCTTGAAGGTCCTCAGATCAAGGCTGAGATCAAGCCTGGGGGGGGGGGACAGGGCCTACAAGAAGAAGGATGTGGGAGCAACCAAGGGAACAGAGAGTTGTGGGCTCCAGAGCAGACCAGTCCTCACAACAGCAGTGGGACCACCTCCCGGGGCTTCAAGCCAAGGAACTGGACAGCAAGAGAAGGAACGTAACCTGCACCCAATATCGGAGCTGGGCATGCATTTTCCTGTGGAAGTATGGATTATACATGGTCCTGGGGCCTACAGCCTAGTGTGTGCTGCTCTGTAATACACTGTGTCCTGAATCTTCCAATACAAATCCAACTTCCATATTCTGTTCTTCTTTTTAAAAAAAAATTTATTTTAGAGCCAGCAGATACCTGTGCACATTTGTTACAGGGTATCTTGTGTACTGGTGGGGACTGGGCTTCTAGTGCACCCATTCTCCAAATGGTGAACATTGTACCTGACAGGTAATTTTTCATCCCTCACCCACTCCCTTCTTCCCGCATTTTGGATTCCTGAGCATCTATTATTTCCATCTTTATGTCTGTGTGTACTATATTCTGTTCTTTCATTCCAGTATGTACTTGTCAAATCATGGATCCCAATTTTGGGTTCAGAGAACATGGCTCCTGGTAACTATAGTTAAGTCCTACTGTGAATTAAACCAGCTTTTGTGGACTGGGACTCTTTTTTTTTTTTTTTTGACATGGAGTCTTGCTCTGTCACCAGGACTGGGGCTATTTCTTGTAGGAAAATTTGTTCCATGTTCCAGATAACTTATGGAATAGAACCCTTAGGCATGGCATACCTGGTAGAAACCTCTATTTGCAATTATTATTATTAGGTTCAACTATGATGTGTGGTGCCCTTCCTGGACATTGTTTGATTTTCTTCTAATCCACCAGAGATCGTATTTTAACAAAAATAATAACAGTGAAAACTGTGGCTTGTTAAGAAACCCAGGGTCCCCTCAACAACATATGAATCAAAGGGAAGGACTTTGCCATTTCCCCCCGGAAAGCCTGTCTTAGGAATAAGGCGAGGCTGAAGAGCCAATCTGCTGCAATGACTGTGTCAGCCCATGTGGCCATGAATCCAAGAGGACTAGGGGACTCCTGTCCACCCTGCGAGAGGACCTTGCTGGAACCCGCTCCCTGGGCCTGCCTTCTGCTTGACTTCCACCTGCTTTACTGGGGGTAACTTCCTTTTAGTTACGTGTGACTCTCTTTTGTCTCTAGGTGTTTTCCCTTCCTGTGAGCAGATTCTTCCTTCCTTCCCTGTCCTTGCACCTCACTGTGTCCCCACTGTCTTCGTTTCTGCATTTTGCATCTTCCACAGCATCACCCCAGACCCTGGGTCACCAGAGCCAAAAGACCCTCAATGGCCTGGTTTCCTGTCCCAGGATCTGCTGCTTCGTTTATATTCACTCCTCTCAGTTAACGAGGAGCTTTGTTGCGCTTTTGTCACAAATAATATCAAAACAACAACTGAGATGCAAAACATCAACAACAAATCCAGGCACCTGGCCATCCTTTGGAACAGCTGTTTTCACTGTTCCCCTCATCCTTGCCCAGTTGCAGGCGCCCTTTACCATTGATTTATTTCATCATCCCTTAGTCTGTCACTCAGGGACGGAGTGTGTGCCAGGCACGGGGCTATTACCCGGCACACAAAGATGAACCACTCATTTCCCAGGAGTTCAGGCTGCACAGTTAATAATCAACTTCTAAGAACCGCACCTGTGGCAGTTCTTAACTGACAAAAGCATGTACAATGCTGTTTCTGTTGTTTTCCTCAAGAATTTCTAAGAACTTCTCAGTCAAGAATGCATATCAGTGGTGCTTTATTATCTTAATGAATTTCAAAGTCCTCTTTTCTCTGTTTTACAAGTGGGGAAATGTGTTTATGTGTGAGAGGAAAACAAAATGGTCAGCTTAATTTGGGCAACGCGTTTGTAAGATATCAACGGAAACAGAAGGTGTTTCCACCACACGATTTGCTAGGTTTAGTTTTTCTCCCCCATTCTAGACTATTTTTGGTCCTAATTCTTCTGCAGAAATCATTTCTTCTATAGAAATCTCTCTTCTCCCAGGAGAGAGACGTCGATAAAGGGAGACAGCGTGGCAGCAAATGCTTTCAGGCCCGGCTCTCCTTTCCACCCACAGGCGGCTGCGAGACCAGTGGTGGAAGGAACGGTGCTTCCTGTCCACTTCTTTTGCACTCCACTGAGTTGGAGGTCAAGGAGAAAAACTTTCACTCATTTTACCTCCAGCTGAAATTACAGACAATAGTCGTGTTTCTTTGAACTAAATACTTAACTTTTACCAAGCGGGACAAGCAACGCTGTCATATCTTTTCCAATTCTGTGAAGTAGAAACAGTGCCAGCATTATGACTAATCTCATCGGCAAACCCAGCTAGCTGGTATCAAAATGTCATGGGGTCACTGGAAAAAAAAATAGGCATTTTAGCAATTCTAATTAAGTCTTGAGTTTATTTAAACCCTTGGCTTAATGGAAAGATTCTTCTCCTTTATTAACATTTGTTTTGTTTTTACTTTTATTACTACAAGACTTTATGTCGCCCAGGCTTATTCATTATTTCAGCCAACAAATATTTACTGAGTAACTACTATTTGCCAAACAGAGATCCAGGCTTTGGGGACATAATTATGTAAAATAAGCATGAGGTCTGTGCTTTCACAGAACTGATATTTTAGTGGGAGATTATGAAGAAAAAGTAAATTAATACTAAAATGTTGGAGAGTAACAGTAGCTACATACAGATTTAAAACAGTGCTGTGATGAAGAGTAACTGGGTGGTCAAGAAAGGCCTTTAGGGAAGAACATATTTATAAATGGAGAGAAATATAAATGGCAGGAAGGAGCTCCTGTCCTGGCAGCAGGATCAGCACATTAAACACGAAGCAAGAGTCCGCATAATCATCAAGGGAAATGACCAACACCCGCAGGCAGAGCCGTCGGAGTCCACCTAGCAGAGCGGGACCAGGGCACGGGTCCTGGGTCTACCACATTCATTTACGTGTGGCCTAAAGCCGCCTCCTCACATATTCCAAGCTTGGCCTGAGGGTTTTTCCGTACACAGGAAACCATAACCTAACTGCAGGTGTAAACAGACTGCACCAATCACAGAGTTTCGCCAATCACAGGCGGCCAACTGTTCAAACTGTGTTCAAATAAGGCAAACGCCAAACTGCACCCAGTCCAGCTGTGTCTGTGCCTCGCTTCCCTTTCCTGTATGTCTCCTTCCTTTTTCTGCTAGAAATCCTCCCTGACCATAGGGCAGCATGGAGTTGCTCCGAACCTGTTCTGCCTGGGGAACAGGAGGGTGTGCTGCCCAGTTCAAGAATCTCCCTCTGCTCAATTAAACTCTGCTAAATCTGATTTGTCTGAAGTTTTTCTTTTAACAACCACCAGGATTCAGTTATTTGAGCAAGATCCCTAATTCCTACAAGGTTTTTTTTTTTTTTAATCAATTTACTCCTCATTGGTAAATTTTAGATAATAATAACTCCTAACTCACAGGATGGGTGCAAGATTTAAGGAATTAGCGTATGTTAGAGTAGTGCCTGATGCACAGGAAGTGCTGCGTGAGGGATAGTCATGATGAATACAATTAAATGTGCTAAGCACATACACCCAGGTTCACAGCCGTACTCTTCACAATAGCCAAAAGGTGAAAGCAACCCAAGGGTCCATCGATGGATGAATGGTAAAAACAACATGTGGTCTATTCATACAACAGAATATTATTCAGCCTTAAAAAAGGAAGAAATCCCAGCACATGCTACCACATGGATGAACCTTGAGTGAAATAAGCCTGTTACAAAAGGACAAATACTGTGTGACTCCACTTATGTGAGGTACCTAGAGTAGGCAAATTCATAGAGACAGGAAGTAGAAGGATGGTTGCCCGGGGCTGGGGAGAAAGGGGCATAGAGAATAGTGGTTTAATGAGGACAGAGTTTCAGATCTTCAAGAGGTCCTGAAGATTGGATGTACAAATGTGAAAGCACTTAACATTACTAAACTGTATGCTTAAAAATAATTAAGATAGGCCGGGCGCGGTGGCTCACGCCTATAATCCCAGCACTTTGGGAGGCCGAGGCGGGCGGATCACAAGGTCAGGAGATTGAGACCATCCCGGCTAACATGGTGAAAATCCATCTCTACTAAAATAATACAAAAAATTAGCCGGGCCTGGTGGCGGACGCCTGTAGTCCCAGCTACCCGGAGGACTGAGGCAGGAGAATGGCGTGAACGTGGGAGGTGGAGCTTGCAGTGAGCCGAGATCACGCCACTGCACTCCAGCCTGGGCAACAGAGAAAGACTCCATCTCAAAAAATAAAAATAAAAATAATTAAGATAGTAAATGTATGTGTATCTTACCACAAATTTTTAAGAAGTGCTAAGTGTAAATTACAATGTGAAATAAGAATCAGGGTAGAGACAGGGAGTAGCAGCTGTGCAGCAGCAAAGTTTACTGTGGTGTGCAAGGCTGCACATCTCCAAGAATTTCCAATTATATCTTGGTCTACGTGACAGGCACACCAGAGGTGCTCAGTTCACAGCCTGCCTGAATATTCATGGTGTTTCAGACTGTTTCTCCCTCCCACATTTCCCTGAGGTGTTAGTCAAGGTTCTCGTTGCAAGCAACAGAAACTAGCAGGAGAGAAGTTTATTTGAAAGATATTAGATGGGCTTGAGATTGAGAACTAGGCTCAAGGACAAACTTCCAGGAAAGACCCAAAATCACGCTGCAGTAAGGGCCTGATAAGAAAACCACGCCACTCGTGAACCCGGGAGGCGGAGGTTGCAGCGAGACGAGATCGCGCCACTGCACTCCAGCCTGCGCGACAGAGCGAGACTCCGTCTCAAAAAAAAAAAAAAAAAAAAAAAGAAAAGAAAACCATGCCACTGACCTTGCCAAGTCCTAAAAGCTTTTAGGACTGGCCTAAAGTCCACTTACTCAAATGTGGCAATAGTTGCTACGGCCACCAGCACCAATGTCACCTGTGTGGGAGGACAGACCGCCACTTCCAAGAACCGCATGCCTCAGCTGCCACTCTCACAGGCAAAAATAAATTCCAGGTGGAACTTCCTGTTTCAAAGGTCTAACATATGACAGATAGGTATAGATATTTCTGTTGTATCAAAGAGAACACGTGTAACAAAATTACACGCAGGTGAGTCTGACTGGTGGCGTGTAAGTCACTTGCCTGGGCCCTAGTTGATGAAGAGGCTGGCACAGTGAGTTTTCTCAGTTCTGTCTTGGGGTAGAGGGATTCATAAATGCGGAAATTTTAAAATTGCAAGGTGAACAGTACAGAGCAGCTGGAACCTGGACAAACGTGTCCGCTACAGTCCCCCACCCACTTGGCCTTCCAACATCAACACACACTCTTCTACACTTCAACCTGACAATCGTGACATTACCCAGAAAACGGTCAAATAACTCACCATTGTCTCAGATTAAAAAAACTTGACATTATCAAAATATCAGTGATCCCCATGATATCCCTTCACAGAGACAAGATCTACGGGATCAGTGTCGGACAGGGTCAGCTTCAAATGCTACGGAGGCTGACACACAGAGTTTGCGAGTTTACCTGGTTTGCACATGTGGGCTGGCAGTCATCTGTGCATTAGGTTTAGTTTTGGATGAGATGCCCAGAGATTCATCCCTGGGCTACACTTAAGCGGATGTAAAAGAAAAGGAGCCAGATACTGAGGAGGCGCCATCGCAACTCAGAGGAACCAGGAAAAAGCGCTGCCGAGGGAGGAGAGGCTCCAAGGGCATCGTAGGTGCACAGAAGTGATGAGATTGAAAAGGAAAATCATCTCTGGCTTGGCAAGCAGGTCACTGGTGATGGCCCAGAACCCAGATTCAACAAAATCATGGGAATGGAAGCCAGCGTTCTGGGGACTGAGCTGCGTGTGAGCAGGAGGGGCTGAAGGAGAGGCAGCGAGTCTAAACAACCGTGTCAGGAGGCTCATCTGTAAAGTGAAGGGGGTGCATCAGAAGCCCTGACAGAACAGGAAGGTGCATGTCCGGCCCTGCGGTGAGCACACACTATGGAGATCCACCTGCATCAGGCTCGATGAGAACATTAATCATCTATATGCCCAGCTCATACAAATGCTTGATTTCCTATGTATCTTTCTGCAAAGTCCACTGAGTTGATCCAGGTAGAAAGATTTTAAAGACAGTTTCTCTTCTGCTCTACAAATGGGTACTTAAACAGAGACAACAGTTTTGGCAATGACTTGAGGGCTTTTAAAAATTAATTTTCATCATTGATTCTACATTGTTTGTTCTGTTTGTCTAGGGTTAGTTACAAGCCATTTTCCATTCTAAGAACACATTTACCCTGTGAGAGAGAACAGCTTTTCTCTCATGTACTTGTGTGTTCAATTTTGTACTTTCTCCAGTTCCCTCTTCCTTAATATTCTTGACTGGACATGTGCACTTCTTTTACCTTCTATAAAAATGAGAAGGGGGTGTAGGGATTGAATTATTAATACAGCAAGCACATGTTGTATCTTTATGCCAACACCACCACCAATACCTTGCCATAACCAGCCACAAATCCTTAAGAGTTCTAGCTGTTAGAGCACACAGGTCAGCTGTTTTAAAGTGCACACAGGGAGAATCTCCTTATTCAAAAATTCCATAAAGTCTTACAAAGTTAAAAACGGAGCTTCCAGGCATCCAGAAAAACAGCAAAGCGAGTGACAATGCCAGGAGCCTCCTCCTCACTAAATGCCCTTACTTAGAGCACAATGAAAAATGTTTATCAACAATAATGCCAGCAAGGAACATTAAATCTGATGTGATTCAACGCAGGGCGTGCCTGTTTGCATGTACAGTCAGACACCAAAGGAACAAGCTCTGTACCACAGAGGGCTGAGTCAGACCAGAGGTCACATCTCTGCATGCTGGTTTTCCTGGTTCCATCAGAGAGGAGCAGTTGAGGATACGGGGTGAGGTACTGTATTTCTAAGCCCTGGCTTCCTCATCTGTAAATTACAGACAATCAAACCCACTTCACAGGGTTGTTATGAGAGTTAAATACAACAGTGCAGATAAAGGTTCACTCCAATGCCTTGCACCAATAACAGTGATGGTGGCGATGTTATTATTCCACTTAAACACCATTCCCTGAAGTTCAGCATAGCAGGATAAGCTCCATCTAGCTTCTGGATCACTTCAGACAACGTCTGGCTTCCTACCCTTTGGTCTTGCTGCCCTCCATTCTAACGTGTCTAGTATGAGTCCTAGGGCTCAGGTGACTCCACTGAGATGCAGCCGTCTCCTCTCCGAAGGAATCATATCTCATCATTCAAGTACTTTATGACTGGGCTTAAGCACTAGTTTTCTGTGCATCTCTAGTTCCTCTGGTTGCGCTAAAGTCCTTCCTGAACCGTGAGTGCATTCATCATGGTTCTCCAGGGAAACAAAACCAACAGAATGTATATACAGAGGTAGACACTGACACAGATGTAGACATGCACATAAAGGGAAGGACCTGACTCCTGCAACTGTGGAGGTCGGCACGTCCTAAGATCTGCAGCACGAGTTGGCAGCCTGGAGACCTGGGAGAGCTGAGGGCATAGTTCCAGTCTGAAGGCTGGCAGTTTTGAGACCCAGGAAGAGCTGATATTTTCGTTTGAGCCTGAAGGCAGGGAAAAGTCGGATGTGCTGCCTGAAGACAGTCGGGGAGAGGGAATTCTTCATTACTCAGGGGAGGGTCAGCCTTCCGTTCTATTGAGGCCTTTAACTGATTGGTAGAGACTCAACCAAATGAGGGATGAAAGTCGACTTCACTCAGTCTACTGATTTAAATGTTAATCTCATCCAAAATCATTCTCACAGAAACACACAGAATAATGTTCAACCAAATAGCAGCACCCTGTGGCCCAGTCACGTTGACACATAAATTTAATCATCACAATAAGCACACGGTCCCAAAGCAAGGCCTAAGCTAATCAGTAAAGTTCTATCGGCTCAGAATAGACACAACCCAAACCACTATCAAAACAAATCAGAGAAGCCAAATGCATGGACTTCTGGAAAGCGACATCTCCTCTCTCTCTTCCTTTCAATGGTGGGGCGGTGGGAGGGCATCCCTATCCCGAGGGAAGTCAGCGTATGGAGTGGGGAGGAGACAAGGAGAATCCCAGAGAGATGCTGCAGCCCTGGTCAGCCAGGCTTCAGGGCTAATTTCCTCGGACATCTCCGTAGCCCGAGCAGGTCCATCATGTTTACCGTGCAAACTAATTTGGATGGGTTTTCCGTCACCTGCAAGATGAAGCCTAACTGCTCTACACTGGAACCATTCTTGTCAACAATCTGCCCCTACTCCTGAACTCTGTACTCCAAGCAAGCAGTCAGTGTGTGAAACACTGTCCAAGTAAAATTATGTTATTGGAGCTGAGAAGATGTCCCTCAAAGGTCCATGCTGCCTAGGCTTATCTCTATCCAGTAAGTTACTTGCCAGAGATCCCCCTACCCGACTCCCACATCTCAGATAGGAACGCCCTCCCCGAGTGAACTCACAGTGGGAACCTTCCTTTGGCCTCTGAGATTTGCAGTGTTGGTCACCTTTTGGGGTCAGGCCCTCAACCCTGCCATTTCCCAACTTTCTCACTGTCACAACAGTCAGTGCCATTTGGTCTTAGATTATGTAGAAATGATATAATTATTGAACTGGTAATATTACATGAATAACAAAATAAATGATCAAACATAAAACAGTTGTTGGCAGGAAAAATGCTGTAGGTGTTTAGACAAAAATAGTGCATGTTAGGCATGCACTCCTTGAGTGTAAAATTAAGAAAAATCAAAACAAAGTAAGTCTTGGCCAGGGCAATCAGGCAAGACAAATAAATAAGGGGCATCCACGTAGGAAGAGAGAATGGCAAAATATCGCTGTTTATAGACACATGGTTCTATATCTAGGAAATCCTAATATCAGCCCAAAAGCTTCTTAACCTGATAAACAACTTCAGCAACATTTCAGGATGCAAAATCAATGTGCAGAAATCATTAGCATTTTTATACACCAAAACAATGAAGCCAAGAGCCAAATCACGAACGAACTCCCGTTCACAACTGGCACAAAAAGAACAAAATACCTAGAAATACAGCTAGCCAGGGAGGTGAAAGATCTTTACAAGGAGAACTACAAACCACTGCTCAAATAAATCAGAGATGACACAAACAAATGAAAACCATTCCATGCTCACGGATCGGAAGAATCAACATTGTAAAAATGGCCATACTGAAATTTATAGATCCAATGCTATTCCTATTAAACTACCATTGAGATTTTTCACAGAACTAGAACAAATATTTTAAAATTCATATGAAATCAAAAAAGAGCCCAAACAGCCAAGGCAATCCTAAGCAAAAAGAAGAAAAGTGGAGGTATACGCTACCCGACTATACTATGCAAGACTACACCAGAGGACTACAGCAACCAAAACAGCTTCTGCACAGAAAAATAAACCATCAACAGAGCGAACAGACAACCTACAGAATGGGAGAAAATATTCGCAACTATGCATCCAACAAAGGTCTAATATCCAGCATCTATAAGGAACTTAAACACATTTACAAGAAAAAACAACTTCATTAAAGTGTGGGAAAAGGACATGAACGGACACTGTTCAAAAGAAGACATACATGCGGCCAACAAGCATACGAAAAAAAGCTCGATATCACTGATCATTAGAGAAATGCAAGTCAAAACCACCATGAGATACCATCTCACGCCAGTCAGAATGACTATTACTAAGGCTCTTACTGTGTAAGAATGCTAGTCAAAATAGTCAAAAAATAACAGATGCTGGTGGAAGGAACAAGTTGTGGAGAAAAAGGAACGCTTATACACTGTTGGTGAAAGTGTAAAATTAGTTCAACCACTATGTAAGACAGTGTGGTGACTTCTCAAAGACCTAATGACAGAAATACCATTTGACCCAGCAATTTCATCACTGTGCACATACCCAAATGAATATAAATTGTTCTATTATAAAGACACATGCACATGTATGTTCAGTACAGCACTAATTAACAAAAGCAAAGGCATGGAATCAACCTAAATGCCAACCAATGACAGATTGGATAAAGAAAGTATGGTACATATATACCATGGAATACTATGCAACCACAAAAAAGAATAAGATCATGTCTTCTGTAGGGAGGTCATTATCCTTAGCAAACGAGCAGGAACAGAAAACCAGATACCGCATGTTCTCACTTATAAGTGGGAGCTAAATCACGAGAACTCATGGACACATAGAGGGGAACAAAACACCCTGGGGCCTGTTGGAGAGTGGAAGGTGAGAGGAGAAGAGGATCAGGAAAAGTAACTAAGGCCCACTTGGCTTAATGCTCGGGTGATGAAATAATCTGTACAACACCCATGATACAAGTTTACCTATCTAATGAACATGCACATGTACCCTGGAACTTAAAAGTAAAAAAAAAGAAAAAGAAAATTTTAATTAAAAACAAAGCAACTGTAATCCTAGCACTTTGGGAGGCCAAGGCACGTGGATCACCTGAGGTCAGGAGTTCGAGACCAACCTGGCCAACATGGTGAAACCCCATTTCTACTAAAAATACAAAAATAGCTAAATGTGATGGCAGACACCTGTAGTCCCAGATACTCAGGAGGCTGAGGCAGGAGAATCACTTGATCCCAGGAGGCAGAGGTTGCAGTGACCAGAGATCGTGCCACTGCACTCCAGCCTAGGCAACAGAGCGAGACTCCATCTCAAAAACAAAACAAAACAAAAAGAAATCATGCATGTTAGGTCAAATCAGCAGCCTATTCTACCCCAAGATTCTGTTCCTGAGGTAATGGAGCATAGAGCTTTCCACACTGTTAACTTCAAAAGAAGTATTAGTTTCAATTTTCTATCTCAATGGATTTTAAATTTGATATTTATTACAGCTCTATCACTATGAATTTACTTATATAACTTTCTTGAATCTACTTGTATTTTTGATGTATACAAAAATGTGGGCTTGGTATTTAATGGAAAAGTAGTTCTTTATGTCTTGCTTTTTATGAAGACACCCAGTTTTGACACTCTTAAGTTTAATGACTAAATCCCTATTTGACCTAATTATGATCCTTGACTTACAAAGGGTACATATAGCTCAGGAAGTATAGAACAAGAGGCAGGGACATGGGGTTCGCAGGATTTCCAGCTATTTGCTATCTGCATTCTGGTGTTTATTCATGGAAGTCATAACTGAGTAGAGTTCCAGTCAGGGATGGGAAAAGTGTGAAGACTGAGACTGAAGTATAAAGATTGGGCCGGCAGCACTGCCCGGGCTGGGGAGTCTATGCAGCTTGGTGGGGTGTGGGGCGGCATGGAGCTGGAGGGTGCTGGATCACAGCCAAGAGGGAACAGAAAGAAATGCAACCAACTTCATCTGCTTCCAGTTTAGCTCTGAACTGGGTATACTGAGGAAGGCACAAGAGAAATGCATTGGGCTCTAAGACTGTGAGGTTAACGGAACCTGCTTCAGCTATTATCTTGCAAATGGAAACCCCAGGCCTCTCTGTGGTGTGCTTTGCCCTTCCCTAGGTTGTGGTTCCATGGCTGTATGCCAGTCTGCCAGATCTGGCCCGAGTCTCTGCATCTGGCTGCCACAGAGGGCTGATGCCTGCTGGAGTTTGAAGGCTGACTGTGCAGTTGGCATTGTCAGCCTGAGCCTGCTCCCTGTTTTTAAGCCATGGCGTGTGCCAAGCAGCAGAGTCCTGTCTGAAAGAGTGAGGAGGGGAATGAAGGGGGAGATGGGGCTGAGGGGTGAAAACAGACCCCTCCTGGCCCATGAAGGCAGGGACTGGCATGAAAGGAGCCATTGTGAGCACAGTGGGCACCTGCTGTCCCCCTCCATGGGTGAGGCACTCCTGCCTTGGAGAAGTGCCTCTGCTTTGATGCACAGCTAAAAGATGGGTTTGTCCCACGGTGGTACAAAAGGGTGGCCTGTTTGGCAGCTGGTCTACCATGGCAAGAGTCCTGGGCTTGAAACTGGGAAAAGAAGGTGCAAGCTCTGGCAGTCTCACCTCCTGGCCGTATGACTTTGGGCAAATCCTTTAAACTCTTGAGTCTCAGTTTCCTCATCTGCAAACTGGGGGAAAGCATGCTTGTTTCAAAGCATTGTGATGAGGGTCAGGTGAAATGAGGTACGTGTGAAATTCAGGCGGGACATATCTGGACAGGAATGAACCCTGTTTAAGCCACCATCCTCTGGTGGGGCTTGGCATTTTGGGGTGAGCCGATGGATTTCCTCATCTGGTCTTACCCATTCTGGTCACAGACTGATTAATTCAACGATTACCTTGGTCCACGTGTAACCTAAAGGTACAACATAGGTATGTACCTTTAACAATTCATAATCAATTATAATGGTAATGGATTACATTTGCTTCATACATACTATGTACTTCGCAGTATTAGGCAAATGCTTCAGGTGTGCTATCTCATTTAACCTTTACAACCGCCCTAGAAAGGCCAGACCAATCTCAGGTTTCCCTGTGACAACAGGTAGCTCAGATTACTTAAGGGGTCCAAGACAAGATAAATTGTTAAGTGGCAGAGCTGAGATTCAAACCCAAGTATTTGCACTTCAGAGCCCATGCTTTAGAACTTGGAAATATTTTTAAAAACTTAGTTGAGAATGACGGAACCCACAGCACTGTCGAAAGAACTATTTACGATTGACCAAACTTAGCTTTCTCATAAATACCTACGAAACTATCATAAATATCTATGAAACAAATACAATACCATGTGATTCTAGTGTTCATTCCATCCCTTCATCAATAATAAATTGTTGATCTATTTAGTCAGGTGTGGCTTAGGGGACGTCTCTCTGTCTTGTGAGGAGCTTGTATTTTTGTTATCCAATTCCATGTTACTTGCTAATATTCATTCATATATCCCGTGCTGTCTTGAATGGCCAGTGAGTTCTCAGTGTTGGCTGGGGTAACACTTGCTCAAAAGTAAGACTGAGATTCAGAGTTACCGGTGGCTGCATTTCCAGAGCGTCTATGACTTCTTCTGGAATCTGTTACTACACAGAATTGTGCAGTGGAGGAACGGAAGGAGGCTCACAGTCCTCCCACACATGCTCTGCCTCGCATCTGCTACCCCTCATACGACCCTTCCCACCACACACATCAAAACCCCACTCTGAAGCTCAGCACATGGGGGAAGTTTAGGGATCACCTTCGACTAAGTAGACAGCTCTTGGTGGCCGAACGGCCACCTGAAAAGTTTCTTTCCTATACAGTTGTCGTTGATATATTTGATGTTCCATGTGCATTATCAGAAATCCCCCTGACAGGTAAACATCTTAGAGTTTTGCTACGATAAGTTATAAATATTTAAAGTTTCTGACATTGAAACTATAAATGTTGTAAAGTTACATAACGTTAATATAAATGCAAGGTCCTACCCAGGATGTCGCGTTGCATTTCATTATCCCGGCTCCTTAGTCTCCTGTGGTCTGTGACAGTTTCTCAGGCTTTCCATATTTTTCATGGAAGTTTTGAGGAGTGCTGATCAGGTATGGGTTTGTCTGATGTTTTTCTTATAATTAGACTGGACATGAGGCTTGTTGAAAAAAATACCTACCCCACAGGTGAAGTCACATCCTTTTGGGCGTACATGACATGCTCATGACATCACTGATGATACTGACCTTCATCACTGATGAAGAAGGCATTTTAGTTTGGCTGCTGGAACAAAGTACCGTAGACTGCGTAGCTTAGAGCCAAAAGAAGTTTGTCTCTCACAATTCTGCAGGCTGGCAAATCCAAGGTCAAAGTGCCAGAAGATTCATTCAGTGTCTGGTGAGGGCCTACTTCCTGGTTTGTAGATGTCTGTCTTCTTGCTATGTCCCCATATGGCAGAAAGGGCATGGGAGCTCTCTGGGGTCTCTTTTATAAAAACCTAAATCCCATTCATGAGGGCCCTACTCTCATGACCCAGTGACCTCCCAAGCGCCTCACCTCCTAACACCCTATAACTAGGGGTTAGGATTTCAACATATAAACTTCAGGGGGACAAAAACATTTAGTCCGTTGCAGCCAGGTTTCTCCACTGTGAGGTTACTGCTCTCCCATTGATTTAAACTGTGCTTCATTTAAATGCAATCTGAATGTTGTCTGGTCACTAACTCATAAAATGTGGGCTTGACGAAACTGAGACTGTAGCCGTTCCAGTAGCTTTGTTGTCTGTTGTTATACTGATGTACTGTGAGCTTTAGAACTCATTAAGTCATCTGTGACAGGCTGGTCCATTCACAGGGAAAATAATCTGGAGGCAGAGTGGCCTGATGAGGCTGGAGAACAGGTGCAGTGAACACGGACAAGAGAAAGTGCTAGAAAGGTAGGCGGGCACGGTCAGAGAGAGAAATGGCTGACTTGAAGAAGATGGCAGAGGTAGAGCAGATCCAGGGCATGTTTGCTCCAGAGGCACCCACTGGAGGCGGTGAGGCCACACAGTGAGGCAGCAGCCTCTCAGAAAGGAGGCAGGCAGGGAACGGAGACCTCAGGAGACCTCCTTAACGGAGGTCATTAAGGAAGTCGTCTCTGGGGTCTCCCGGAAGAATGCTGGGATGGTAAGTGGAGGGCCCTGATCCCTATGAGTGAGGAAGGAAACTGGACATAAACTCAGCACAGCGACTAAGAGAAGGCGGCTGGATGACATGTGCCGTGGAGAGCAGGTTTCTGTTTTGTTTTCTGTGATTTTGTTTTATAAAGGGTGAGACATCAGCAAGAAGGCTGCCGCCTCTTCCAGACCCTGAGTGGAGGAGGATGTGGGGGAAGGAGCTGCCCCGACTTGAGTGGGCTCAGGGAAGCTGTGTTCTTGGGTGGCGGCCAGGGTTCAGTTCAGCAAGGACGTGGAGGAACATTTAGTGATGACATGGGGGAGTTTGGTTTCCTGCAGAGGGTTCTGGAGAATCTGGCAGGCAAGTTTGGGAGGAAAGGCCACCGAGGGATGCAGGCCGGGGAGAGGATGGCAGTCAGAGGCCAGAGGCGCCAAGCATTGTGATAACTCAATCAATATGCGAAGGAATGTGTATGTTAAGTAGCTCGATTTAGCCATCCCACAATGTGTACAAATTTCAAAACCTGCTGTACATGATAAATACATACAATTTTTATTTGTCAATTAAAAAATCACATATGATCCTTCACTCCCTCCTCCTACACATCCCTACTGAGTGCTCTCTTTGTGCCCATGGCGCTTTGGCAAAGGGGAGGCAGATGAGAATAAAACCAGGTCCTGGCTGTGGAGCTCACCCTCACGTGGGGCACACCTGGGGCCACTGCATGGTGAGCGCTGGGAGGAGGAGCCTGGTCCAGGCTGGCTGAGGACAGAGGGCAGGGCTGGGTCTCAGGTAGGGGACCCGAAGGCCAATCCCAGGGAGGACATCTGAGCAGGGGACTGAAAAGGTGGACGCTTCCAGCCCATACATGCTGAGGAAGCATCAGATCTGGGAGACGAGAGGCTGGAGGGGGCAGAGGCCCTCAGAGGACCTGGCCTGGTCTCTGGGTTTTATTTTGAGTGTGATGTGAGGAGGGAGTGTCCAGAGCAGAACAGCCAGAAGCTGATGTCATGTGGCAGACCTGTGGCATGGGTTCAACCCACCTGAACCAATGGTCTATAAGCATGAGCTCCATCAGCAGCTGGGAGGACAAAGCATTGCTCAAGTTTCCCCAAAGCGGCCAGCTGTAGGCAGCACTGGCTGTTTCCCAAGGGCAAGTCAGCAGGAGCAGTGATCGTCTTTAGCTCCTAAGATTCACAGACTATGAGGAAAGAAGTGCTACTACTGGGCAGGGCATGTGGTCTCTGGGAATTGACAGCCTCCACCTCGATGGGTTCTCTGTGCCAGATGCCCACCAAGATCCCGGCTCCTCTGGAAGCTCCTGGCTCCTCCACCAGCCAGTGCTCACTGGGAAGTCTGAATTGGTTATCTCGGCTACAAAGAAAGGCCTTATGGTTCAAGGTTGCTGGCACGTAAACTCTGAGGAGGTGCTGGGAAGTGCGTCCCCTGTCCTGAGTCTCCCCCCAACCCCCATGGGGCACTTTGGCTGTGCTAACTTGGAGACTGGCACTGTCAGATGGCAGAATCATGACCACAGAACGCCATCCACAAGCATGCAGTTTGCAACAGTTTCCAAAGTAATTGCCTGGTAAAACCCACTCCAAATCAAAGTTTAAAAATCCCGATTCTTCTCTCAGTCTTCAAGAAGGGCTATGAAGGATGGAAGGTAACAAATGCATGTGGACACATGCAGATATGGTGCACATGCACACACATACACACAACCCCTTATGCAGTGCAGCTCAGGCTCAGTCATGAAGATACTTCACTGGGTCTTCCTTACACAGTTCCAGACACACTGAAGCCCAACTTTTATAAGAACACGGAAAATTAGAACTGGATGGAAGCTCCTTCGTCACCTGATCCCCATCCTCTATTTTGCAAATAAGAAGTGCGGCTCCATAGAGGTAAGGTGACCCAGGTTCACAGAGCTCTGGAGCGGCAGGGCTGGTGGGAAGGCAGAGCCCCTTGGCTCCCAGCGCCGTGCACCTTGGTGCCATTGGAGGAGAATTTCATCCCGACTGTGTGCCCTCACCTCTCTTCGTCCTGATCAGCCCCCAGTTGGTACCTGGCCTTCTGCCACCGGCCCTTTAATCCTTCCTCCAAAGATGACAGCCTCACCCAGACAACTGAGTGTGATTCTCAAAATACCCCCATGGGTGGGTCATGTCTCCATCCAGTGACGCTTCCATTGCACATAACACCTTTCGACCTCTGCCTCAAGGCAGCAACAGCAGCGAAAAGTAGGCTTTGAGTCAAAGATATCTAAGTTAAAACTTAGTTCTAAAACATAACAGCTAGCTGTGTGGCTTTGGGTGAGGTACTTAACTTCTCTGAGCCTCAGCTGTTCTTTTTTAAAAAAAATTTTTAATTAAAAAAAAAACTTTTCCTTTAGGTTTGGGGTACATTTGAGTCTGTTATATAAATAAACTCAGGAGTTTACTGTAAAGCTTATTTCATCACCCAGGTATTAAGCCTAGTATTCATTATTTTTTTCTGCTATTCTCCCTTCTCCCACACTCCACTCTCAAGTAGGCCCCAGTGTCTGTTGTTCCCTTCCTGGTGTTCATGAGTTCTCATCACTAAGCTCCTATTTATAAGTAAGAACATACAGTATTTGGTTTTCTGTTCCTGCATTAGTTTGCTAAGGATAATGGCTTCCAGCTCCATCCTTGTCCCTATAAAAGACATGGTCTCATTCTTTGTTATGGCTGCATAGTATTCCATGGGGTATATATACCACATTTTTTAAATCCAGTCTACCGTTGATGGGCATTTAGATTGATACCATGTCTTTGCTATTGTTGAACAGTGCTACGATGAGCATTTGCATGCATGTGGCTTTATGGTAGAATGATTTATATTCCTCTGGGTGTATACCCAGTAACGGGACTATTGGGTCAAATGGCAGTTGTTTTTAGCTCTTTGAAGAATTGCTACATTACTTTCTGCAATGGCTAAACTAATTTATGATCTCACCAATAGTGTATAAGCATTTTTTCTCTACAGCCTTGCCAGAAGCTGTTAATTTTGACAGTTCAGTAACAGCCATTCTGACGGGTGTGAGATAGTATCTCACTGTGGTTTTAATTTGCATTTCTCTAATATTAGTGATATTGAGCTTTTTTTCATGTGCCTGTTAGCCACATGTATGTGTTCTTTTGAAAAGTGTCTGTTCATGTCATTTGCCCACTTTTTTTTTTGTGACAGAGTCTTACTTTGTTGCCCCAGCTGGAGTGCAATGGTGTGATCTCGGTTCACTGCAACCTCTGCCTCCCAGGTTCAAGTGATTTTCCTGTCTCAGTCTCTGGAGTAGCTGAGATTACAGGTATGCACTAGTACGCCCAGCTAATTTTTGTATTTTTAGTCGAGGCAGGGTTTTGCCATGTTGGCCACGCGGACTTCAAACTCCTGACCTCCCAAAGTACTGGGATTACAGGTGTGATCCACCATGCCCAGCCGCATTTGCCCATTTTTAATGGAGTTGTTTGCCTTTCTCTTGTAAATTTGCTTAAGTTCCTTACAGACGCTGGATATTAGACCTTTGTCAGATGCACAGTTTGCAAATATTTTCTCTCATTCTGTAGGTTTTCTGTTCATTCTGTTGATAGCTTCTTTTGCAGTGCAGAAGCTCTTAAGTTTAATTAGAGATCCTATTTGTCAATTTTTGCTTTGGTTGCGATTGCTTTTGGTGTCTTTGTCATGAAATCTTTGCCTATGCCTGTGTCCAGTATGGTATTACCCAGGTTGTCTTCCAGGGTTTTTACAGTTTTGGGTTTTACATTTAAGTTTTTAATCCGTCTTGAGTTAAATTTTTACATGGTGTAAGGAAGGGATCCAATTTCAATCTCCTTCATATGGCTAGCTAGTTATCCCAGTACCACTTACTGAATAGAGAATTCTTTCCCATTGCTTGTTTCTGTCAGTTTTGTCAAAGATCAGATAGTTGTAGGTGTGCAGGTTGTAAGTATTTCTGGGCTCTCTATTCTGTTTCCGTTCCACTGGCCTGTGTGCCTGTTTTTGTACCAGTACCATGCTGCTTTGGTTACTCTAGCTAAAACATGTAGTATAGTTTTAAGTCAGGTAATGTGATGCCTCCTGCTTTGTCCTTTTTGCTTAGGATTGCCTTGGCTATTTGGGCTCATTCTGATTCCATATGAAATTTGAAATAGCTTTTTGTAGTTCAGTGAAGAATGTCATTGGAACTTCTCAATAAACCAGGTATTGAAGAAACATACCTCAAAATAAAAGAGCCTTATATGACAAAACCACAGCCAACATAATACTGAACAGGCAAAAGCTGGAAGCATTCCCCTTGAAAATTGGCATGAGACAAGGATGCCTTCTCTTACCACTCCTATTCAACCTAGTATTAGAAGTCCTGGCCAGAGCAGTCAGGCAAGAGAAGAAAATGAAGGGCATCCAAATAAAAAGAGGAAGTTAAACTATCTGTACGCAGATGACATGATCCTATATCTAGGAAACGCCATAGTCTCAGCCCCAAAGCTCTTCACCTGGTAAACAACTTCAGCAAATTCCAGAGTACAAAATCAGTGTGCAAGAATCACTAGCTTTTTCAATTATAAAATGGACACACTTATACTTACTTGACAGCACTAATGAGAGGATTAAATGAGATAATGGAAATGAAAGTATGTGTCCTGAGCATAAAATAGCCTCTCAGAAATGTTTTGTCTTCCTCCTTTGGGGATTCCACCTCAGAAACGAAAGCATTAGTATAAATGACTTGGCAGTGCCAGATCTCTGTCTTCTGAATACAGCCAGAGCCTATTTGGATTCAAGTGTAGCCAGTGAGACTGGAAATCAAGTGAAAAACACAAGGCACTCCCCCTACATGAGTACTGACAACAATCTTCTGAGAGATCAAAGACAAGCTTTTTTTTTTTTTCTGACATTCACCAAGTCCCAAGGGTTGTGCTGGGTGGTGAGGTTACAACAGAACGCAGACCATGGCCCTTGTCCTGGAGCTTGCAAGTCTCCATGTGACACAGCTGGCATCATTACTGGGGTAAACAAATGCACAGCTGTCCAAGAAAGGTGATGTTGAAAGATAACTTCTGTGGGGTTGAAGACATTCTGGAAAGTTTGTGTAAACATAAATCTCGCTACCTGACAGGTCAACCAGTGAACCTATAGCCCCCCAACATAAATCATAAGAAAGAGCAATTAGACAATGCCCCCAATAGTTAGCTATTATTTACTGACCTGGCATGTTTTATCAAACTTAAAAATAAGCAACTAATAAATTATCTGAATTTCATGATTACGTAGACCGTTTTGAAGCCATGAGTTTCCCACCAAGAAAGTGATGACGTTAGTAATTTCCTCTGTTAGAATCTCCAATCAGGTCATCAATTATTCTAAGTAATGTGTAGCCCTGTGGCACACAGAGGAGTCTCACATGTGTGAGCTGTTCGTTTGTCCCATGTATAGTAATCACCCAAGGCAGAAACTCTAATGCTTTTCGATTTTGCCTCGATTTTCTCAATCGTAAAATGGAGATATCAGAATTACCTACTGAAGGGATAGTGGTGAGCATTAATGAGTTGATATAATTAAAGGGATTTAAACAGTGACTGAATCAGGTGAGTGGGTTTTCTATTATCATTGTTAATCTAACCTGATACCCAGATAACAATATCAGGTAGAGAGTTTCCAACACTAGAATCCTTCCTTCCACTTACGATCAAAAGATGTTATCCTATGTAAGCTTTCTGAGTTTGGTTTCATGCCCAGCAATAACTAAATTTATGTGGCCACATAATTATGTAAAGGTAAATAAATACAAAGACATAACATTCCAACAGGGGATCAGGTGTGGGGCCACAGCCCGGCCAGATGAGACCTCATCTTGGGTTGGGTGTATGAGGCAGGAATGACACTGCCAGGTTTGAATTTGGCCATGAACATCTCCTTTGTGCATTCCATGGTCCATTACCACAGCATCCATGGAGTGAAGATATAATAACATGGAGTTAGGGTGGCGTGGGGAGGAGTTTCCACACTAGCTGCTGAGATTAAAAGAGAGGAAGGGAATCTGGAGTCTCTCTCAGCCTAGCTTCCTCTCACGAGTCCTCCCTGGACCCCCAAGGGGAAGGCTGGGCTCTGAACCTTCTCTCCCACCTGACCGCAGTGTTGGTTTAGGGTCAAGGTGCTCAGAGACAAGAGAGGAGCTCACACATATATATGGTGTGGCAATTCCAACAGGCCAGGCTTGCCCGTCTTCAGGAAGTAACACTTCTCACGATGGTTGGAGGTTGGGGATAGGCGTAGGGTGGAGAGAAAACAAAGAAGTAGAGTTTATGCCCCAACAAGGTAAATCGAATTCCCAACCCTGCACCAGTCCTTTCAGTGCCTTTGGTCATAAGACATTCATGCAGAACATCCCTCATCACCCAGTCCCATATGGATGCAGTCACAGGACTCAGAAGATGCCCTGTCAACGCTGGCTTCCCTGAGGGGTTCCATCTAATAGCATCAGAAACCACTTCACTAGAAGTGAACTGAAGAGGCCCCTCTGCAGATAGAGGGGAAAGTTCAGGACTTTGCCAAAAGGACCGACAGCTGCAGTGGGAGTGCCAAGCGCCACAGGCCGAGAAGTGGCCTAGATTAAGAAGTTCCATTTCCCCTTCCCCTGTCAAGGATAGGGAAGGCCACGCTCATTTTATGTGCAGGACGATGTGAGGAGCAGAATTGGACCTGTGGCCAGATCAGCTTGGAAATCTCATCAGACACACACAGCAAGGTACTTGTCTTTTTGTCATTCCTCTCCAAAAAACAAAGCCACCAAAAGAGAGAGTCTTCTCATTCTAAGTACCACGTATTCACAGTTAAGAAGGCAGGGCTGTCCAAAGAAGCCATTCCTTCCATCCACTCAAGATACATCCATGCATATATATTCTCGCCTATGTGCCAGACACTGTGCTGGGCTCTGTGGACACGGCAGCAGGCAATTCACACAACACAGAACTTACACTGCAGAAGAGAAGAAACAGTCAAACATATATAATTGACAGTGACATTTAGGACAGAAGGACAGAGGGCCATGGGGGCATGTGAGGTGAGCACGTAACCCCATCACATGTCTTGTATGGAAATGGAATAACAAGTCTAAGGTAAGTGTATTCTTTTGCGACTTGAAAAGCTGAAATGCAGATCTACGTCGTTAACCAGATGTGTGAGCTTTGTCTGTCCACCCCTTTCCAGAACTTCCAAAGAATCTCTAAATGGGACCTAACGCACTTTAAAGCGGACATATAGTAGATATTCACTGAGGCTGTTCTGGGCACTGTGTTCTATTCCTTCATCACTTCTAGTTTTAACTTTTCCTATTTATTCATTTGATACAAACTGACTAACTTCCTCTATTCAACTGTTTCGACATCTCTGACATTCTGAGGGGTGCCCGTCATCCAATCTTTCTATTGTAACCATGAGCTCTACCATTTTAGAGGACTTTTCATAGAGGAATGTGTTGACTCCTTCCATCCATAAAGCCTGTTGTTAACATACTTTCCAGATCGCTTGAACCACTGATGCTAATATGAAATATCCTCATGTCTTCTTGCATCCTCTTTTCTCCCCTTTTCCTGGCTAAATGAACCAGCGGTCTCACACTGCATGGTTGCTGTGGGGAGTGATGGGAACTCCGGGCTTCTGGCCTTAGAAGTGGCAGACGAAGGATCTCTCATGGTGTCCTTGACCTGACCCCTCTTTGTGGGCTTCTTCACCTCCTCCTCCATGCTGCCCTCCCCATGGTTCACGGTGGCCCTTAGCACAGGATGCCTGTTCTTCAGAGTGTCCCCGCAGGGTAGAGCTACCCAGGAGCCTGTCAGGCCAAGGACAGAGAGGCTGCTGTGGTTCTCTCATTTTTACAGACTCTCTATGCCTCAAGCACATAGACACCCCCTAATAACACTTCCTTTGTGAGTTCACTGATGTTTGGAAAACCCCTTGTAAATTCCTACTTCATGGCATTAACAAGAATCCATTCCTGAAAATGTGAATGGTTCTGTTGGTTTCAAACAGCCATCAAGAAAGCTAAGGGATTGTTTTGGTGTCTTAAAATTCTTGTCTGAGTCTCAGTGGCTGAGACAGCAGCCCCAGAATCATACAGAATCAAAACCCAAACATTGTCTTCCTCACGTCAGCAGATCCCAAGGACGACAGGATGGAGCCCCAGGTGTCTTAGACAGCTCAGCCAAAAAGTGGGTGCTCCTGGGACATCTAGTGGCCATAGAGAAAAACACTCCCACCCAGGTAGTAGCAAGGGAAGCCTCTAAGGGTGCTTAGGTATCAAGTGCATTTCCCCTCCCCACCTCTAGCCAGGTAAGAAAGCCGAGATCCTGGCCGGGTAAGAACAGCTCACCCAATTTCCCATCTCCAACAGGAGGTGTTGGTACTTATTTCTCGTAGATCATTTCTACCTGAATTTTGTTATGCAGGAACTCCACGTGAATCAGCCATGGCCTGAGTGGTTGAGAAGTTTTAGCGGCCTAGAGTTCACTAGGTATTTGCATCTAAATGCAGTGATTTTCCAAATTCTATCACGCATTCCTTTGTGGATCATGGCACGGAGGTAGAATCCTGGCTCTGAAACTCCGTGCTGCCTTCCCTCCTGCCAGACCCTCCTGAATTCCCTGATTATACAACGCAAGCAAACAAAAATGTTCTTGCCGCTCAGACACTTCATGCTTAGTATCTAAAATAAGAATGTCGCGGAGAAAAACAAGTTTGTGCTCTAGCTACTGACAGGTCTCAGAAAATGGAAACAAAACAGTAAAAGAGAATTCCTGTTTCTCAGCCCGAAGAGCAGCAGGAGAGAAGAGAAAATCCAAGAGAACTGGGAATTAGAGCTGTTACACAAGGTAGAGAAAGGAAAAATAAAAAACCAAGGTTCCCAGTCCCAGAATATCCCTGCAGGAAGCTAAGTGGAACAGTTTTCCACAGAAAGCAAGAGACATGTCCTATAAATAATGTGGTGGGCAGGGCAGCGGGGGGCGGGCAGGATCCCCTGGAGGAAGCGGGGAAGGGCTGCACAGGCCCCTGAGCTGCTGGCTGCCTCCCGCCACAGGAACGCAGTCGCGGGTCCAAGGCCAGGATGTTGAATATTTATATTCTGCTTATAAAATATGCCTTTTATTGAGAAATTTAGACACACTCTACTGTGTCCAAAGAGTCCTTAAAGTCACATCCTTTCCATTTTCCATGTTCTCTTGTCAACAGGCCAGTACCCACAGCCTGGCTTTCACTTGGAGACGGGAGGGTGAGGAGAGGTGCTGTGGTGGAGATGCCTCGCAACTGCCCGGAACATGACTGTCTCACATCATGGGCTTAAAAGAAAAAAAATACATATGTTTCTTTGTATCAATAGTTAGAACCCTGAATGGAAGTGTTGGTCATTCTGAATTTTCTAAAATTTATTTTTATTTTTTTAATAATAGTTTGTTGTTGTTTGTAGAGATGGGATCTCGTTACGCTGCTCAGCCTGGCCTCAAACTGCTGGCCTCAAACAATCCTCTGGCCTCGGCCCCTCAAATTGCTGGGATTATAATCCTGAGCCACTCCACCAGGCCTGTTCAGAATTCTAATATACAACGAATTCTTAATGATAACCAAGAAATAAAGACTTGGAGCTCAAACTGTGCCCCTGAGGCCTGCAATTCCTGAGAACCGTGCCTCCTCCTCCCATTCTTCCATTTGGAATTGCGTTAAGCACAGAGACCCGAGCAGCCTGGACACAGCGCAGGATGAGGGTGTAAGAAGCCAAACCCCGCCTCCAAACACAGGGACTCCTCACCAGCTGGTAGGGCTTCAGTGCGCACAGAGGAAGCGAAAGGACGGGCAAGGTGCACAGATGAGGTGGGAGGACCGGAGCCAGGACGTCTGAACCTGGTGAGGAGCTGCAGGGGTGGGCCAGGGGTGAGGAGGAGGAACAGGTGCCGGGGAACTCCTGGGACCCCAGGCTGGCGGCCACTGCCTCCTCTGTCCCTTGGGCACCCTCCCTTTGCCCTGCCCTGGAGAACGTAACTCTTAGCAGGCTCTTGCAGCCCGGACTTTCCATGGCACTGCTGCCTCTGACTCCAATCGCTACCACTTTCCCCCTAAAGCTTCCACCTCTGAAGATTTGCCTCATATCATCTCCTCTGTGTAATCTCTTCTCAGCTTCCCCTTACCCCTAAGTCCCCACCCCTCCATCCCCAAACAGGGAGCATTGTCTCCGGTGGCTCCACTCTACTAGACCAGCAGGGAGACGAGGAAGCTTCCTTCTATGGACCACCCGCTGGGCATAACCTCCTCCCCTAAGGGTGGGGTGTGCATGAGTGCCCCAAGTGCCTTCGCCCAGGCAGGTGCGAGGGCGTGTGAAACCGGAGGCGAGAGCCTGGCAGGCTGCACACCTGGGGGCTGAAAGCAGAAAGGGAGGGATGCCCAGGCAGTCCTTAAAGGGACCTGGGGAAGCTTCATCTTCAACCGCGGACAAGCGTCATTCACCTGAAATGCCAGGACCAGGAAGTCCTGCCGGCCGCAGGCACAGCCTGTCCAACGTGATTGGACATCACTTCCTGCCGTTCATGTCCTCTTGGAAGGTCAGGTGGCCTCTGCAACACGGTATGTGCCGCGTGGACACTGGGGAGGGGAACGAGGGTCTCCGAGAATATCAGGAGGCCAGCCCCCGCAGTGCTCACTTGGAGTTCAGGTGCTCAGTAACCTTCATAGAAGGTGGGGGAATCCGGAGAAGAAAAGAGCTGCTCCCACAGCCACCCAGCCGGTGGATGGCAGATACGGGTCTAGAGCCTGCTTAGCTCACAGTACGCTCACCTGAAAAACAGCTGGAAAACCCTCAGGTAACACAACTCCGGTATTTCAGTACTGAAGTTAGCAAACAGCACATTCTTTTGAGAAGTGGGTGAGGCCTCCCAGGACGGTAAAGCTGCACCAGTTTAGGATGCCTGCCCCTTTATTTGGGTGTCTGAGTGTTCCACAAATGACTGCCACTACCACATGTGGTGGGTGGCGCGAGGCACCTTGGCCATAAAGTCCTGCCAGCACGGGACTCAGAGACCGTGCTCGTCAGCGTCGTGCGTGGTGCCTGCATCTGGAGCAAGACAAAGGCAAGTTTTAGAAGGTGCTTCCACATCCCGGCATTGGAACTTCTGGCTGGGGCACAGCACAGAAAATGCCTTTGCCTCTTGTGGATTCTTGCCCAGGGCTGAGAACTGGCCGGCTGCCATGCTGTGTCCCGGGTGCTGCTCCAACCAGACGCCAGCTGGGTCCCTCCTCCTTTCCCGTCTGTGTGCCTGACCAGGGACAGTGGCCCCTGAGAGATGGCTCCTGGGTCTCTCTATGTGATAAATTTGCTACGAGGTCTCCTAGTTTGAACTGCTATTTCTATAACTTGTAATTTCAGCCTTGACTTCTCCTTTGCCTTAGGACACTTTATGAGAGTGCGCCCTAATATTAATCCTATACAACACGAGGCAGCCCATCCGTGCTGTCTGTTTTTGTTTTGTTTTGATAATCTCCTCTTATAACAAGGATATTTGATTTCTTGTTAGGATGAGTCAAGTGGGTAAATTTGGTTCCGGAAACTGACTTATCAGCATTATCAGATTTCAAGGAACTAGACTGCATTAAAGACTTCAGTCTTTTGTTACCAACTAAAAATCAACTATTTTTAAATATCTACTATTTTCTCATAAATTCATGGTCAGTTTCTCATAAATTCATGGTCAATATCAATACTGTGACTTCCCCAGATGGTTCAGAAAAAGTCTGACAGGCCAGGTGCAGTGGTTCACACTTGTAATCCCACCACTTTGGGAGGCCAAGGTGGGTGGATCTTGAGGTCAGGAGTTCAAGACCAGCCTGGCCACACAGTGAAACCCCATCTCTACTAAAAATAAGCTCGGCGTGGTAATGGGCACCTGTAATCTCAGCTACTCGGGAGGCTGAGGCAGGAGAATTGCTTGAACCGGGGAGGCAGAGGTTGCAGTGAGCTGCGATTGTGCCACTGCACTCCAGCCTGGGCGACAGAGCAAGACTCTGTCTGAAAAAAGAAAGGAAGAGTCTGAAAATGTCTGTAAATGGAAAGAATCCAATTTCCCTCTTCTTGGTTTGTGAAGGCTCCTGCAGATACTGTCTGTTGGCTGCATGATAGACACTTGAGGTACTTTCTTCAGGATATTTACACATACGGTGCACATGCCTTGCTGACAAACAGATCATCCACTCCCTTCACAGCCCATCAGTTTCGCATTTTTAGTAGCCTGAGGTTGGCATCATTGCATATATATAACAGACTCCCTATATAGGCCTCCTAGATACTGCATGCACTGCTTAAGTTGCATTACAACATGTTACATTTTAAACTTTACTGTGACCACTGATAGCATCTTAGGTGCAGTCACATCACTTACTAATGGGGATACATTCTGAGAAATGTAGGTGACGTTGCTGCTGTGTGAACAGTAGGGAGTATACTCACACAAACCTAGATAATGTAGCCCACCACACAGTGAGGCTGCACATTGTAGCCTATTTCTCCCAGGCAACAAACCTGCACGTTACTGTACTGAGTACTGTAGGCAGCTGTAACACAACGGTAAGTATTCGTGCATCTAAACACACCCAAATGTAGAAAAGGAATAGAAATGTGGTATTATAATGTCATGGGGCTGCTGTCCTGTATGCGAGGCATCGGTGACTAAAACGTTGTCATGCTGGGCACAGCTGTACTGCTGCTGTTATTGCTGTTGTTGTTCATATCTTACAGCAAAGGAGACGACACAACTGGAGAATCGATACACTTGTTTTAGACTCCTCATCATGTCCAGGGTTAGAATCTAGGCATTTCTTATCCTTTTAACCTTAATCCTGAATTTCAGTAACATTTGGCAGCCCCTGCGTCTGCTTCATTAATATGAGCTCATTTCTTATCCTTTTAACCTTAATCCTGAATTTCAGTAACATTTGGCAGCCCCTGTGTCTGCTGCATCAATATGAGCTCCTATATCCCCATTACTTTGCTTTCATAAGTCCTTTTGGTTTGGTTTGTCATTTTCTTTGAGTTTCTTACCATGACTTCTAACTTGTAGTTTTCATTTTCTTCTATAATAAAGAAGGTATTTGAAGCTGTTTCCTCTAAATACAACTTTACCTGGATGTGATAAATTTGCTACGAGGTCTCCTAGTTTGAACTGCTATTTCTATAACTTGTAATTTCAGCCTTGACTTCTCCTTTGCCTTAGGACACTTTATGAGAGTGCGCCCTAATATTAAATAGTTCAGCTTGGGTCTCTATACAATTTATTTATCTATTTTTTGGATTCTGATCAGAGACTGATGGCTCTAAAATCTCTGCTTTCCTGAACTATCTGAAATGTTTTCATCATCAAGAACCTAATTGAATTTTATAAATTTCATAAAGTACAAAGGACAAAATATTATAGATTCTATATTTGTAGGATGTAAATTTTATATGTATTATTATATGAAATTATGAATGTAAGATCCTCTTCATCTTTGATTAGTTTACTAGATCTACTAAATTATTACATGAAAATATTTAAAATCATTCATTATATTTGTGCTTTACCAAGTTCTGTTTATATATTTTTATTGGCTTTTGCTTTATATGTTACATGTTGCTTTGTGTGTTATATTGTATCTTATTTTCTAAACAATATAAGGTAATACTAAAAATGCAATAGTCATCTGGAAAGTACAAATTAAAAGCATACTGAGGCATCGCTACACTGTGATGTGATGTGTGACAGTGAATTTTCTGTGTCCACTTGACTGGGCTGAGTGATATACAGGTGGCAGGTGAAATACTATTTCTGGGGTGTGCTGAGGGTATTTCTGGGAGAGATTAGCATTGGAACCATCTGGCTGAGTAAAGACGCAGCCTCCCTGATGTGGGTGGCATTGGCCAATCTTTTGAGGGTAGGAATAGAACAGAAAGGCATCAGAGAGAGTGACCCTGGCAAAAAGGACATCTGTCTCCTACCCTGGGACATTGGACATTGATGTACCTGGTTCTTGGGCCTTTGGGCTTGGACCAGGACCGATACCATTGGCTTCCGTTTCTCAGGCCTTTGAGTTTAGACAGGAACGACACCAGCTCTCCCACATTTCCAGGTTACAGACAGCAGATCCTGCGCTTCTCAGTCTCCAGGATCACATGGGTTAGTCCCTCGTCGTAAGTCTCTTTCCATATATCTATACAGATTCTATTGGTTCTGTTTCTCTGGAGAGCCCTTGCTAATACAAGTGAAAAAGCCAATATGAAAAAGAGATAAAATACCAAGGATTGATGACGATAAAGAGGAACTCCCACACTATACTGGGAGTATAAATTGGCACAGCCACTTTGGAAAACTAATAGGATTTACTAAAGCTGATGAAACTGCCTTTGCAACATTTGTAACAGTGAGAGAAATTTAACCTAAGGGACTCCATCTTGCTTCTATTCTCACAAGCTAATTGCCTTTGTTACCTTTAAAACAAAGATGGTAACAGTCCCTCCCTGAAACGAACTCCCTCCCTGCTCAGGGACCGAAACTGCCTTTGTAAAATGAATGGAGGGTCACAATGTTACGATTACGGGAGGAGTGTGAATTCTGCTAAAAGGAAGGCTTAAATGTTCTCTGGCTTGCTTTTCTATAATTCCTTGCCTCTTAGGAGTCATGTGGCCAGAGATCACAGGATTGATGACTTCTCCAATTGTTCCTATAGATAACACTACTATTATTTTGTCTAAGATCGTTATTCTGAGATGTTTTTCAGACTTCTGCATTCTGGCAGGCAAATGAATGACTGCACCTGACCCGTGACTCATGACTCAACCAGTCCTGTGGACCCCGCCTGGAGGTGGACTCAGTGCACCAGGACCATTTTCCACACCCCTCTGATTTCATCCTCAACCAATCAGCAGCACCCTTTCCTTAGCCTGCCGTTCACCAAATTAGCCATAAAACCCCTACCTAGCCTTTGAGTTCTCAGAGAGGCTGATTTGAGTAATAAAGTAATAAACTCCTGCTCTGCTTGGCTAGCTGTGTTTATTAAACTTGTTCTCTACTGCAATCCTGCTGTCTCAGTGAACTGATTTTATCTTTGCAGTGGGCAACAAGGATTTGGTGATTACACTGATCAATATGCAATTACATCTCTAGGTATATATCCAATAGAAATGGGTGTATGTTTACCAAAGATGTGTAAGAATGTTCATAGCAGCTTTATTCATAAAGTATTCAAACAGGAAACCCAAATTTCTATAAACAGTACAATTCATAAATAAATTTTGGTATTATACATTGGACATCTATACAGCTACAGGAACTAACAACAAACTGTTGCTACCCACACATCATGGATGAATCCTGCAAACATATTGAGTGAAAGAGGCCAGACACAAAAGGGTACATACCGTATGACTCCATTTAGGTAAAGTACAAAAATAGGCAAAACACTAGCCTAGACAACATAGCAAGACCCCATCTCTACAATAAATTTAAAAATTAGCTGGTTGTGGTGGTGTGTCCTAGCTACTTTGGAGGCTGAGATAGAAGGATCATTTGAACCCAGGAGTCAGAGGTATCAGTGAGTCATAATCACACCACTGCCCTCCAGCCTGGGCAACAGAGCAACACGCTGACTCTTAAAAAAAAAAAAAAAAAAAAAGGCAAAAGAAACCAATGGTGTTAAAAGTCAGGATAGTGGGAACCTTCCTAGGATGGGAAACTGACTAGGAGGTGACAGGAGGAGGGTTTCTGAGGCTGTTTCTTAACCTAAATGCTAGTACACGAGTGTTCACTGTCAAAATCCAGGCAGCTACACACTTGCCTTAGATGCTTTTCTGTGTATGTGACACACTCCAGCAAAACTTTAAAAAAAACTAACACATGGCTCTGCACAGTATTTATCATGAAACAGAACATACAAGGCTTTGTATTTTTTACAAGGTAGAAGAATTCAAGTTTGAAGGAAAATTGTGCCAGGCATTGTGCTAATCCCTTCTCACAAATCACTTTAATTGTCCACATTGCCCATTGAGGTGGGTACTATGATCCCATTCTCCAGATTAGGGAAATGAGGCTCAGAATGGAATCAGTTCATCTGAGACCACACACGTGCCACCTGACCATGAGGAGGTGAGGAAGGCAGCCCGGTGGGCCGAGAGCCTGCAGTTGGAACAAATCCCAGCAACCCTGTGGCTCAGCCTGTTTTGCTGTGTAGAGCAAACATGATCTTTTCCCACGTATTTTATAGGACTTGCTTAGTGATTCTCCACAACCAAAATGAAGCCTTAGCATTCTTCCGTTGAACTTCTCGGCTTCCCTTGAGGACTGATTTTATTTCATCACCCTTTGTCATGAGTCTGGTATTGTTTACAGTGTGATTTTACACATTAAATTTCCTCCATAACAACATTTACTCTACAATGTTCGACCTAATTGAATGTAACAATCTTACAGCTTGTTTAGGGCATTTGATGTTTTCACATCACAGCAATTTAAACTGAGAGAAAAAAATGCTTACGCAAAATACCTGTTTCCAAAATCTTTGGTTTTTGGAAAAGGTGCATATAAAATAAGGCTAAAATGCAGAACATAAAACCTCATAGAAGGAGAAGAAACATAATACAAAGGTCATGGTTGAATATTAAATGTAGCTCTAAGCTTTCTGCAAGACAAGAAGAACATAAATCTTATCTGATAAAAGGAAATAGATCAGTTATTCAAAGAAGACAATCTTTCAGGTACAAATTTCCAAGAAGAACGCCACAGAAACATACAACTTTGTCAAAAGGATTGGCAATGAGTGATATAAATTATACACAGAGTGATATTCAAAAATGTCATTATAAGAGGAAAATTTTATTTTTAGAGAGTGAGTTCAAGGGAAACACAAAAGAATAAAGGAAGAAAGGGAGGGTTTGAATTTTAAAAGTCTCCCAACTTATTTCTCCTGTCTAACCGTAACTTTGTACCCATTGACCAACCTCTCTTCACCCTGCCTACCTCTGCCCCCACCCCCGCCTCTGGAAACCACCGTTCTATTTTCTGTCTCCAGGAGATGAATATTTTTTTTTAAGATTCCACATATGAGTGGGATCACGCAGTATTTGTCTTTCTGCGTCTGTCTTATTTCACTTACCATCATGTCCCCTAGGTTCATACACATTGCAAATGACTATAGTTAACAATAATGTAATGTATATTTCAAAATAGCTAGAAGAATGAATTCTGACTGTTCTTATCACAAAGAAATGGCAAGTGTGAGATGATAGATACACTAATTACCCTGATTCGATCATTAAACGATGTAAACGTGTTGAAACATCACACAGTACCCTGTATATTGTCATGTGTCAATCGAAAATTAAATCAAAAACAGGCCAGGTGCAGTGGCTCACGCCTGCAATCCCAGCACTTTGGGAGGCCGAGGCGGGCGGATCACCAGGTCAAAAGATCGAGACCATCCTGGCCAACATGGTGAAACCCTGTCTCTACTAAAAATACAAAAATTAGCCAGGCGTAGTGGCAGGTGTCTGTAGTCCCAGCGGCTCGGGACGCTAAGGCAGGAGAATCGCTTGAACCCAGGAGGTGGAGCTTGCAATGAGGCATGATAGCACCACTGCACTCCAGCCTGGCAACAAAGCAAGACTACATCTCAAAAAAAAAAAAAAAAAGAAGAAGAAGAAGAAGAAATTAAATCAAACAAACAAAGGCAGCAGAGGCCCACGAGGCCATCACTGTGGTGTGGCTTTGCAGCAGAGCAGGCCCGGGCCGGGCTCAGGAAGCCACTCCCCAGCCAGGGCAGGCACCCTCCACCTCCCGGGCTTTAGCTTCTCATGATGGAAGGAATGGAATGAGTACTTTCCCTGACTGCCTCCTGGTCAGAGCACCCTGTGAAAAGCAAAATGCTCCACCAGTGTCAGTCCATCAGCTTGCCTCCAAGCAGCACCATCAAAATAGAAAAAAACCAACGCCACTTCCCAAGGTGGTGGGGCAGTTAAAGTTGCCACCCCCTATTCTCCTGGCAGTCCTTATTTTGAGGGTGACTTCCATTTGTTCCACTTACAGTCATTACAAAATAGAGTCAGGAACGGTATTTAATAGGAAACCTCAGTGTGTGATGAATCAGCAGAGAATCACGAAAATGTGAGCTTTCACTCTGAGCAGGCCACGCCCAGTATTTCGTCCTTCCCCTTTGGCATAAGGCTAAAACAACAACAAAAAATCCCCTCAAAGTCATGAGAGACATAAAATTTGGGGACAAATTCACTGAGGCCTTTATTCTCCAGAAAAGCATGTTGTTTTCTCCAAGCTGACAATGGTGAATTCTAAGGTGGAGATTACCAGTGAGCTCAAGACTGTGTGTGTGTGAGATGCATGTACACGGAAGTGTGCGTTCACGGGTGTGTGTGTGTGTGTGTGTGTGTCCACCAAGGCCCAGAACCTGGGAGGTGCAATGTTCTCAGTGTTCTTCTCCTGAGTATCCCCATGGTTGCTACAAATGATTTCCCAATCCATCAAGCTGCAGGGACCAGTGCTGCTGAGATGGGAGAAGTGGACGCGGTGTTTGGCCACAAAAAAGGGCAGCATCCACTACATAAGCACCTGGACTCTTAGGCCCCGCCCCATTACTCCGGCTGCGCAGTCCCCTGCGTGTTTGTCATAGCCAAGACGCAAGTCCAAGGCGAGGCAGCTAAGGGAGAGGAGGGATGCACCACCAAGCCAGAGAGGCGGCGCGGACAACACCCAGGCCGGCCGCTGCTGATGTTCCTCTACATGATCTAAGCTGAAGGAGAAATGTGACCTCGCCAACACCTGAAACACACACTTGAGATTTAATGAGTTTGTGCGTGTTCCACTCAACTGAGCCAATACTGGCGTTATTCACTAAGACACACACTGCAAAACGGTTCACTATCAACTCAGGCCACTTGAGGATGTATTTATAGAGAGATTTTTATACATTTGCATCATCCTGTCAACTGTAAACCTAAACAGACAGTAGGCTTCTGAGGAACTGTTTTTAAATGCACCGTTCCAGTGGTATTTCTCAACATGGGATTCTCAGACCACATGTGTCAGAACGAACTGGGAGAGCTTTAGTAAGATGCAGATTCTCGGGCTCCACAGCTGGCCAACTGAGGCAGCCTCTTTGGGATTGGCGCTTAGGGATTTCTGTCTTTCTCAAGCTCTCCCAGTTATATGTACGCACTATGCATTTTGAGAAGCTCTCCCCTTTGAGTTAGTTCAGTGAGGTTTACCCCTTGGTGATGAATACACCAGAGACCGCCCGTGAGCCAGTGCTCTGAGAAGCGAGTTAGCGCACAGGCATGGACGTGCGCTTAGTGCACAGTGGCGGACGTGCACTTGTGTCTCTGATCTCAGTGACTCGTGAGGATCGGCACCAGTGGCTTCACACAGCAGCCTGATTTGCTTTGGAAACGGAAGCACTGTGAACATGCAACATCTCAGAAACAGGCCTATGGATCTTTCCACAAAGGCTAGAACTGCATCATTGGCTTTCCAACTTGAACCTTTACATTTTATGTTCATTTTTCCTGTGTCTCCCATTCAACTAGGGTTGAACATTTCCATTGAAACGAATGGAGCTTATCCATCAGCCTCAGGGCAAACAGTGTCTCCCCAAGACTTAGGAGTAAGAAAAGAGCCACAGAACGACCTTCTGGAACCTGCTTTCTCCCTCACAGCCCACACTAGGTGGTCACAGCCGACGCTCCTGTGACACAGAGGACACTGCGCTTTCTCAGAAAACGTGCCTGAACGCAGCTTGCGCTGCCCCTAGAGTTGGTCCACCTGCCTTGAAATGTGACACACATGGCTGCCTCTGTGCCCCACACGAACCAAGAGTAAGGAATTCCCCAGTACACTTTCTAAACAGACTTCAGGCAACATTTTTCAAATAGGATGAGGAAAAGGCAAGGCCTGTGGGTCAGATACATTCCAGTTGACCGTTACGCCTCACTCTGATTCCACCTGCTCTTTGCTAAGCTGCCATCGGTGGCCAAGTCCTCTCTGCCCTTTGCTCGGCTGAGGTCAGCCTTCCTTTACCTGCCTCACACTTTCCCACCTTCCTTCTAGACATGGCTTGTGTGTGACCTTCTCGTGGGTTGAGTGAGAATAAACGGGATGCCCATATCCACCACTCATCCTGACAACTGTTTCCCCAAGCCCAGCCCTCACCTCCCTTCTTTTCTACTTTCTGATAGATATTTTCCCATCGACAAGAAAAAGAATGAAAAGAAAACATTTTCTTAACATCACCATGATTCCTGGCACAACTGCATGTTCATCTGTGCTTCCAACATTGTTTAACCTTCGACCTATAAGGTATTTGATAAAACGGATACTGATATTTTGTTTAGCTTTACTTTATGATGGTATCTTTTACACCCTGTGAGATTTCTATTTACACGTGAGATTCTGATTCTGAATCATTTAATTTGGACACAGGCATCATAGATTATGCTACTCTGACCTGGGTCAAAATTTGTCAATAGGGAAAATGGGCTTGAGAGAGAGAGAAACAAAAACCCTTTATCTATAAAATTCAGGTTGAAACTTCCTTTATTAAAAATCCAAATAACTTATATAACAATTAAATTGCCAGGAGATTCTTCAAAACATGCCACCTTTTATTTAAGAAATAAGCTTCTCCCATTTTCCAGTGTGGTTTGGAGCTACTGTGGGTTGAGAATCAAGCTAAGTGGATAGGGCTGCACCATTTCAGCCACATCCTACTCCTATCCCACAATGTTCCTATAGATAAGAGCACAGGCAGGCATTGTGATTTTGCTGTATTTGTTGTTTCACAGTAAAACTGCCTTAATTGTGCTTGTCCACATGCAGCTGTAACCATGTGATCCACCAGCACCTGGCCTCATTGTTCGTACCCCCTAAGTCTCCGGGTCTCCCTCCCTAAAATACTGCAGTATTTCAGTTCATGGTGCTCCAATCTGAGCAAAAGATGCTTGTAATGGGGCCAACCACAACCTCTATCCTCAAAAACTGGGAAGAGTTTTATAAAGGAACGACAGCAAACAACCAGCAACAGCTGAAAAGAAGGGCCTCAGACTACTAAAAAACTTAAAGTTGGGGTGCTTTGAAGCCACCCTTTTTTCCCCTTTCAATTGGAACAATTTGGATCCATAGGAGAGGAGGCCCAGTTGGATTTTCCTCAGGTCATTTCTCCTCATTAAAACTGAACTTTACAAAATTGGTGCTTGGCAGGCTCTGTGTCCTAGACCCCTGTCTCCCCGGACCCCGAGGATCTATTTACCCTGGCCTTCCAATGTCCAGTGTCCTGGTGGTAGCCTCCTCTCCAACCCCACCTGCGTGTCTGTGGAACACAAAAGTATAGTTACACCTGGTTTCCTGTGAAAGGTGGTGCTGTGAATTTCTACACTCCATACTCTAATGGCTACCTGGGGCATGCTCTTAAAAACATATAGACAGATGCTGTTGGGTGAGCCATATACCACCTGGGAGGCCTCAGGACTTAACTTCTCAAGCCTCCGATTTTCTGATTTGAAAAATCAGGTTTGTGAGACACACAGGGCCTTTGTCCAGAGCAGGATGCAGAGAGAGCACTCAGGGGAGAGCATCTCCCTCCTCCCCAGGCCGGAACCCTGACTCGCTCTCTCTCCTGTCTGGCTGGCACAGGGCACTCGCCATTTGGTTTGGCCACCCAGCATCTCAAGCCTGTCTGTGTTTGGGGGATTTCTGCTGAATGGCCTTTAGTGGAAGTTTTAGAGGAACTGCTACTTGAAATGCTCGTCTGAGTATGCTCACCTCACCAAATGGTGCTTTGATTGGCCAAACATTGCCCGGCTTCAGTCTTCTTGCTTCTAGGGCAGCTGCATGCCGCCTGGTTCCGCCGGTCAGAAAGGCCCTCACGACACATAGGAGTGAGTGGCCCAAGCAGGGAAGGTCAGAGCTCGGCCTGTCTTTGGTGGGGACGGTGCTAGAGGTAATTCAAAGTGTGCCTTCCTGGAGCAAACATGGTGTCATTATGACAGCACTGATAGCTGTTCTTAAACCAAGTTCTGGTACAGAAAACAATGGACAAAGCCAACTACAGAATTCCCCCAACCCCCGTCACATGCAGGATTGGGAGAACACATGGCAACTTACAAAGGGCAGAAAAAGAAACTCACCATCTACAGACCCCTCCAGTCCACGGAACAGCAAGAGACAAAAGGAAGAACCACCAGAGCAAGAACAAATAAACGACCGCTCAAGGCCCAAGAATTCCTATCGAGAGCGAGAAAGAAAAGTGCCCTTTTATGAACTTGGTAATAAAAGAAACCTAAATAAGTCAAAGTGCTTGCCAAGTTTTAAATTCTGACTTGCCAGATGCAGAATTCCGATTCTGCATATTCTCAAGACTCAACTTGTGAGAAGCTGCGAATCTGCTTCCACTGTATTTGTGCTCTGTCAGGAAGGAGGCCCTGAGGCTCTCCCTACTATGTCCATTCCCAGCAGGCTTTCCTCCCGCCGGGAAAGTCTGCAAGGTGGAGCTGTCAACACCAGTTTGGTAAGTGAGTAGTAGCTGGTGGAGGGATGACCAGCAGCTGCAGCCACAGCCAGGCGCAAAGGCAGAATTTAAAGTGGAACAATCAAGACAGTGTTTCTAGTGCTGTGGTGACATCACACACCATGAACGTTTTCTTCATTGTGTGCACGGAGCAGAAAAAGAAATTTTCGCTAATTACAGAGAGGCAGATCAGGGAGCAATCCAGATCTTCTAACAGAAGCCTGCACTCTCCCGGTTTGTGGTGGTGGAAACAATAACTTTTTAAATCGTCTCTGATAGAAGGTATGTGAGCGCTGAAGCAATGACCACAAAACTGCCCCTATTTCCCTGCGGGTGTCACGGGGCTGCCTGTCTGGGCCATTGCTTGGGATGAGCAGGTTTCTCTGGATTTGTGTGCTCCCTTTTAGCCAAGACTAGAATTACCTATGATCGGTGGAATCCAAAGTCCTAAGAGTCCCAGGATTCCACCCAGTTTCTGGGTGTTGTGCTTCCTTATTATAACAGTAACTCCTGTTCTAGTGAGCTGTGAATTAGATCAGAGGTTCACGAGCTCCAGCCCACGGGCCAAATGCAGCCCCTGCTTGTTTCTGTAAACAGAGCTGTTTGGACTCGAGAGGCCAACTCACTTTCCTGTTTGGGGCTGCATTCGTGCAGCAATGGCAGAGCCGAGTCATCACCACAGAGCCCATGTGACCCCGCAGAGCCTCAAATTCTTACTCTCCGCACTTTACCGAAGATGTCTGCTGACCCTGGGTTGGATGCTATCTTACTTCTGAGCACAAACAGAGGTTCCCTGCTGAAGTGCTTCCGTGGTATGTCCTGCTTCCCTGGTACGAACCACTGTGTGCACGGGAGGAAACAGAGTAAGAACTCCCTTCCCAACACAGACTATGTTGGAATATCAAAAATAACCAGAGGGTTGGGACTCCAATGTAAACATAGAAAAGAGGAACTAAAGCCCACTGGCACAATCGAGGAAGAATTTGCTTTTATAGGTGTGGCCTTTTCTGATCCCACTATAGCAGATATTGGGTTTAAAAACTGTAAAACAGACCAGAGTGTATATTTCTTAAAAATCTAGCCTACTTGTTACTAACGTTTTACTGGAGGGAAAGGAGGAGCAATATTTCTGAAGAATGATATATACAAAGACATCCACAGTTTCACTTACAAGTTCTGGGGGTTCATGGGCCCCTAATAAACTAATCCACGAGCCCCAGATTAAAAGACATCGAGATGGTCTGGGCCAACATGGTGAAACTCTGTCTCTACTAAAAATACAAAAATTAGCCAGTTGTGGGGGTGTGCACCTGTAGTCCCAGCTACTCAGAAGGCTAAGGCAGGAGAATCACTTGAACCCAGAAGGCAGAGGTTGCAGTGAGCTGAGATTGCACCATTGCACTCCAGCCTGGGCAACAGAGTGAGACTCTCTCTCAATAAATAAATAAATACATAAAAGTACTAGTCAAGAACCTGTTTTCAATTAGCTTAATTAAAAATTAGCAAATGGTTATCTGCCAGTTAATTTAAAATTGACAGCATCGGACAGGTGTGATGGCTCACGTCTGTAATCCCAGCACTTTGGGAGATTGAGGTGGGCAGATCAGAAGGTCAAGAGACTGAGACCATCCTGGCCAACATGGTGAAACCCCATCTCTACTAAAAATACAAAAATTCGCTGGGCGTGGTGGTACAGACACGCCTGTAGTCTCAGCCACTCGGGAGGCTGAGGTTGGAGAATCGCTTGAACCCAGGAGATGGAGGTTGCAGTGAGCCGAGATTGTGCCATCTCAATCAATCAATTAATAAAAACTGACAGCAATTACTAAGGGCCAAATGAGTGGTACAGACAATAACGATATCTGAATTGAGAAAAGAAAGAGATAATTCTTGTTTAGTGAGGGCAGCCTTCACAGAAGAGATGCGATTCGTCTATGATCTCACAGAATTGCGAAGTTTTAGACAAGCAGGAAGGAGCAGCAGGGCTGGGCTGCAAATGTCTTCAAGGCTGAGAGAGATCTTGTCCTTGGGTGTATCCCTGTGGGCCCCAGGTGGTGGGGGAGCTAAAACATCCCTAAAAGTCACCTAAAGAACGTTCAGGTGTCTGTTCCAGATTCTACAGTGTACCTAACCAGTAAGAACCCACACTAGAAAACTCAAGCTAACCTGCCATTATTTAAAAAGTCTGCTTACCTACTCCTCCTTATTCCACTTCCATACCTCTTTGAGGCCAGACATTCTTCCTCTACTTCAGCCAAGGCAACACATTGTAACAAACTCAGCCTAAATGCAAGCAGATAAGGACAGTCCAGCTGTCTTCCACTAATCCTGAGGCCAGGGAGATTTGCAAAACACCAAAACACTGTCGTTCTTCTTACTCATTGTCTTTGGGGCTTTGGAAAATGTAGTTACTTTCATAAAAATAAGGAATTTATGCAATGGAATTTTTATTGTGCTTTCAAAGTGAATATGTATTTTTGAAACTTCTCAATTTTAATTTCTAGTGTTGTAAATATTAGTAGATCTAGCCCATCAGAAACAAAAGGTACATAGGATCCTCTCTCTCTCTCTCTCTCTCCTCTCTTTCTTTCTTTCTTCTTCTTTTTTTTTTTTTTTTTTTTTTGAGACAGGGTCTTACTCTGTCATCCAGGCTGGAGTGCAGTGGCGTAATCTTGGCTCGGTACAGCCTCAGCCTGCAGGCTCAAGCGATTCTCCAGCCTTAGCCTCCTGAGTAGCTGGGACTACAGGCGTGAGCCATGATCACCCAGCTAATTTTCATATTTATAGTAGAGATGGGCTTTTCCCATGTTTGTCAGGCTGGTCTCAAACTCCTGACCTCAAGTGATCCACCCGCCTCGGCCTCCCAAAGTGCTGGGAGAACAGGTGTGAGCCACCTCGCTCAGCCAGATCCTCCGTTTTTGAGAGCATAAAGGGGTCCTGAGACTCCAAGGTTGAAGAGAACCACTACTTTATATAAACTAAGTACAACTCAATGACATGCCTCCTGTGAATCAGGTTTTTCTGGCCTGTTTTTCTCATGTGTGTTTTATTTTTTTCTGAGTTAGGCTGTGTGCCCAGGAACCCAGAAAACCAGCCTGTCCTTGTGGCCTGTAAAACTCCTAACCTTCTGTTCCAAGTCTCCACGGCCACAGCTAAACGAAGGGGTTTAAGAATACCATACAGACCAGGCACAGTGGTTCACACCTGTAATCCCAGTACTTTGGGAGGCCAAGGCAGCAGATCACTTGACCCCAGAAGTTCAACACCAGCCTGGCCCACATGGCAAAACCCGTCTCTATTAAAAATACAAAAATTAGCTGGTTGTGTTGGTGCACACCTGTAATCTCAGCTACTCGGGAGGCTGAGGCGCGAGAAGTGCCTGAATCTGGGAGGTGAAGGTAGCAATAAGCTGAGATGGCACCACTGCATTCCAGCCTGGGTGACAAGAGTGAGACTTTGTCTCAAAAAAAAAAAAAAAAAAAAAAAAAAAAATATATATATATATATATATATAAAAAACATAAATTGCCCCAAAATGTGACGAAACTTTTAAATATGAGTAAACCTAAATGTGCTCACTCCATGGGGGTGGCCCTGCCCTAGTGGCTTGCCAGAGTCCAAGGTCCAGTTTTCACTCTTACAATTCAGTTTAGTTGAGTGAGTAGGTCTAAGACTTAATATTTGTTTTCTATTAATAGTCACCAACACTGGGAATCCTGGGGCATTTGATAAAGTCCTGGCCAGGGAGAATTACTCATTTATTTGTCTCACTGATTTTGGGTAGATTGGAAAGGTTTGTGTAATACAATACTTTTCATGGAGACAATAAAAATTCAGACTTTTTTCTAGATACATAAAGCATTAGTTTAATTTTTTTAAAAGATATGTTAGGAGGCTGAGGCAGGAGAATGGCGTGAACCCGGGAGGCGGAGCTTGCAGTGAGCCGAGATGGCGCCACCGCACTCCAGCCTGGGCGACAGAGTGAGACTCCGTCTCAAAAAAATAAAAAAATAAAATAAATAAAATAAAAGATACGTTTCTCAGAGGCCTGCACTAAGTCCTTTGATGTTAGGTAGCAGGTGAAAGTCCCCAGACCTACAAGGTCTGAGTATCATTTGAAAGCAAGACCACTCAGCTAACCTCCACACTGTGTGTGAAGCCACCAAATTGGACAGAACTGCTCAAAACATAGAATTTCAAAAATCTAATGAAAATGAAACAAAAGCAGTCAATAGAAGAAAAAAAGCCATCGAGTCAGGAGACATGCATGGAGAGGCTCCTCTGTGTGTGTTTCTGATCGGGCTAGAGGGGCGCATTGCGTTTCCCTCTGTTCTTGATGGCCAGACCCTCGTGGCATCAGAGATGAGCTCTCCTTTTCCATTAACGAGTATGCAAATACTGGCTGTGCGCAGAGGTCTCTCTGGTGCCTTCCCCCACCCAGAATATTCTGCTAACCTCTTGGTTTCGGCTCAGACTGGGAAAGTGTTCTCATGAACCCTGACCTGGAAGAAGACCCTGAGGAGAACCGGGGCACACAGCAGCCGTTCCAGGCCTCAGCTTCAAGGGGGCTCGCGAAGGTTCTGGATCCTTGCCCAGCCTGCACTGGGGACCTGGTGTGGCACTGAGTGGCTGTGAGTGCTCAGTGTCCCCCATCTCGTGCTAAGCACAGTGAAGGAGGGGGAGATTGCGCAGTGTGCCGATGGAGCAGTCGCCTTCACCTGGCTGCGTGTCCCTCCATCATGTGGCAGGTGAGCCCTGCCATCCAGCCTGTGCCACTGCCTCAGGAAGTCAGTGCCAGGGGAAACGTGGGAAAGGGAAAGCAGGAGACTGGAGCAACTTTTTGGCTATTAGAGCTTATTTGGCTTTTGTCACGTATCAACAATCATCTTTTTACTAACCAGAAAAGAAGGCCATAGAGTTTTTCTGTAGCAAGTCACTGTTTATGGAAGAGGAGACGCTTTATCTGCATCGCAGTTCCGAAGATTCCACTCTGTTCCAGTCATTGTTGTGGGCGCACTTTCGACATTTGATTAAGAGCCGTAAGGGTGGCTTCCTCCACCCACAGGAAAATTCCTTTGAGGACTCATGAGACCATCGACATTTAGCAGCTGTTTGAAAGACTGTTTAGACTCCTGGGATGATGCTGGGGAATTCCTGGAATTACGGTCTTGGGCAGGAAGGGAACTCAAGTAGGAAAGTCAGCAATCTAAATTTCAAACCCCGGGAACCTTCTTTGTATATAACCTAATGATCTCCTTCGCTCAACACAGTGCTTGCTGAGTGAAGGAGTGTAATGGAAAAGAAAGTTAATAATCCCTTGAGCTCTGGATCAAAAATAAGGTAGGAGACCAAATTTTCCATCAAACTGGTTGGGTCCAATCACTTAATGCGAAATGCTCACTTCAGGGTCTGTAGCACTTGTTGATTAATGTACCTAACAGATCTTAATAAAGTGATCAATTCAAGCACTGTCTTCCCAAATTTTATATATATTTAACATATATTGCTGCATGACAAACCAGACAACACTTAAAAGTTTAACGCAACCGTTTTATTATTCCCCCAGAGTTCTGTGTGTGGACCATGGTCACTTGGGCCCTAGTCTTGTGATGTCACCTGGACCACAGTCATTGGGAGGTTCACCAGGTGGAGGCCTCCATGACAGCTCAGTCCCATAGCTGCCGGTGGGTATGGCATCTATACGTGGCTGCTTGTATGTATGGCCTGGGATTTTCACAGCACAGCAGCAGGGTCTGAGAGGCAGAGTCCTAGGAGTGATTGTCCCCAGAGAGCAGAAGCAAAAGCTCTCATCAGTCCTCTAAGAGACTGGGCTGACAATGGGCACAGCACCGTTCTGCCATCATCTGTGGCTTAAAGCATTCACAGGGCCAGGCTAAATTCAGGTTGTGGGAAGATAAACTCCACTTCTCAATGGGGAGAGTTCAAAGCAACTGTGGCCGTCTTTACCCCATCAGCTTTCTTGCCAAGAAATAGAGCTCTGCATGACACATCAACTTTCATTTATTTAACATTTATCTCAAAATACATGAGTTATCTGGCAAATAATATCACATTCATAATAAAATTCTAAGAAATTAGCATCCTATACTTTATTGGGCATTGTTCATGTTTTATATATATATATATATATATATATTTTTTTTTTTTTTTTTTTTTTTTTTTTTGAGACAGAGTCTCACTCTTGTCGCCCAGGCTGGAATGCAGTGGTGCCATCTCGGCTCACTGCAAGCTCCTAATGCCTTATTTTCAACCAAAACCTTCTATACTCTCCATTACCGCAGAAAGGATAGGAAGAAGCATAAAGGAAACCCAACATATTTGTAATGACTCCTTGTGAAATCTCTGGCAGAGACAGAGCTGAACTGATTCCAACAACATTCCATTTCCTGCTAATGCCATATGAGTGGTTGTTAAGAGTAATACCATGTGGATTGTTAAAGAAGAAATGTTTCTATGACACTTGTGACAGCACAGTGAGAGAGAATTTATTCAGGACCACTGCGATGGGTATAGGGACCACTGCGATGTGGTCTTGCCATGGCGGGAGAGAGCAGGCTCGATGCTGAATAGAGCACAGGCAAGTGGGAATTGATAGCCAAGGAGCAGGGTGGGAGTCAGCGGACAGACCACTACTAAGAGGAAATGTCAGGGTGAGTGGGGCTGTAGCTGAACCAGCCTACCAGAATTCTTGCTGAAGAAAACTCGGGTGATCAGACGTCACCCGGGGGATGGTGGAGGATAATCAGATATTAAGCATGGGGTGTTCTTACTAAACTGACGTACCAGCGTTCTTGCAAAAACGGAATTTACAAGGAACTAAACAGATGGGTGTAGCAGAAGATTCAGAAGCTTGACTACAGTTTGGCCAAGCAAAGAATCATTGTCAGAACTTAGAACACAGAGGACAACTGTGGTTGAAGAATTATCCAAAAATGAAGGAAAACGTTGACCCAAAGAAGGAACTCACCTAATGTGATAACTTGTAAATATGGTACAGAGAATATCTTGGAAATCCAGAAGGTGTCCAAAGTCAATATCCTCTGCTCTGAAATTAACTGCAGAATGCTGGATGTAGATATAAGAAAGATAATTTTCTAGTGTTGACTGAGGATTGTTTAAGGGAGAGAGAAGGTCCAAGATTATAAATTCCCCAAGGGCAGGTCATATGAGGTCTTAGCTATTTTTGCATCTACAGTGCCTGACATAAGCTCATGGCCTCCACCTTCAAAGCCAGCAATGTCAGATCGGGTTCTCACACTGCATCTCTCGGGCCTCCTGTCCAGCCTCCCTCTTCCACTTTTAAGGAGGCTTGTGATTACACTGGGCTTTCCAGATAATCCAGGATCATCTCCTTATTTTAGGATCAGCTGATTAGCAACCTTAAGTCCATCTGCAACCTAATTCTTCTTTACCATTGAAAGTAACATATTCACAAATGCCAGGGAACAGGACATGGACATCTTCCAGGGACTATTATTCGGCTTGCCACACTATGAAACCACCCTCACTATTCCCTACTTTTCTATTTAAATTATAAAATAAAAAGTAAAGTATCCAAATCAGTTATATCTTCACTCCAGAGAAATGAATTTACTGAGCTATGCCTTAATGTCAACAGCTTTCAAAGAAGATTCAAGTGCATTTGCATCTACACCATGGAATACTATGCAGCCATAAAAAGGATGAGTTCATGTCCTTTGCAGGGACATGGATGAAGTTGGAAACCATCATTCTGAGCAAACTAACACGAAGACAGAAAACCAAACACTGCATGTTCTCACTCATAGGTGGGAACTGAACAATGAGACACAGGGTGGGGAACATCACACACCGGGGCCTGTCGTAGGGTGGGGGGTTGGGGGAGGGATAGCATTGGGAGAAATACCTAATGTAAATGATGGGTTGATGGATGCAGTGGGCCAGCATGGCACATGTATACCTATGTAACGAGCCTGCATGCTGTGCACATGTACCCTAGAACTTAAAGTATAGTAATAAAAAAAGAAGATTCAAGTGTATTTGAACAAACTCTATATAGTTTTTTTTTAGAAAACGGAAACTGAAGTTTTTGTCCAGCACATGATCCAGTGTTTCTTCTTCTACAAGAGCCTGCCTCCTACATTTTGCTTGAGTCTAATTCCAGGAAAACTTATGTTTCTGCAGAAGTAGTCATCAGTGAAAACAACATGGCCCACAATGGTGACCCCAAATCCTCCCACATGCTGCCAGAAAACATAAGAGCTAAATTCATTCCACTTCCTGTAGATGCTTTCTTTTTGTTTTAGCTCCAAAAAAAATCTTACTTTAGTTTTTAAAAATTGTGGCGGAAAACATATAACTTAAAATTCACCATCTTAACCACTTTCAAGTGTGCAGCTCAGTAGTGTTAAGTATATTTTCGCACTATTTTGTAAGAGATAAGGTTTTTGCCTTGCAAAACTGAAACTCTGTACTCATTAAATAACATTACTTTAAAAATTTAAAGTTACTTCTAGCATGCTAAGAAGTACACATTTCTATCTTAAAAAGAAAATGGTTTTCAATTATTTTCAAAGTTTTACAAGTGCTTTATCAGCTTCAGAATACTGCAGTTAAGAAACATTAAGATTTTTCGCCGGGCACAGTGACTCACGTCTATAATCCCAGCACTTTGGGAGGCTGAGGCTGGGTGGATCACCTGAGGTCAGGAGTTCGAGACCAGCCTGGCCAACACGGTGAAAACCCGTCTCTACTAAAAATACAAAAATTAGCCAGGCGCGATGGCAGGTGCCTGTAGTCCCAGCCACTCAGGAGGCTGAGGCAGGAGAATTGCTTGAATCTGGGAGGTGGAGGCTGCAGTGAGACGAGATTGCACTCCAGCCTTGGATAGATAGAAAAGAGAAAAGAAACATTAAGATTTTCCAACAACTGGCCAGGCGCGGTGGTGGCTCACGCCTGTAATCCCAGCACTTTGGGAGGCTGAGGTGGGCGGATCACAAGGTCAGGAGATCAAGACCATCCTGGCTAACACAGTGAAACCCCGTCTCTATTAAAAATATAAAAAATCAGCCGGGCGTGGTGGCGGGCACCTGTAGTCCCAGCTACTCGGGAGGCTGAGGCAGGAGAATGGCGTGAACCCAGGAGGCGGAGCTTGCAGTGAGTCGAGATCACGCCACTGCACTCCAGCCTGGGCGACTGAGCGAGACTCCGTCTCAAAAAAAAAAAAAAAGGTTTTCCAACAACCTTCATAGAGCATGACTTCAATTAACATCTGGTGAATAATGCCCAATGCGCAGCAAATACATTCACAGGTTAAGAAGAGATCATTTGGTCAAATGTTGACATTCAAAACAATTAGAGACAAGTGAGTCCTTGGGCATTTATGTGTGATTACCATGCAGCCCAACCTGGCTTTTCTGCCTGATACTGGCTTTTAATTTTTATAGTTTTTGTTAAGAGACAAGGTCTCGTTCTGTCACCTGGGCTGGAGTAGAGTGGTACAATCATAGCTCACCGCAGCCTCAAACTCCTGGGCTCAAGTGATCCTCCTGAGTCAGCCTCCCAAGGAGCTGGGACTACAGGTGCAAGTCACTGTCTGCCCAGGCCTGATAGTCTCTCAATCATCTTTACGCAAGCTATGCTTTGAGCAAACTGGCATCTTCAGGATTCTCCAACCTTCTTTCCTTATGCTGTGCTCCACACTCGGAATACTCCCCACTCTCTGTCAACTCCCAGAAATGCTCCAGCCCTTCTTAGAGGCCAGCTCCTCTCTCCTGCCTCTCCTGATACTTTCCTCTCTGTGAAAACTCAATACACTTTTCTTACATATTGTGATCTACTTTATAATGCAGGTGCGCGCACACATGCACACGTTTATGAGTCACTCAAATTATTTATCTATTGAGATGGAGTCTCACTCTGTCGCACAGGCTGGAGTGTAGTGGATCGATCTTGGCCCAGTGCAACCACCGCCTCTTGGGTTCAAGCAATTATCTGCCTCAGCCTCCTGAGTAGCTGGGATTATAGGCACCCACCACCACGCCCATCTAATTTTTGTATTTTTAGTAGAGACAGAGTTTCACCATCTTGACCAGGCTGGTCTTGAACTCCTGACCTTGTGATCCACCCACCTCGGCCTTCCAAAGTGCTGGAATTATAGGCATGAGCCACCTCTCCCGGCCCAAATTATTTATTTTTATGCCCCTTTTTAGCATAAAGTGCCTTGTAAATAATATGCACTAAAAAGTATTTACTGAATTTAACTGAAGCGTCTCTTAATTAACTGCATAACTTTTGCTTTAATATAAATGAAAAATCATACTACTGTTCATCACAATGTAAGTTAAATTTTATAGATGGATTATCTGAATAGTTCAGCCTGATTGACTGTTAAAGGTCAAACACAATTCATTTAAGGTTCAACAGCTCCCTCTCACGGCCTCTGAGGGAAACTGGGTTTGTGGGCCAAGAATGGTTTCCGACTCAAATGGACTGTGAATCCGCTTTTAAAATACTAATATATTCTACTTAAGCATTAATGAAAAATTTGATTAAGGTTAAAAAACAAAAAAAGTTTTCATAAAGTCACATGTATGTAGCACTGTATTTTTGCCTTTTTCATAACTTAGAACAATGTCAACTGCATATTAGTTAGAAGTTCAAGCACTCTAACTATAAAACGAAATGCTCAAGTTTAAAATGGAACAACTTAAAACAAGGAACTAAGTAAAATACCAAAACATTAAAACACACAGGTCTCAACAAAATCCAAATTCCTCAAGCCATCATCCCAACTGTTGGTGTGTTTCGTGCCAACAGGGAGAGGCTGTGTGTGCAGGTGGTTAAGTCTGGCTGCTGGTGAGGCCTGGTGCTCTGAGGTAGACTTCCTAAGATAGAAGCTGGAATCTGCACCTCACGCAACGATGTCAAATAAAGACAGAGCTTAAAGGTAAGTTTCAATAACTGTAGATGTCTGAATTCTCACATGGGGCAAAGAGGTGTGGCTGGCCTGAAAAGCACAGGAAGACTCCAGGGGGAGAGATAATTCTCACCCTGCCAGTCTTCACCGGCACGTTGAAATCTACCCCTGTGATTGCTAATGTGACCTCGTTGGTAACAGAAGCTTTTCCTAAATACGAAATGGTTCTCTACCCTTGGATTCCCATTGCTCTATAGAACCTCTAAGCCGCCTAGGATTCCAACAAGTATTTCCAAATGTCCTTTTTTTTTTTTTTTATAGTGGTTTTCCCCTATTTTATTTTTTAAATAAAATCTGACCTCAGATAAGCATTTTCATTAACGATATTTATTCTAATTATAAAGTACTCACAAGAGGAAGAAAGAGAATACACTAGTAATATTCTGCTAAAGAAAGTTTTCTAGCTATTTGTCATGTGACATTAAAAATGCTTTAAAATACACATACACATAAATATTTGGCTAGGTAATGGATTTTAAAGTTCACAAACAAAACATAATTACAAAAGTATGCAGCAATTTTAACTAGCTCCACTGCTATTCAACTATACAGTATGTTATAAAACTATATACTGTTTTTCTTTTATAAATAAGAATCATACAACTCGGAGCCCCTTCTTTAGACACGTTCACTTTCCCTGAATATCAACCAAATTCTAGTATGTCTGTTGAGATCCACCCAATCAGATATGCCTCAGTATTCTTCTGCATCTTATGTATTTAAAATGTCCTAAAACAGACCAAGTAAGTTTTTCACACTTTGCCATAATTTTTTCTCATGAGTGTGCACTAAATGCTTGTGAAGTAAGACACAATGTATGATTGATAATCCACTCACATGATATGCAAAACATTGGGACCTAAATGCTGTGATGTAATTCTTCTCACAAACAAATGTGAATAGTTAAAAATTTCAAAGAAAAATACATCAGTTAAGTAAAATACATGAAAAATGGCGAGTGGAATGTCAATGTCAGGTGAGGCCTATGGTGCAGATCAGTAGCTAACTCTCTGCTGAAACTTCAAACAAGCAGCCACTTGCCTCGCCAATTAGCTGTGCCTCTGTGTCGTCATTGGCTATTAATGGATAGACCTCTCAGGTTTTCTGAGGCCTAAATTATGATCTCAAATTAAATTATCTAAATTTTGTATTGTCTAGCTCGTTAAAGCTTTTCAGAAGCTGCGATCCACTTTAATTAGAGAAAAAGGAATTTAAAAAGATATTTCATTCATTACCTAAAAGACCTTCCTCAGATTCTTTACTTGTCTTTAGTTGGGTCCAACAGGTAAATCATGGTTACAAATAATGCTAAGATGGACAAAACTATCTTTTGTAACATTTCTATCTGTCCACCAGAAAAGATATTTTGACCTTACAACTGTGAAGTGGTTCGTAATACAGTTTAATCTACAACAGGACTTAAGTATGTCATATTTATGAACACATGTGCACATTTATATTAAAATGTGTTAAACTCTAAGGTTATATTCATCCAATAACAAACATACAAAACCCCAAACACTCCCAGGTTTTTATCACAATAAACTATCTTAAAATGTAAGACTCTCACGATTGGCTTTCCACAGGTGTAAGGTGATTCATTTCTTTTTTTTTTTTTTTTTGAGACAGAGTCTCGCTCTGTCGCCCAGGCTGGAGTGCAGTGGCCGGATCTCGGCTCACTGCAAGCTCCACCCCCCGGGTTCCCGCCATTCTCCTGCCTCAGCCTCCCGAGTAGCTGGGACTACAGGCGCCGCCACCTCGCCCGGCTAGTTTTTTGTATGTTTTGTATGTTTAGTTTCACCATGTTAGCCAGGATGGTCTCTATCTCCTGACCTCGTGATCCGCCCGTCTCGGCCTCCCAAAGTGTTGGGACTAAAGGCTTGAGCCACCGCGCCCGGCCAAGGTGATTCATTTCTATTTGCTTCCAAAATACAATCATTCCCAAGTTTGCCTATAAATGGATTGACCACACTAGCAGAACATTGAGTAGCAACAGTGCAGATTAATAAAATCCATGTAGGGTCTAAAATTATGCTAAGAGAAGGCCTCACTTCACAAAGGAAGAGGTCATGTCAAATACCTTGACAGAGGATATGTTCTGAAAGTCAAGAAAAGTGTGACACTATCAAATTTCTAGTGATTATACAGTACGTTACAGAGGTAACCCGGATTACGGAGTTAACATACAGATTATACGATCTGCAAATAGAGGTAGGATTTAAAGGAGAAAGAAGGAGGAAGGAGAGGGAAGAACCGACCCAAGGCCCTTCTTCCTGGGTTTCTGTACCAGCTACTCTTGAAGACAAGCTCCGGAAAGGAAAAAATATATGTGTTGTTTTAGTGCACAGATGTGTGGAAACAGGTTAGGTGAGGTTAAATCAGAATGCCAGACAGGGTCTATCTGATCTAAAACATAGAAACCAAAATGTATATACACCTATGTGTATATATTTTACATATACATATATATAGACACAAACATAGACACACATACACCTCTCACGTGGCCTTAAGAGCAGAATTTTAGAGCACGGAGAAAAGCTCTGCCCCAGAGATTTGGATCACACATCAGCCCCACGGTCTGGACTGTGCACTGTAAAGCTCTGAGCCCTGGGTTTCAAATCCTCTGGATTCAGGTCAAGCACGTGGGCTTACATAGGTTATGGTTCGGGTCCACCACTCATTTGCTGCATGCCCAGGCAAATTATTCTACTTATCGGATGAGGATAAGAGCAGAATTGTGAGCATTAACTGAGTTACTGTCTCAGAGCAGTGCCTGGCACGTGTGAGCATGTGTAGACACATGCTGTTATTTCGGGGATTTGTTCTCTATTCGCTAACTCAGGAGTGCTCGCTCATCGACTGATGTTACCTCAGCTCTCACAGGAAGGATGCCTGCCCCCGACCCTGTCACCTCCTCCCACACTTCGGGCGCTCCTCTCCACCTCCTGCCTCCCTGAGGATGCTGAGTCTGTGTTAGGCCCCACTTGGTGTTCATCACACCCTCCATGGGCTCCACCATCCACTGTCATTCAGTAACTAAAACTGTATTTACTGAAGGCTGGGCACGAGCCTGCGCGGGGGCAGTGCCGTCCTGCACCAGCCCTGGGTTCTCTGCACCCTGGGATTTGTCAGGCCCATGTTATCGTGCAGCAGTCAGGCCTGGGGGGCAGAGCCACCACCCTAGTGCTGAACTGGGGCACAATGCATGTCCCAGAGTGTCTTCCAGGGGCTCTGCTCTGCACAAGGACAATGAAACTTCTGGAAGAGAACACTGGGGACACGCAGCTCAGGAGGACTGAGAGCCAGGAAGGAGAGGGAGCGGCAAGGTGCCCCCCACCAGCCTTGCAGGCCACGCCTGGGCCCTGGACACTGAGCCTGCTTAGGAAGCGTCAGTGGGGGTCAAGGTGAAGCCAGTGGCCCTGCTTGGCGGTGGGCAGAGAACGGGTACCTTTGAGCCTAGCAAGGTGGGTGTGGCCTGCATCACAGCTGCCCAGTCACCAAAGGACGCTCCCAATCCTTCCAGCAAGAACTTGAGAAACGTGAGAAGTCGATTAAAATTGGTCTGACATCCAGGGTGATGTCAGAAATGCGAAGACATCACATCTGGAGCCACAGGGAAGTGGTGGCTACTGGGAAACAGCCCTCCCAGCTTCTGGAAGATTCGCAGCTGCTTCCTGGAAAGTCCAGGGCCACGTCCTGGAGGATGGAGTGCTCTGAGGGTGGGCAGGGATGCACCCCCACTGGCCTCCACCCCTCACAGGAGCAGCCAGGAGCGGGGCTGAAGGACAAGCCACAAACGTGATGGCGGGCAGGACTCAGGGGTGTCTGAGAAAGATGCATGTGGAGGAACAGGGCTCTGCCATTTTCCCTGTGGAGCTCAGAACCACGCCATGTGTCACTTTGGCTCACACCATCGCCCCCCAACACACACACTGCGTACCCGCCACGTCACTGTGGCGCCAAGGAGCCGCAACATCTGAGAGCAGAAGGACGAAGGACAGAAGCACGTCGCTGAAACTCAAATCCCACTGCCTGAGGAAATGCCTCTGTGTTTTAAATTATCTCTAAGAACCAATGACTTTATTTTGCTGATTTAGGTGTGGTCATGAGGGGACTATGGAGTGTCACCAGCCGAGGCTCACCCTGGCATGGTTTGGCTGGAAAGGCCCCAGAAACGGTGGTCCCAGGAAGGGGAGGGGGAGCCTGCCAGGGGTTGCCCCAAAGGAGAAGGATCAGGAAGGCCGGGGGTGTCTGGGCTGGTCTGACCTTCTGGGTGATGGCAGGGAAAAACCTTCTGGAATGAACCATTAGCAGAAAAGAAGCCCCAGGAGTGGGCAATGGTGAGAGTGAAACAGAGGGGACAAGGTGGCCCCGGCTCAAGGTCAGGCCTGACTTGGCTCACAACAGGGTCATATTCGTGTGTTTTATTAAATCACTGCCAACAGAGAGGGGATGCCACAGGAGAAACAACCTCGGAAGCAGGGCTGTCTCGGAAATTAGTTTTTCCTCACATGGACTTTGAAGAAAGGGTTTTCTGAAAATGTACAGTCCAGCTAGTTCCTCTCAGTGAAAGGTAAATTGCTAAGGCTTTTACTTAGGTTCTCTGAGTATTTGGGAAAAAAATTAAATAATGCCATGTGTCTATTTTGGAGTAAACTGGTTTTCGGCGATGTTTTTGCTTATAATGCTTGATGCTTGTTGGATCTAGTCCTCTCTTTTTTTTTTTTTTTTTTTTTTTTTTGAGACGGAGTCTTGCTCTGTCGCCCAGGCTGGAGTGAGCAGCGCGATCTTGGCTCACTGCAAGCTCCGCCTCCCGGGTTCTTGCCATTCTCCTGCCTCAGCCTCCCGAGTAGCTGGGACTACAGGCGCCGCCACCACGCCCGGCTAATTTTTTTTTGTATTTTTAGTACAAATGGGGTTTCACCGTGTTAGCCAGGATGGTCTCGATCTCCTGACCTCGTGATCCGCCCGCCTCGGCCTCCCAAAGTGCTGGGATTACAGGCATGAGCCACCATGCCCGGCTACTCCTCTCTTAAGAGTCACAGAGGTTATTGTTTACCATAAAAACCCAGAAAGTGCCAGAAACGGAACCTGGATCCCAGAACTACAACAATCCTGTGGAAACCTTAACTGAAAGGAAGAAGACAGGAACTGAAATAACTTGTGTGCATAACAACCTTAATTCACAACTGAAATCAGGATTTGTTTCCTCTCATCAGTTTCACTAAACCACTTACCGTCCTTTTAAAGGAAGTCGTTAAATAACAATAGTAAACTTTAGGGGAAGACATATGCAATTTTGTTACAAACTAACAGACCACAGGATGAAGGCCTTTACCTGGATGATCCATTTGCACTCAATGACTAGTAAATATATTTTCTCTTTCTTATGATTTTCAAATATTATTTTCTTTTCTCTAGCTTACTTTATTGTAAGACTACAGTATACAATACATATAACATGCAAAATACGTGTTAATCTACTGATACATTATCAGTAAGGCTTCTGGTCAACAGCAGGCCATTAGTAGTTATGTTTTTGGGGAGTCAATGTTATATGCAGGTTTCGACTGCATGGGGGAAGGGATGTGTTGATGCCCCTGAGTTGTCAACTGTAGTTACGATGAGGTCATTAGGGTGAGACCCTAATCCAATATGACTTGTGTCCTAATGGAAAGGGAGACTCTGGACACAGACACGCACACAGGGAGAATGCAACGTGGAGACTGGAGTTATGCTACCAAGAGCTGGGAGAATGGCTGGGGCCTGACCTTCCCTGGCACCTGCAGAGGAAGCATGGCCCTGCTGACCCGATGGCCTCCAGCCTCCAGGACAGCGAGGCAAACGATTTCTGTTGTCAAAGCCCCTCAGCTGTGGCACAGCAGCCCTAGCAAGCAAACACAGCCCCTTTGCGTGACCGGAGTTTGGAGGCTCTGACTCTAGCAAACTCCGGGCTTGCACACGGGGTCAGTACAGCACAAAAGCTTAAAACAGGCTCTGCAGTCACAAAGGCCTACAGTCCATTACCTGCTCCCAATAACCTCACGAACAACGTGACCGGGCTGAGCTCTGATTTTCTCGTGGGTCAAACGGCCATGACTGTACGCAGCACCCAGCCTTCAAGGTTTTTAGAGGACAAAATAAACGGACACACGTGGCACTCCTAGCCTCGCAGACTGTTGACAGCCTGGTCTTCTGGAGCAGAAGAAAAAGTGGATTAAAAAAAGACTGTAAGGGACAAGGAGCAAGTGGGTGGGAAGAAATAAAAGCGATGGGTGTAGGTTACTCTTTCAAAACACTTTCTCGCAAAAGGCAAATTAGAGATGAGTAAGATCTTGGAAGCATTCACAAGGTCAAGGAAAAAGTAACTTTTTAGGGTAAGGGGGACTTAGGCTTGTGTGTAGATTTCTTGTCCCCATTCTCAGAGTAGGCAGAATCCTGGGCATCGTCCCCAAGCAGTGTCCCAGGTATGGGGGCAAGGCACAAGGGTGAGGGGGCTGCCCATGGGCCCCAGAGCTGGGACAGACCAGGAGGGAAACTGAGCAGCAAGTGGGAGAGGATCGCCGGCCCAATGGTGAGGGATGAGAGGAATGGGCTGGCAGTGGGCATGCAATGCTGTGGAAGGCAGGGTGTTCAGATGAAATGAGAGTTCCACTGACAGAGCGGGAGCTGAGCTGAGAAGTTCCTTGAGAGAAGCAGCATGAAACAGTGCAGCATGCGTGGGGAGACAGGAAGAGCTCTAAGCCCCTTTCAGTGGGAGAAGAGGAGGCTATGTTTTTCAATGTCTGCACAGGTTGCCATGTACCCCCCACCCTGGCTCTGGGCTCAGCTACATGGGCTGCAGCCTGCAGGGTATTAGCAAAGGGGTGACAACGCGCCCTTGGAAAGCTCACACAGTGTGGCTTTGCTAGCTCCCCACCCTGCCGTCACGGTGAGAAGGTGTTGGGCTCGCCTGCTGGATGAGGGAGACTTGCGGCCCAGGTGCACTCTGCCCCCAGCCACAGCCAGAAGAGTGCCAGCCACAGGAGGGAGCCCAGCCCAGGCCCGTGAGAGCCCCGACCTGCAGACACATAAACCAAACACACACCACTGTCTGCAGCCGTGGGGTTCAGGGTGGTGTTCTGGGCATTGCTGTGGCAACACTGACTGATGCAGTGGGCATGACTGCTCCTCTGCCTGTGCCATTCCCAGCAAGGCAGCTGCTGTAATCACAGGCTTGGAGCCTGCACTCCGCCCACACACGTGGAGGTCGGCTACGGGAGACGGGGAGGGAACAGACTCCAGGAGCTAGTTAGGGCAGAAAAAGATCAACCAGGGGAGCCCCTGAGAGGGGAAGACCATGAACTTGATCATGAACTTGATCAACATGGCCAACTTGAAGGGCCAAGTGAGAAGCCTATCAAAATTGCCATATGCCTGTCCTCTCCCACTCCTCAGAGACAGTAGGCACAGCCTGTCTCTGTCCTGTTGTACTAGAGGGCACCCCAGCGGTGTACCTGGGTGGTGTGTACTCCTCAAGACACTGACCAACCAGGAGCATCTGCTGCTGATGTCCCCCTGCCTGGGGGCAACCCTGACCAAAACAGATGAGAGTTTCATCCATGGGCTGCCCTATGCCTCGGAGGCTAAAAGTATTTTGGTCCTTCAGTGGAAAGCAGTTGTGTGTGCTGGAGGAGTCCCTAGACCCTTCTACCCGTGCGGGAGGGTCTGGCTGTGCTGCAGGTGACAAGATTCCCCAGGAAGGAGACTGATACATCACAGGCTGGTCACACACCTGGCTTCTTGGCAGTGTGTTTGCCAGTGACACAGGTCCCTCACATCCCTGCTGGGGCCCACGGTCAGATGCAATGGCTGCTACAAACCACTGCCTTCATCTTCTCAGTGAGTCATTGGTAAGTTCCGTTTAGGGTGGTGGGCAAGCCCTGGTCCCTGTGGCTGTGAGTTTTACAATCCGTGGGGGGAGGCGGAGGTACACATTGAAGCCTCCGCTGCAAGTCTAAAGAAGGCTGAGCATTCTGGGTCTGTGGGGTTCATCCCTCATGGTCCCCCAAGTTTGCCTGTGCAGGTGGGATCTGCCCCTAAGTTCCAGGCCATCTACCCAGGCTAGCACCAGCAGGCGCCTGGACTGATGGCTGCTTGGCCAGAGCTGAATACTACGTCCTCTGCATGTCCCCTGCCAGGAAGGATGTTGGAGACTCCCAGGCTCTTGTTCTGTGGTGGAGTTAGAGCCTGGTGTTTTCAGCCACGCCAACAGAAGAAAGCAAGACAGGGCCAGTGCCTTGTTGATGGATCTGAGGGTCCTGGTGCATGGGACGTGCTGCTGTGTGTCCATATCAGGCCCATCAGGGGCATGGCCGGCCCACAGCTGGAGGGCATCGGCCGGCCAGGACAGGGAGCGTGGTAACAGAATTCCAGGTTCTGTCCTCACCAGCAGGGACACTCTCAACCACCTGCAGCTGGGTCGCCACGTTCTCCAGGAAAGGGCAGCAAGCCAGACCTTCCCAGCACTGTCTCAAGGATCCCTGAGTCCTCAGCAGCACTTGGGCCCAGACCAGCTGCGGAATGTGAGACAGCATGAGATGGCCAAGCCGGCCGGCACTGCCTCAGAAATGAAGGGAAGGGAAATTCCGAGAACCAGGTGCTCAGGGTGGACGCCCACTCTCCTGGGAGGCAGGTGGGAGCTCCTGTGCTGATCCAGGCTGGGAGGTGGCACCCAGGCAAGATGGGCCCGGCTGGGCTGAAGCAGCCTTGTTCCCCTGCAGGGTGACTCTACGGGGAGGGCCCACGGCCAGGTGGTCAGGTCCTGGGGAGGAACCAAAGCCAAGGTTGCAGAGGAGTCGGCCAACTGCAGAGTGCAGGCACATCCCAGCGGGAGGGGTGCAGAGGGAAAGACAGAAGAAAGCAGGAAGGCAGAGAGGGCACATTCCTCTAGGACAATCCGAGGGGGTCTCTATCCCTTGGGACCTTGGTCACCAGTGGGACAAAGCATTTGGCAACCATTTGACATGCTAGAATGGCAAACCACTCCTAGAACCAGGTGCTCAGGGTGGATTCGAGGAATGGTTTGACAACCAGCACGTCCCACGCACCAGGGCCCTCAGACCCACCAACAAGGCACTGGCCCTGCCTTGCTTGCCAAGACACCAGCCAGGCCTTGGGTGAGTTGTCCCCTGGAGGAGCAGGAGGGAGGGAAGACTGGGGAGGAAGACTCATGGGAGGAAGAAAGGTGGGAGGAAGGAAGTGGACTGCTGGGAGGAGAAGCAGATCCAACTCAGGCCACAGGTGGAGGAGCTTCCAGGCAGGAGGGACCAAGGGACTGTGAAAAGAAAATAAATCTTGGGACCCCGAAATCACTAAGCCCAAGGGAAAAGTCAAGCTGGGGTTAGGACAACCTCCCTCCCATTCTATTCCTAAATAACATAGCTACAAAGATGGGGGAAGAAAAAAAAAAAGCTACATACCTCCCTCACAATATGCTCACAAGGAAACCCCTCAAGATCTTTACTCTAAAACAATTCTGCTGAATTTCACTTTGGTGATGTAAATTGATAGCTTATCTTCATAGATGCCGAACAAAGAACAGAACTCAAGGTCATCTGTCTGCTCGTCTGAGGAAATGCGTATCTGATGGCTTCCTCTGCCCTACTGTTTATGTAAAAACGCAGATTCACTGAGCCAGACTAAGAACTGACTACTCCTCTATCCCCTCTCACATATAAATTGTGTATTCAGTGAAAGGCTGATCATAGATCAAAAAATAATGCAACTGTTTATCTCTTATCTACCTATGACCTGGAAGCCTGCTCCCCACTTCAAGTTGTCCCACCTTTCAGGACAAAACCAGTGTACATCTTACATGTATTTGACTGATATCTCATATCTCCCTAAAATGTGTAAAACCAAGCTTTACCCTAACCGCCTTGTGCACATGTTGTCAGGGCTGCCTATAAACCAAAAATAAAATTGTAAGCCCCCCAACCATCCAAATGGATGTCTCCTCTTGGCCTAGGGCATTCCAAAGTTAACCCGAAGAAGATATTCAGGCCAGGATGGAAGGGAGGTAAGACAAGTCTCATTATACCCTCCTCCTTTTTGGAATTCAAAAAAAGCTGACCAGCGTTCACATCAACAGACCTTAAGTCTGATAAGAAACATTTGCAATCTGTTCTCTCTGAAGGCTGCTACCTGGAGGCTTCATGTGTTTGATAAATCTTTGGTCTCCACTACCCCTTATCATCCTAACCCAAACATTCCTTTCTATCGACTCCAGGTCTTTAGATAGTAACCTAACTCTTTCAATCAATTGTCTTTCAGAAAATTTTAAAATCTACCTATGACCTGGAAGGATCCCACACCCTGCTTCAAGTTGTCCCATCTTTCCAGACCAAACCAATGTACGTCTTATATGTCTTTGACTGAAGTCTCATGTCTCCCTAAAATGTATAAAACTAAGCTGTAGCCCAACCACCTTGGGCACATGTTCTCAGCATCTAAGGGCTGTGTCATAGGTCATGGGTCACCCATATTTGGCTCAGAATGAATTTCTTCCAATATTTTGCAGAGTGTGATTCTTTTTCATTGATAGTAACCTTGGCAAAATAAGCTTTCTAAATTGATGGAGACCTATCTCAGATACTTTTGGTTCACAGGACGGTGGCAGGAGGGTGGCCCTCCCTGCTGGACCAGCTGAGCCTCTCACTTCCATGTGGTGATGTCTGGGATGCACTGAACTAAACGTGTCAGCTCCAGGAAGAACCAGAGCAGAGTTTAGGTGGGGAGAGCAGGCTGGCTGAGGTTTTCGGGGTACCCTCAGCCCTGCCTGGCAGAGTTCTTGGGTACCCACAGCAAAGAGACCTACCCCACATGATGGATGGCACGGCCCTGGCAGTGGAGTGCCCGCTGACTGAGGCCACTGCTCTGCACCTCTTGTGCTGCTCCTTGTTCCTCATTCTGTTTGGCAAGAGCAGCCCCCAACCCCCGCACTTGGTCCCAGAGCTATGCCTTCCCCCTCTTCTTCCTCCTCGGCGGAATGGCTGTCTGGAGCCCGTGGCTCGTTCCATCAGCGAGTCATTTTCATGGACAGGAGCTGCAGAAGATAGGCCTGAGGGCCACTGGGGGAGGGGCAGTGAGGTGGGCATACCTGGCGGTGGGCAGGGAGCTGGCGGCCAAAGGTTTCCAGGGCTCTGCCAGGTGACTCACGGCAGACTCACCTCTGCCTTCCTCAGCTGTCCCAGGCCTGCTGCCTCCTCCAGTGTTCCCTTCCCTTTGTATTAAACACAGCTTCAGTCCACACTCTAGATTGTTCTTTTTTTTCTTGATCTCTCTCTCTCTCTCTCTCCCCCACTCCCGCCCCACCTTCGCCTGCTCTCCTGCTCCCTACCTCTTATCTGAAGTCACCACCACCAAGGCCGTCCACCTGGAGAGCTGCCGAGGGGCTGGGGGCACCGCCCTCTTTCATGGTGGCCAATGATGAAGGCACTAGGAGCTGCCCGCTTGCATCTTTGAGGGGCCTTTCCTCTGACCAGAGGCTGGCCCTAAACATGTCACTCAGTAGAAGGGTAATACTCTGCACAGGACTCAGCCTCAGGGCCACCAGGCAACCGGCACAGGCCCTTGCAACGTGCCGGCACAGGACAGGCACTGACAGAAGTGACTACAGTGCCAGAGGCCAGCTAAGGGCCAGCAGGAAGGTCACACTCAGCCGAGGGGACACTGGACGGGAGGCCTTGTGCACAAGCTGGCCTTCAGACTGCATCCTAGAGGAAAGGGGGCTCCACACGGAAGGAAGGAGGGGTGCAGGATGGGGGAGGCTGGTCCACAACGACAAAACTGTGACAAGCCCAGGCAACGCCACAGCACCCTCCTCCCAGAGAGGGGCTTGTGTTTATTGCCAAGCGAGGGCGTCCTCTCCCTCTACACCATCGACGTGGCTTCCCTGCGCTTTTAAGAGTGAAATCCCACAACAGCAGCCCTTGTCAGAAGCTGGCACACGAATGCAAGGGCAGCAGGAGCTGGGGCTGCGTGTCCCGGTGCTCTCCCAGCTCCACCACGTGTAGGCTGGCCTCGCTGCAACTCAGTTCCCCAGCTATTAAACGGGACCGTGGCCATGCAGGCCCCTGAGATGACTGTGGTGACCAAATCGGCTGGCACCTCCCAGACTTAGTGCCCAGTCAACCACACCTGCGACTGTGATGAGTTAGTACTTGGGCCTGCCTGGCCTGGCCTCTGTTCGCTCCTCTGCCCCACCTCGTGCCCTGAGCCTCCCAGTTTGCTGAGCTGCTTTTCCAGTTCTTTCGCACATCACATTAGATGGAATGGGGACATGCTGGAAACCTTTGTCTCGTAGCTGTCTGAAACCGTTGCTCATTTATACTGTGTACAGACTTTTTTCTATCACATTTGCAATCTCAAGAAGCCTCATGTTATGAAATGCTTGAGGTGCCACAAAGGCCCTGTGTGTTTACCTACTGATGAGTTAGTTGATCTCATGAACACTCAAGAGTGACAACTTGTGAACACTGGGAATAAGAAAACTTTTAATACAAAAAACGACTAATGAACACTGACATTTAAACTTACCCTCTATACCCTCCCGGTTATGCTTTAACATGTCAATTATTCATCTCTCACCTAATAATAGAATGATGGTGGTTACTCACAAAGCGGCTGTCCCGCCTCTGCAGCTCACACTGGAAACTGCAGGAACAGAGCAGGCACCTCCGGCGGCTCGCAGCCCAGCCGGTCTGACCCTGGCCTTTTCAGGGGATGTCTCCTATCCAGAAGCTTGGGGCCAAACAGGGTAATTGTGTAGCAGAACAGGTGATGACTATGCAAGAAACAGTACGGTCTTTTAGAAGATCAGCTCTAAAGGTCAAGGGGGCGGACGTCTTTATTAAGAAGGGAAAAAAATGTCAGCTATGCTGCTGTGTGCAGAAAAAGGAATCCACTCCTCCATTGACAAAAATGCCCAGACTGCATCGTGCTGAGCCTCAGATCTAGCTTTCAGGGTCGTGGCAAATCTAAAAGCACATGCATTCCTCGGGAAATGCCCCTCTACAGCTTGTGTGTTCTCTGACCCCTTTACATGACATGTACCAGCTGTTCTTCACATTCTTTGAAAGACACTTTCATGAACTCAGATGTCCCCCATCCCTCTCCCACCCTCCGTCCCCACACCTAAAATTCATGAGTTCATCCCTTCACCAGGGAAGAAAGCTGTATAATGGCCCTTTTTCACCAAGGATTCCATATTCCCCAACGCATCCTTAGAACTGTAGCTTCCATTCTCTCCCTGCATACACTCCATTTCTCCTACTTAAATATGAGCTCCTGTCCTGGGCTTACCCTTCTAGCCACCAGGTAAGCACTATATTCCTGAGCTGCTTCTGTGGTCTAAGAAGGAAGGCAACCCTCCAATCCGTTGAAGATCTCCAATTCTCGCCTCTAAGCATACAAATATCTTTTAGGAATGTGGCTTCAAAATCCATCCAGATTTAGTAAACATGGTAAAAATTTAAGAATTAAAACAGTTTTGAAATGTGAGCACAATAGCCAGGCTGCCAGAGAACAGAATTTATTTGCAATTAAATGCTGATGTGGTCTTCCAGCATCTGTTAACTTCTCCCCTAGACACTCAGAGAAAGCAGAGTTCGTCCAAATTAAGGACTCTCAGAAAAGTACTTACTCTGAGAAACTCTTAGATCTTTTAAAATGGAAAGCAATGCGGCAAAGATAACCTATATGTCATGAAAAAGTAGCCGTGTAAAAGGGAACATAGATTCATTTTCAGATGTGCATCAATGAATTCATTTGATTTATAGATTGTGATGATAATAGAAAAGCTAAAGTCAATAGGTTCACTTTAAGCTTTCGCTGCAAATCTGATAATGGGAAGGGTGTGTGGTTCAATGTGGGGGTCTCAGGTGGTTGGCATTTTGTTATCTGAGTGTGCTTTTGCGTCTTACTAGCAGCCTAATGTCACTGTAGACTCTCCCGCGGGTTTCAGGGATACTGTGACTGAACACAATTTGGATGATGAATCGTACGGAAAGTACATTTTCAGCCCTGTGTGTATGGAGCAGTCTCGGAATTGATTTAATTGACGCACTGTGCTGACCATTCCCCCGTCGTCTTGGGGCAGGGTCTGTTGCCCACAGCCGGCTCCAGGGCACCCGATGGAACTCCCAAGGAAGAAGCACCTTCATACGGGGGTGGTCCCAGCCTCCCTGAGTCCTGTCTGCACCCCTGAGAGGGGCCCCTCACCCCTGGATGGCCACGGAGCTAATTTTCCTAAATAACTAGAGAGCCGGGGAATAAAAAAATACACTGTGGTCCATCCAACCTGGATGAGAGAAATTTAACAGTAAGTAAGTATAGTTACCACGTTAACTGTAAACACTGCCGTAAATGGTACCTGTTCAAAGTGCGTAGATAGGTGTTGGTACAAGGACTGGGATTTCACACTTAACTCTTCACAGACGGATGTCTGCAGAGTAGGATTTTGTGTATCTGCTTTTAAATTCATCTTTCTAATAATTCATCTTTCTTTATGTAATTTATAAAATGGCGGTTCATGATGCTTTGGAGATTTTTTAAAGCCGCGTCTCGCCAAAGACAGAGACATGCTACCCTAGGGAGGAACCTAAGTCCCTGAACAACCTTGAGGACACACCAAAGCCCAGGACTGCCCACCAGGAACTATGCAAGGAGACAAGAGTCAACTTCTATATTTAAAAGACAATAGGCCGGGCGTGGTGGCTCACGCCTGTAATCCCAGTACTTTGGGAGGCCGAGGTGGGCGGATCACAAGGTCAGGAGATCGAGACCACGGTGAAACCCCGTCTCTACTAAAAATAGAAAAAATTAGCCGGGCGCAGGGGCGGGCGCCTGTAGTCCCAGCTACCCGGGAGGCTGAGGCAGGAGAATGGCGTGAACCCGGGAGGCGGAGCTTGCAGTGAGCCGAGATTGCGCCACTGCACTCCAGCCTGGGCGACAGAGCAAGACTCCGTCTCAAAAAAAAAAAAAAAAAAAGACAATAGTAGTAAGTACCGTTTCTGTGTGTACGTGTATGCAGCAACTGTACAAAACAATGCTGCGGGAGGAGGGCGAGCGTGGCTCAGAAGGAACTTCTGCGGTATTTGTTCCTGTTTAATGGATTCTGTATTTGCTGATGTATATTGTGCTTTTTTTCATGTCTCTAATATTGTATTAAACATGTGAATTAAATCAAGTACAGAACAAAAAGAAAGTATTTTAAAATCATTACTACAATGGATAATGGCTGATGTATAACGTAAAGACAAATACTTTTGCAAATATTTTGCATTAGTTTAAAAAATGGACTTTGTACAGTCCTAATACTCTGCTTCAATCTAAAATTGCTTGAAATGCATTATATCCAATAAAATCTGTATTCATTACTACTAATATAATATGAAAAGAACTGAATACATGATGAAGATTCTAATCTTAGTTCTGTTTCTTTTAAAATCCTAGGTTTTCTTAAGAACAAATTGTTATCATTAAAGCCTCTACGTGCTTCCAAAGAAAAAATTACGCATTACTTGATTTGTGGCACAGAAGCCTTAATTCAAGTTCCTCATGAAGACATGCACAGTACTCTTTCCTGTGTGCACTCCACTCATTATTTGAATTCTCAATCTTCTTACCACCTTCTCTTGTAAACCTGCTGTTATCTCATGGCTCAGTAATGAAATTGTTACTGGTGTCAGAGAAGCTGTGCTTAGTTTAGGATTTCTGTAATTGAAACATCAAAATGGCTTAATCCAACACCTTCTCTGAGTGATCTGGCCTAGGCACTCCCCTCTCAATAGGTGCATCTAAGCATCCATACACACACACACACACACACACCCCTGCATTTAGACCAGCATGGGGAAAGTGCTACAGACAGAACCATCGAAAACCAGACAGATGGGATTTTGAATAAAAGGGCAAATGCTGTAGTTTGGAAGACTGAGCCAACAGCCACAGAGAACTGTCTGCCCACATAGTCCTGGCCTGAGTTCACAGGGAAAATTAACAGAGGAAGAACAAATGAGGGTAATTTTCTCTGTTCACCCCCTACATTCAGAAAAATATTTCATTGAGCCACTTCTGAGGACATCAGAAGCGAAGGTTCCAATAGGGCCCAGTTCCCACCTGGGACAGCCGATGAATGTGATTTTACAACACTGTGTGTAACTGTGTATGGGAAAGACAGGCCTGGACGGGTCCTATGTCCGTGCCTGCCACGTAAGGACTGCAGAGGAGCAGCAGGTAGGAAACCTGTTTCCATCGGAGGGTACGGCCAGTGCCTGTGGTGACGGGGCGGGGGGAGGTCACACGAGCACTGGATGCTCTTCCCTCCTCAAGGAGCCGGACGAGGCTTGTGGCAGGTCCTCTTCCAAGGAGACTCCAGGAACTGGTGAATTCGTGAAGCTCCTGCAGTCCAGTCAGTCCAACTGGGAGCGACAGGGAGTCTCAAAGACCAACACACTCACCCTCTGACTACGCCTCAGGCCACTGAAGCCAGTCTTGTGTTTCCCCAAGCCGAGTGCTTGCAGACTCCACCACCACCAGCTCCTCTACTCCTTCCCCCAGAGTGTGTCACTCTGTCCCCTCTCTACGGAACGCGGAGCTAGTGTGACATCTCCCTCCTACTCGAATTCGTTTGTCAGTGCTTCTGACTCTGAACACCACAAGAAGACACACTTTTTCATCTACCTCCTGCCTGCAAGCCCAACATAGAGACTGGTAGATATCTGTCATTCCACACATTCACCAACATGTTTTCTGAATCACGGGTATAGCGTTAGAGTGACCTATTGAACAGGTGCGTGGACACATACATGACAATTATCTTAGACCTATTCTTGTAAATGACCTCATGTGACAGAAGTCAAAAGCTATGACACTGCTTTTTTGAAGCCCATGCCTCAAACATGCACCGGACCCCACCTTTGCCACTGCACAGTGACCTCTGGTCACTCCCTCTCGGCCACGTAAGATGTTGACACGTGGTTCACAGTGCACCGTCCACCTCTGCTCCCACCCGCCCCCTGGGTGAGTTCAACGTCTATGTGAGGGACACTGTGGCCATGCAGTCTCCTCACCTCCCATGTCCCCTTTATCTCACCGTCCTTCCCACAGCCACACTCCGGCCTCATCTTCTGAAATCACTGCCTGAATCTCCGGGGCCAGTGCCGGAGCCTCTCCCCACAGATCACTCGCTCAACCCTCACCGCTGCTCCCTCACCTCCCAGCCCCACCCAGTGCTGATTCTTTTTACTTCTTCAACTCATCAGGTTCTCTTTCTTCATTTCCCTCCATATCCACAGCCATTATTGAACATCCCTGCCAGTATACAAAACTCCTCACCCCTCCAGCTTCCCACCCAAGTCACTGGGATGAGTGTGGTGCCCTGGTGAGTCTGTGATGGGAAGCATCACCATCAGGACACAGGGGCACTCATGGGATTGACCCCAACAGACACAGCGGCCAGCCCGGCCACCCTCCCGCCTTTCCCTGGAGGCTTATTCTCCCCTCTCCATGACCACTCCTTAACGCAATCTCCACTCTCCTCAAACTTCCAGCCCCACTGAGCCCCACCCCGACCTCACCTCTCTCACACCCTCCTTCTCAGAAGAAGCAGGTGTTCCCAGACAGACACTCCCTCCACCTCCACTCCTGCAACCTTCCCGTGAGACACATTATCCCCCTCATCCTGCCCTTAGCGCAGAGGCGTCGCCTCCTCTCATGCCACTCACCCGCTCACCCTCCACCTCAATAATGTGACACTGTTACATTCCCCGTGTCCTTGTATATGTGACTACTACTGCTCTACTCTAACCTTAAAATGTAATGTGGCTACGAGCCTGGGTGACATTACCTGGAGAGAGTAGGTGGTGAGAGTAGAAGAGGCCACTTGGCCAGCCTGGAAGAACTGTGTCAGATCATAATAGTAGTAGCCAAGGAGGACAGGGGGCGAGGGGAGTGGACAAGGGGGAAACACAGAGTGCAGCAGCCAAGAACTCAGAGCAGGGAGAGGCTGAAAAGCAGTGGTGCTATGTTACAGCAGCCTAGGAAACAAACACTGTCCAGTCCCAAATTCACACCTCTGACCCGGGGAATATTCCAAATTCACACCTCACCCAAGGCTCTTCCGAATTTACATTTCTCATCCAGGGCTCTCACAAATTCATACCTCTCACCCAGGGCTCTCCTGAATTCAAACCTCTGGCCCAGAGCTCTCCAGAATTCACATCTCTAGCCCAGGGCTCTCCCGAATTCATGCCTCTGACCCAGAGCTCTCCCGAATTCACACTCTAACCCAAGGCTTTCCTGAATTCACTTTCTTGAACACAAGCCTTCTGCATGTCCTGTTGCCCTTCCCTGAGAATCCTTCTTGGGACCTCTTCCCCACCACTTCATAGACGGGATCACATTAGCAAACATCTTACGTTGTTGCTGTGTACTTGGTTTGTGGCCTGTCTTCCCCCTAGAGGGCAGGTTTGGGGACAACAAGGGCTGCATCTGCCCTGAAAGTCACTCCTTGCGCGGTGTCTGGAAGGTTCCTCCCCACCAAGAGCTGCCTGGCTTAGACACCTCACCGCCCAGCACTGTCTTTCCCTGGGCTCCACACGCCTTCCATATTCTCCATCACTGGACTTTGTCACCTGCTGCTCCCTTTGAAACCTTTTCTGTCTTTGTATCAGCCTGTTAAACTCTTACTCATGCCTCAGCTGCCCCAAGACCTACACTTCCTCAGTGAAAGCTTCCCAGCCCCCAGGCCAGGTCAGACCCTCTGTTGTTCTCTTTCAGGGCACAATGTCCTTCTCCTTTCTAGACCATCACAGCTGAAATTTCTGTCTTTGATTTTGTGCTCGTTTCATCAATGTCTAACCCTCCCACTAGGTTCCTTACCTCACCGTCCTCGGTGTGAAATGCCACCTTTGTGTGGTTTTAATACGCATTTTGGTGATTACTAATGAGGGCAAGCACTATTTTTCATGTTTATAGGCCAGCTCGTTTTTGACTGTATTCTACTACACTGCCTGTCTTTCAGGCCTGGCAAGTTAAACATTAGCTTTGCTGCAATTCAGGCATTTGGCCAGGAATATTAACAATAACAGAGCTGCTCTGCATAAGTATCTACATGAGGGAAGTCTGCTATACAGAATGAAAAAGAAGATTTCTCATTCTTAAAAAAATGGAGTAACAGGAACCAGATTTACTCTCTCACTGACAATAAAAGCAACCTAAGTATAAGAAACACCGGTTTGCAAACATTAGATGCCAGGCTATACTTGAGCGTAATCCCTGAGAGGTAGAAACAAATAGGCTGAAGGTTTGGCTTCCCCAGTTACTGACTGGAAGGGGTTTACAGGCTGCAGCTCAGGCAGGAAGAACCCAGCCTGAGCCTGGAGAGCTCCCTAACTCGAGCTGGAGTTGGGAGTCCCACAAGGTCAAGGTCTGTACAATTAAAACGACCACCTGCTGTTCAGGCAAAATAAAATGAGAGATAGACCGTGTGATGGGTTGGAAGATTTAATACTGTTAATATGCCAAATCTCATCAAATTGATCTAAATATTCTACACAATGCCAATCAATATCCAAACAGGCTTTTTTTTTTTTTTGGTTGAAAATGAGGATCTGTTTCTGAAACACATGGAAATGAAAAGTGACTAAAATGACCAAAACAGCCTTGAAAAAAAATGGAGGACCTACAGCACCTGACTCTGAGACTTATAAAACCAGTTATCAAGATAACCAACATTAGGCCGAGTACAGTGGCTCATGCCTGTAATCCCAGCACTTTGGGAGGTCGAGGCAGGTGGATCACTTGAAGTCAGGAGTTCAAGACCAGCCTGGCCAACGTGGCAAAACCCCATCTCTACTAATAATACAAAAAGTTAGCCTGACATGGTGGCATGGGTCTGTAATCCCAGCTACTTGGGAGGCTGAGGCTTAAGAACTGCTTGAACGTGGAGGCAGAGGTTGCAGGGAGCCGAGACTCTGACACTTCACTCCAGCCTGGGGGACAGAGCAACACTCTATCTCAAAAAAAAAAAAAAAAAGTCAACGTTAGTGAAAAGATGGAAAATTGATCACAGAACACCAACGTAAAGCCAACTGATTTTTAACAAAATGCAAAGATAATTCAATGGAAAAGTATCATTTTTTCACCAAATGATGCTAGAACAGATGGATGTTCATGTGCAAAAAAAAAAAAAAATGAACCTGAATCCATATCTCAGGCCACATATGAAAATTAACTGAAATTGGACCATAGACCTAAATGCAAAACCTAGGTATATAAAACTTCTGTAAGAACACATAGAAGAAAAACACTGTAACCCTGGATTAGGAAAGGATTTCATAAATACAACAAAAAATCACGATCCATAAAAGAAAACAACAGACAAATTGGATTTCATCAAAATTAAAAACTTCTCTTTTTCAAAAGACACTGTTAAGAAAATCAAACAATAAGCCACAGTCAGGGAGAAAACATTTGTAAATCATGTATCTGATAAAGATCTTTTATCCAGAACATGTTTATAAAACACTCTCAAATGCAATAATATGAAAACAACCTGACAAAGATGGACAAAAGATTTGGATAGACATTTCATGAAAGAAGACAAAGATGGAAAATAAGAACAAGAAAAAAGCTCAATGTCATTCGTCATTAAGAAAATGCAAATTAAAACTAATCCAAGACACCACTACATACCTTTAGAATGGCTAAAATGTTTTAAACTGATGATTCTAAGTGCTGTTGGGAATATAAAGTAACTGGAACATTCTAAGGTGGGAACATTCACTGCCGGTGGGCAAGTGGAATGGTGCAAAGACTTTGGAAAACAGTCTGGTAGTTTCTAGAAGAGTTAAACATATGTACCACATGACCATTTGTACATAGATACTACCCCAGGAGAAGAGAGTACATTTGTCCACACACACACCTGAAACTGAATTCCTGTAGCAGCTTTACTCATCATAGCCCACGACCAGAAACAATCCAGTGTTCATTCCCAAGTGGCTGGATACACAATGGAATACTACCAATATAGTTTGTCCCCTCCAAGACTCATGTTGAAATATGATCCCCAGTGGTGGAGGTGGGGCCTGGTGGGAGGTGCTTAATTCATAGAGGGTGGATCCTTCATGAGTGGCTTGGTGCCCTGTCAAGGCAATGAGTGAGCTCTCCTCTATTAGTTCAGAAGAGAGCTGGTTACTTATAGAGGCTGGCACCTCGTCCTCACTCCCTTGTTCCCTCTCTTGCCATGTGACACGCCTGCTCCCCCTTCACCTTCCACTATAATTAGAAGCTTCCTGAGGCCTCAACAGAAGCAGATGCTGGTCCGACACTTCACACACAACATGCAGAAGCATGAGCCAAATAAACTTCTTTATAAACTACCCAGTCTCAGGTATTTCTCTATAGCAATACAAAATGGACCAATATAACTACTAAGCAATGAAAAGCCATGAACTAGTAATACACGGAATGACGTGGATAAATCTCAAATTATGCTGAATGAAGTAAAAAGATTTTATAACGTATGATTTCTTTTGTATAAAATTCTAGAAAATGCAAGTACCTTATAGTGATAGGAAGCATCAGTGTTTGCCTGGGAATGTGGGTACGGGGAGGGTTGGATTACAGGAGGCATGCGTGTTCTACTCTTGGTGGTGATGAATATGGACATGGTTTTGATTGTGGTGGGTATACACAGATGTACCACAGTGTACACTTTCAATATGTGCATTCTATGCCCGTTATACCTTAACAAATAAAGAAAAGATAAAAATGGAGACCATTTCTGCTCACAGTATTTTTAGTTGAAACTGATGGTTGTTTAAGCAGAAAAGCCATCATTCTCAAGAACCCAGGTATTTCCATCAATCATGACTGATCCTTACAAGAGTGGTTAGAAGCCCAGGACGAATACTCGTTATTCCATTATTCGCTGTTCTTAAGAGGAGTAGGGCACTGGGAACAGCAACGGGCTCTCTGAGTCACACTCTCCTGCTTACAAGCAGGACTTACAAGTTGGGAAAAGCAGCCCCTGCCCACAAGACGATCTGAGAGGGCAACTGTCAGCACAAGGATCCTTATAAGGAAGAGGGGAGCCTGAGAAAGAGACTGGCCATAAAAGCAGAGGTCAGAGGGAGGCAACTGCTGGCTCTGGAGATGGAGGAGGGGCCATAAGCCAAGGAACGCTGGCAGCCTCTTGTTAAATTATGTTTGGCCTAAAGCTGCCTCCTCACATACTTTAAGTCTGGCCTCAAGGCTTCTTGTGCATAGCTTCTTCTGCAGAGTCAACTGTAACCTCACTGATGCGTAAACATCCGATAAGCTACTCTTTTAACAAGTAGCCAAATCTCAGCCAATCAGCCAAGCACAGGCCGCCAACCATTAAACTTGTTCAGATAAGGCAAGAGCCCAGCTGTGACCAACCCAGCTGTTTCTGTACGCCACTTCGTTTTCTTACGTCGCTTTCTTTCCTCTGTCCATAAATATTATTTGACCATGTGACAGCCCCAGTTCAGTCACTCTGAACCTCTTCTCGTTCTGGAGGCTGTCTGATTTGCAAATCGTTTTTGGCCCAATTGAACTCTGAGAAATTGAATTTGCTGAAAGCCTTTCTTATCTGGCTTATCTGAATTTTTATGCCCTTCTCACCATTCTCTACACTTTTCAAAGAGTTAGAGCTTTTGTTCTCACTTGCAAACACTAGTGTTAAAACTCTAGAAGGTAGAAAGGCAAGGTGGCGGACTCTCCCTCATGGCCTCAGAAGGAAAGTAATCCTTGAGTCAGCCCAGTGAAGCCCACTTTGGACTCCTGACCCCCGAAATATGAGATAATAATCCCATTAGGTTCATGGTAACTTGTTACAGCAGCACGAGGAAACTAATCTGTAACCTACCCAAAACCCTTCATCTCCTCAGAGACTCCAACACATGGTTAGGGTCTGTTCTCTTCCGGAATGAGCAACCTGAGTTCTGTGTGTCTCACAGGTCCCATATCTTATCTGCTCAGTTGTCTCTGCAGCTCTTCAAGTCTTTCCTGAAACAGGAAGCTCAGGCAGAGACAAAGCACATGCTATCAGGGTCCAATCAGTACTCAGAGTAAAAGACGACTACTTCCTCCACGCAGTTCAAGGCAGCCTCACTCTTCCCCAGTTCTCAGGAAACGTGGCTTATCTGAATTTTTATGCCCTTCTCACCATTCTCTACACTTTTCAAAGAGTTAGAGCTTTTGCTCTCATTTGCAAATCAATACGTGAATTAACACGACCCCCTCTATTTCTCTGCCTTTGTAATTTTTTCAGGAGATTTTGGTAAGAAGAATCAAAGCTTTCCAGATCACAAAATTAGATTGAGTATAGATATGAAAATGCGTATCAGATACAGATGAAATTCCATGACCTCACATTTTTATCTCAAAGGGAAAACTTCAGTCGATTTGGAGATTCCGTCTGTTTTGAGCTAAAAACGGCTGCCAATTAGGTCCCCTGCCAGAGCTGACCTCTGTTATTTCCTTCCCATCTGGGCTGGATTCATTTTAAGTTATCAGCATAATCAGTTATCTAAAAATAAGTCAGAAATAATAACAAGTTCAAAAATCAAGGCCCAGTGATACTGATGTTAATGTCAAATCCAGTTAAATGGGAGTCATCACCAGGATTTGATTAAACCAAACAGGGAAAACAAAATAATCTTTGATTTACATGTGTTCAAAGATCACACCTTTTTCTTTCTAGGGATAAAATCAGAAGATCAGCTATGTATGATAAATAATTTGAACATGCAATTTTTTGTAGTGTTACAAAAGCAAATGAGATTGGTATGTATCTTCGGGCGCTTAAGGATGCCAGGGTTCCCAAACCTTGGCAATACTGACATTTTTGGACATCGTGTTTGGGGGCTGTCCTGTGTATGGTGAGATGTTTAGCTGCATCCCTGCCCTCTACCCACTAGACATCAGCAGCAGCATCACACACACAATCACGGCACTCAAAACCATCTCCAGACACTGCCAGATGTCCCCAGGAGGCACAATCACCCCTAGAGTTCAGAACGCTGAGCTAAACCAATTCACCTGTTTAAAGCAAATGCTTCGTAACAGTGCGCTGATGTGCTTTTAGGTTTTAATCTGCCTTTTGGCCTAAAATGTAGGGCTTGCTTGCAAGCCATTTTCTTTATGACTGTAAGGGAGAAATAATCTATTGCCTATTGACTATTAGAATTCTACTCTTCCATTTCCAAAAATGAGTGCTCTTTATTCCTCTACACAGACTCCAATATTGCAGAGGTTAAACAACAGCACTCTATGCTCATTTTATTCTTTTCTCACCTTCATTACTCAATGACGAACAGAAAACTTCAACATTTCCCACGTGTGGTCATTAAAGATAGGCTACCAGTTGCAGATAATTAGCAGGACCTACCCAGCACTTAGAGGATCTTAGCAGTCAGGGCCTGAAGGGCACCTGTGGTCACACCGGCCAGTCCCACACACGAACCTCCTCCCCAACACCTCTGCTTCTAATAGAAAGTTCTGCCCTTGTTAAGGATGATACCTCATCCTCCAGCTTTCACCCTAAGTCTGCTCTCTGAAGCCATGGCAAGACTGTCTCATTCCTCCCTCTATACAATAGCTGAAGCTCCATTTGAGAACTGAAGCTCCATTCATTCTACATTAGATATGTTTCAAATTCTTACCAATCAACATGAGCCTACACACCATCTTTTTAATTATGGTTTTGCCACAGGTTTGGCCAAAGGTGCTTTCAGGGAGCAGTCTAAGTCCCTAATCCTTTCACAGTAGTGTTTCCTTTAGAAAATTTTTCTGAGTTGGAATTTAGAATGCCAGGAGTGTAATTTCATTTACCCCAAAACTGTAAGAATGACAAGAATACCTGTCACTGGCAAGAACAGGCTCTGACGCCAACGCGTGGCAGCCACTTCATAATTCAGAAGGACATTTCATTGTAACTCCTTGTTACTTGTCAAAAAACAAAACAAAACAAAAAAAAACCCACCACTTCACAGATTTCAGGGAATCATCGCTCACCCCAGCCAGCTGAACCCGCACATATGCCTTGAACATAAGCAAATTTAATTCCCCAGACAAATCTGTTGTTGGAATATGCAATGACCTCACCCTTAGGCTGCATAAATACTGCCTGCTGTGAGCAGGGGTGGTTTACAGCTGGATGGGGAGTTTTCATGGGGAAGTACCTAGAGATCCCCTTAAAAAGCAAGCCTGGATGCTTCCTCTCCATCTAGCCAAAGGATGGGCTTTCCTAGGTAAATTCTCACTTATCCTGACCTGTGGGTTTGAATCCGTGGTCCAACAGTGTCATGCAGGGGTCTGTGGGAAGGGCTGGGGCATGGACAGGCCACATGCACATGGTATCAGGTCCTGGGCCGGGAATGTCCTTGGCAGGAACTGGCATGAAGCACGTGACATCTGTGAAACAACATTACTCTTCTGAGAGGTGCATGCTTTCTCTTATTTGCAGAGAAGCCTTATTGCCGTAAATGTGCAGACAATGGAAATATGTTTGATGATATGGGTAATGCATTGCTAGGAAGAACAGTACTTTAATATCACCTACTTCAGTCACACACTAGTTAGTGGCAGATCAACTAAAACCATTAATTAAAATGTTGTGGTCTATGGGAAAGAAACAGTTGAAAGCCACTGTCTTGGACTACAAATGTAACTGGGCTGATCAGTGATACTCTGAGGCAGCAGTTGTGATTCTGCAGTCGCAAAGTGCCAGGCTTAGGAACCCCAGCTGCCACAGTGGGCCAAGCCTTGGGACACTCTTGTCCATGACCTTTCACCGCAGCAGGTTCATTGCTCCTTATGTGGCAACTTAGACTGTGGATTTTTTTTTTCTTTTTTTTTTTTTTGAGATGGAGTCTCGCTCTGTCGCCCAGGCTGGAGTGCAGGGGCACGATCTCGGCTCACTGCAAGCTCTGCCTCCCGGGTTCACGCCATTCTCCTGCCTCAGCCTCCCAAATAGCTGGAACTAGAGGTGCCTACCACCACGCCCAGCTAATTTTTTGTATTTTTACTAGAGATGGGGTTTCACCATGTTAGCCAGGATGGTCTCGATCTCCTGACCTTGTGATCCGCCTGCCTCGGCCTCCCAAAGTGCTGGGATTACAGGCGTGAGCCACTGCGCCTGGCCGACTGTGGACTTTTAAACCCATCTCTGCTGATGCTTCCAGGCTTTTCTGAAAGCACAGCAGCCTGGGCCAAGCCCAGGCACATAATATGATGATCAGAGCGTGTTGATGAAAATATGACAGGCAGCTGTCAGGGCACAGCTGGCTTGATGGAATTTCCATGCTGCACTGTAAACAGAGGAATAGTAGCTGATGCTTCCTAGCTCCTGCCGTGCCAGGCACTGTTGGAAGCGCTTTGCACACATGGCAGCAGCTGCCAGCAGTCCTCTATTTCGGACGGTCTAGACAGTGTTTCCCAGCATTGTGGAGCCAAACGAGGCCATGTCCCCAAGTTCCATCCAACTACAGACGTGAGTTTTCCAGGAAGCTAAGGAACCCTAGGCTGCAGGATCCCTCTGCTGCAGGGCCCCTTTCAAGTCCAGGGAGGGGCTGTAGCACATGGGCCACTTTGTGTTCGTTCGTAAAGAGGGTCCCCAAAACTGACCCTTCAGGCCTTATCATACCTGGGACTGCCCCTGCCAACATTATTCTCTGGTCTGTGGGTGTAATGGTCCTGGAAATCACACATCAAAGACACAAAGCCTTCATCAGCCTGGATCCCTGTAGACTTCATGGAGCAGAGCCATCCACCACCACCAGCACCTGCCACCGAGCAGACACACCTGCAATTATTGATTGTGTCAAGCCACCAAAATGTTGGGCTTTATTACAGGACTTAGTATCACCCTAACGAACACATGCCTTACTTTATATAATTCTCTTATATACCTCATGTTGCTGTGAAGCACAGAGACCTAAGTACACCAGGTCACACAGCTATTAGGAACAGAGCTAGACTCAGACCTCCTGGACACTGATGGAGGCAGCAGATCCCTGGGTTGTAACATGGACAACCCATGTAACTGGAGTCTAAACATGGTTAGACTCCAGTTTTCCACTTTCTACCAAGAACCCAGACCTGAGGAGTGTCAGGGAGGGTGGTTCTGGACCTCAGTAATCTCAATGCAAATGGACCTAACTATTCTACCCACTTCCTAGGTTTTGTGAGGGTTAAATAAAATAATCCATGTAAAATATTTAGCAGAGTGCTTGGCTTGTAGTAACCACTCAACAATGGCAGTGCCAATCATTACAACAACCCCATGGTCTTCATCACTGTGTCCTCTTCCCATTTGGGGTGGCTTTCCACATTGCACTATACCAACGCCTGAGTGAACACGCTCACCACTGCTTGGCATGGAAGACTTTTCTTCTCAGAAACAATACAGAAAACAACACACTCACCCACCCCCCAACCCCAGCCCACCTGCCCCCAACTCAAAGTCTCCTTAATCTGATTTTCCACAAATGAAGGTCATTGTGGGATGATTACTCTGTTGTCCTCTTGGTGTTAGGAGCTGAGAAGTATATTTACTTCTTGAACAATTTTTCACAAATGTGCCCAATATGCATGGTGCTGGCCTTGCTATGAACACGAGTCATCAATGCATTGGAGAAAAGAATGCAGTCATAACAAAGACAGCTGGACACTGGGGGCTGGGGCTCACTAACTTTGCAGCACGAAGCCCAGTGAAGGAGAAGTTTTTTAGGACCACAACATTCCCTGTAAATTTTCAGGGAGAAAAGAGGAGCAAGAAAAGAAGTCATCTGAGAGTGTCTTCAGCTGAAAGTTTGCTTACTTTAGACAGAGTGCAATAAAATATGGCCTTTGCTATTTTTACTGGACTGCATACTGGTTAGACCCTAAGTCCCAAATCAGTGACTACATTCTGCAAACACATGATTTATTGCACTGAATCAGCCACAAACCACACTTACATCTCATAGAGGGACAGGAATGTATGAAAAAGAAAAGACAGCATAGGTTCTTAGATGGGCTGCCCTTGAAGGCAATTTGAGTGATGCTGCATTCCTAATCCATCGCTTCCTCACCAGCCCTGACCAGGATCTCTGCCCTAAGCCTGTGTGCCCCTTCTCCACTCAGGGAGCTGCTGCCCTGCCTGGGACTCTGCCAAGACAATTAGCAGGTGTCTGTTTCTCCTCTGCCTGATCTTAGCCTTGAGCAGGCTTCATCTTCCTTCACTGTCTTTCTCACAAGGCCACGGGTACACCAGGCAAATAAAACTGCAGCCAACTCAGCTTTCTCTTCTTGCCACACAGGTTTCAGGATTTGTGGGGAAGACACTCAGGGTCTCATCCCAAGACTCTGAATGTGTGATACTATCACAACCCACTGGCACCCAGTCACATCCCATTCCCAGAAGGCATTCTCCTTTAGTTCTCCAGCCATCTTTCAACAGTCATCCATCAACAGATGTTTATGAGCAATCAATAAGTTAGGTTCTGGGTGATCACGGGAAACAAGGTAGATGTGATCCTGCTCCCTGGGCATTTACAGCTTCGTGGGGTGCACCCTTTTGTACAAGGAAGTAGGCAGTTACAGCATAGGGCAATTATGCAAGCTAAGGGACATTCTGGATCCTAGAAGAAGCCACTAAACCAGGCTGGAGAGTGTTGGGTAAGACTTGCTGGAGGACAAAGGAATAGAGCTGCTCAGGTTGGTGGAGACTGGGGAGTGGAACAGAGGAGAACATTCCAGAAAAAGGAGCAGATTCAAAGGTTCTGAAACAAGGGTGCACCCTGAGTTTAAGGAATTGAGAAATTACTATTGGGAACAGTGGAGTGTAGGAAGGAGTGGGCAATGAGTAAGGAAACAGAGGGAGTGGGCCAGGGCATGCCAGTCCAGAGGCCATGATAAGGAATTTGAGTTTTATTCTAGGGGGAATGGGGGCCATCAAAGGGTTTCAGCCAGGGATATAGTCTTATAAAACCAGAGAGTTGCATTTCATAAACTCCTCTTAGTGATAGATCATACAACTGCTGAATGTGGAAAAGTCTGAAGGTAACGACTCGGCTGGAGGTGGCTGAGGGAACCCAGCAGGGATTGGGTGGCATCTGAACAAGACGGTGGTGACCAGGTGCAGGGGGGTGGACACACTGGAGGGACTGTTTAGGTGGAACTGGTTGGCAGTTGTCTTACTCTGGTTGCACTGCTGTAACAAAATACCATAAATTGGGTGGCTTATAAACAACAGACGTTTATCTGACAGTTCTGGAGGCTGGGAAGTCAAAGATCAATGCATCCGCAGATTCACTGTCTGGCGGGTGCCCACTTTCTGGCTCACAGACGGTGCCGTCTCGCTGCATCCCCACATAGTGGAAGTGACAAGACAGCTCTAGAGGCCTCTTTTCTAAGGGCACCAACCCTGTTCATCAGGGCTTCTGTCTTCACGATCTCATCACTTCCCAAGGCCTCACTTCTGACACCATCACCTTGGGGGTTAGATTTCAGCATCGAATTTTAGGGGGACACAACTTTCAGCCCGTGGCAAGAATGGAGAGAATAATACAAAAAACAGTGGATAGATATGTGGAGAAGCAAGACAGTAAACTCAGGAACTGGGACGTTTCTCTGTGGGTCAGAGGAATGAGTTCAGAGTGGGGCATGTTGAGTTTGAGTTTTCCAGTATGCAGTTAGCTGCATGAGCTGAGCAAATGATATTTAATAATACACTATTTTGGGTTGTTTTTTTCAGTTCATACCAAGTTACTTATGTGTATGTATTCAACTTTTAAAAGATAACTTGAGTAAATCTTTTCTTTTTTTTTTTTTTTTTTTGAGACAAAGTCTCGCTCTATCATCCAGGCTGGAGTGCAGTGGTGCGATCTCAGCTCACTGCTACCTCTGCCTCCTGGGTTCAAGCAATTCTCCTGCCTCAGCCTTCTGAGTAGCTGCGACTACAGGCGCACACTACTTCTTCTGGCTACTTTTTGTATTTTTAGTAGTGACGGGGTTTCACCATGTCGGTCAGGCTGGTCTTGAAATCCTGACCTCATGATTCACCTGCCTCGGGCTCCCAAAGTGCTGGGATTACAGGCATGAGCCACCGCGCCCGGCCGAGTAAATCTTAACATTAAAACACATTGTGAGACTAGAAATTTTTGTAACTTTCTCACAATGATACTCTTTCTTCAGCATATGAACCATTTCAGTAAGGCCTCCTACCGCACTGGACTCACCCCTTAATAAAATCTACTGTCACCAAGCCAGTATTTGATCAATGGTGTTGAAAAGCAGGTTTTACTAATTCTCAGACAAAGCTCCTGTTTCATAGGAGAGCTCCAAAGATTCCCGCAGGCTGCACACTAGGGATGCCAAACAAAAGGATATTTTTCAACAACAGCCAATATAAAGAAGAGGGAGGAGAAAAACCCAACAGCCCAACTGAGAAATGGACAAAGGAAATGAACAGATAGTTGCAGTAAAAGAAATACAATGGCCCTGAAACATTCAGAGATCACTCAAAACAGGAGAAATGTAAACTAAAACTATACTGAGACATCATTTTCCATCACGAGATGAGCAAAGATGAAGGAGTTTGTTCACATGCTGCATTGGTGAGGGCTTGGGCAACAGATTCTTTATAAAGGAGACATAAATTGGTACAATCTCCATAGAAGGAAATTCATCAACATCCCAAAATTTAATGTGCCCAAAACATTCTTCTCAGCATATCAATATTAATAATTCTGATTGACCAACATGCTTACACTTGTGTGAAATGGTTTAAGTTCATAGTTATTCACAGAAGCATGGAAAAAACTGAAAGCCTATCCATAGAGACCTGGTTTATGTAATATGTTATAACCACAGAACAGAATACCATGCAGCCAGAATACCATTGTAAAGATTTAAAATGGTGAAAACAACCCAAATTTCCATCAGCAGGTGAAGAATAAACAAAATGTGGTCTGTATACATTACGGAATATTACTCAGCCTTAAAAATGAACAAAACTGGCTGGGCACAGTGTCTCATGCCTGTAATCCCAGCACTTTAGAAGGCCAAGGTGGGCAGATCACCTGAGGGGTCAGGAGTTCAAGACCAGCCTGGCCAACACAGTGAAAGCCCATCTCTACTAAAAAATACAAAAATTAGCCAGGCGTGGTAGTAGCTGCCTGTAATCCCAGCAACTCAGGAGACTGAGGCAGGAGAATTGCTTGAACCCAGGAGACAGAGGTTGCAGTGAACTGAGACTGCGCCACTGCACTCCAGCCTGGGTGACAGAGTGAGACTCTGTCTCAAAAAAAAAAAAAAGAAAAAGAAAAAAAATTCTGACATATGCCACAACATACACGGGCCTTAAGAACATTACATTATGTGAAATAAGCCAGATGCTAAAGGACAAATACTGTAGAATCCGCTTATAAGTGGTACCTAGAGTAGTTAAATTCATAGAGACAGAAAGTAGAATGGTGGTTGCCAGGGGCTGGAGAGGGGAGTGCGGAATTCCAATTGTGTGAGATAGAAAGAGTTCTGCAGATGGGTGGAGGTGAAGGTTGCACAACAATGTGAATGTGCTGAATGCTGCTGAACTGCACACTTCAAAACGGTAAATAAAACACCAAACTTTTCCAATCTGGAGCTTTTACCTTCTAATTAGTCAACATATAATTGCATAACCAAATTCTTACTGGCAAAATCAGGTTTTTGGAGGAAAGAAAATGCTTAATTCAGTGGCTGACTGCCTATATTGGCTAAATACAAACAAGGTTGCAAAAATAATTTTGGCAGATTCCCAGAGCTAAGAGTAATGAACATAATATTTAACCTTAGAAGTGCTTAAAACTTTTCTGCAAAGAATAGAACTCTGCTATCAGGGGAACTATGGATTTTTACATTATTCAAGCTATCTTTTATCCACTGAAAATGTATTTTACAAATAGTGTGGCTCCTCATTTCCAGGTCATAGACATATTCTAACAGCCAAGAAAATATTTTCTGAAATACCACATTAGCTATCTAAATAGAGACACAACCACTGAAAGAAAACCTGCTAAATAAGACCCCAAGATTACCTATCCGATAAACTAAGAGATCTGCTTTCATTATAAATGAATGTCTCATTTTACTAAGAGGTTCAGTGTAGGTTTCAATCCTCTAGTTCATTTAAAGTATCAATCCAGGCTATTCTAGGCACACTGCCTATGGGGTAGGCCTGCCCCAGGTGGAGCAGTAACACACACACACACACACACACACACACACAGATATATCCATTCACCTCCAAAATACCAAGATTTGAAACTTGTCAAGATTTCCCATAATGTAAAATGATAGGTGACTGTGCTTCACTCTAAATATACTGAACTCCCTGCACAACGAGATCCCATGATGTTTCCAATCTCAGGAAACGACAGGCGTCTGCGCCTGAGATGGAATACAACAGCAAAAACAGCCTGAAGTGACCGAAATTCCTGTGGCCAAATGACTGCTGCATGGCCCCGATGCTCTCTCTCAAGGCTAAGACATCAAAGCCAGGAGCAGCTGAAGACAACGCAGTTTCACAAAGGAGTAAACCAAAAGGATAAAGTTGAGAAATCCACATCTTGAAACATTTTCCCAGACAGACTTTCCCAACCTTGTGTATAAAAACAGGGAGATACCATCATCCTTGCAGCTTCCTAGAGACACCAGGGGACTCATGGATAAAAGGCCAAGGGGTTGATACTTGAGAAACATTTGGGATTCTTAGAGAAGACACGTTCCATTTTAGGCTGGTTTTTAGAAGGAGCAGAAGGGACCTTAAAAACTAATCAAAACCCTCTTCCTGCAGATGACACATGTACATCTTTGGGAATCTGGCTCGATAAGCATTTATGCAAGGTCCCAGTTCCCCCGATGCTCCTCTGCCCCATTCTGATCCGTGTCTTGTTATCTAAATAAAATTCTTAGATGCCCTAGTTTTCACGGCGCAAAGGCTTTGCGCAACAAAAATAACATTTTGTTTGTTTGGAATTTGGCATCTAGTTTCCTTAGAAAGAGGTTACACGATGACTAGGTCCCTGGGCCAGCCGAAATACCATGGTATGCTAAAAACACCTGCAAACCTAACCCCCAAAACTGCATTTATTATTCCAACTTGAAATGCCAGGAAGGATGGAATGAGCGACAGCTTCACTCCCTTCTCCCCGGGGACTCCTCCAGCTCCAAATCACTGCTGATATCATGAAGCGGGGAGCTGAGGTCCGCGGGTGAGGAGAAGGGCACCTGCGGCTAATCCAGGTGACACTTGGTCCCCGGGCTGGCTTCCTCGTCCCTGTGTGTCTCTTCTCCCATCCGTCTCAGCATATGAACCGCTGGCTGTTGTCCTCTCTTCAGTAACCATCTAGGGTTGTGACCAGCATTTTTCTCCTCTGCCTGCTGTTGCCCTCAATACAGTCTTATATTCTTATGTTGCCTCCGTATCCTTCTGTCCTGGAAATGAACACTCAGGCACTTTTAAGACTTTCCAGTGATTTATGACTACCATCAATAATGAAGAAAGAACAGCCCTCTCCTCCTCTTCTTCAGCCCAGTCCCTCTTTTATTTCCTTCAGACCCTGATGAAATTCCTCCAGGAAGATAAGGCTTGAAACCCCACAGCCAGACTCACCCTGGGGTAGACACATCCAGAGCTAGGATTTCGTGAGCTGCCCTCACCAGACTGGAGGAAGACCCTGAGCTGAAAAATGGGACACAGCCTGGATTGGGCTTGGGGTGATGCGAACATGCAGGAGACAGGTAGGAGGAAAGACACCACAGCAAGGGAGGATCTGGGCCTCTGGCCATTGAGGCCCCACAACAGGCATTCCTGGGGTGGCCACACCATGACACAACCTTTCCCATGATTCCCTGTGTGCACGGCCGCTCACCCTCAGCCGGATCATAAACTACTCAGGAAGAAAGGTCATGACACATCTCGTGCCCCCGTCAGCACTGAGTATACAGGCTGTGACTGGTCAATACTTGTTGAGTGGTTTGAACTTCCAAGCCACTCACCGTCATTACCATCTTCGGTAGCAGAGGGGAAGAAAGGGCATTTCACTAGGCGCAGCCTGAGGAAGCCATCAACAGCCAGAATAACTGTCTTCCTTCACTCTTTACACATTTGTGTTTGGTGGTTCTGTTCCTTAATTTGAGGAGAGTGCATCCAAGGCGAGCATTTTGATTAAAAGCTGCTATAAAAGCAACAACTGAAGAGACCAGCTCACCTCCTGAATCTGTGCCAGATGATTTGCACAGCTGGCCAGTTACACAGATGTCTGGCTCAAATAAGGAGAAACAGACCATTCTACCTTGCAGGGACTTGCATCACATTCAAAGCTGACTTTTCAAACTCCAAGTGCTGGCACTAATCCCTGTTCTAATTAAGTAGGCACAGCTCTCAGAAACAGGCAGCGTTTTTTGGCTGGGATAACCGTGACTCTTCCACACAAGAATCTGGTTCTGAAAGCGCCTGTCAGGGAAAGCTGCTGGATCTTGTCCAAGCAGTGCATTCCGAACGCTTTCCGTGTTCCTTGGAAAAGCTCCACCAGGTGTGCTGGCGCCCTGTTCTTCAGCAGGGATACTGCAGAATTTCATCCGGGGCCTCACACTCGGAAGCAAAGAGGAACGACTGGGGGGAATGCGAGGAGGACACAGACCACAACTCCACCACTCACGGTGGGAAGGGCAGGCGCCGCGGGGCTATGACAGAAACAGATTCCTAGAACAATGCACACGGTTTCTATTCAACTTACAGAGAAGGGCCAAGAAGCAACCTCTTAAAATTCTTCCAGCAAATGACAAGACATTAAATGGATAAAATAGAAGACTACTCTCCCTCCCTTTGAAGGCAGAATATAAAGTAATGAAGGAAGTTAAGGAGACAAACGCAGGTACTTTGAGACGCTGGTGACTGGTGAATCCCGGAACTTCTGCGGCAGAAGACTCCGCAACCTTCTTCTCTGGCTGACTGGAAACACAGTATTGATTTCGACCTTTACAAAGCAGACACTATGTAGTCCAGCCAAGGGCAAGGCACTGACCACAAGACCTGCAGGCTTCCCTCTAGACCCTGTTATTTCATGACCACATATTTTAACAATTGGAGTTTTTGCCACGCATTCCAATTACACCCTTGTTAGTTGCTCAATGCCTTTAGTGAAAACCTTCAGATTCTACTGGCTGCCCTTCACAAACAGTCTGAAATGCTCTGCCACAGGTATCTTGTTAGAAATAAGCATGGATCACGCCATGCAGGCGGAAGGTTGCCCAGCTTACCTTCATGGCCAGGATTCTTTGAGGCCTACACTTCGCGGTCTGCACGGTGTTGCCATTTCATCTTCATCAGGCCTGTTGTGTTGCACAGGCAGCGAATATGACTCCAAGCACTCCGCAGCTCAAAAAATGCAGATACACACGTCACCGCTAGCTGGAACTAGGGTTCATCTTCCCTGGTCAGAGCTTGGAAAGGTTTGAAGCTAGCCCTGCAGAGAGGAGAGTGAAAATAAATTATGAAGCAAGCTAAATAGAGAATTCAGTTCTGGATTTTTGAAAAAACAACCAGCAGAATATACTAATGTAAAAATAAATGGCCACTATTTGCTCAACCATTTATTTGCGCTAAGAGAAAATACTAACGAGAATAACAAAGTAATTGAAACAGGTAACAGGTCTTGTTTTCAAAGTCATAGATCAGTGTCAACTTTGTAATTCTCTGCTCTGGGCTCAAAATGCACAGGATGAAGTCCTGACCCCAGTACCTCAGAATGGGACTGTATTTGGAGATAGGGCCTTCATAGCAGTAATTAAGGTATAATGAGGTCATATGAGTGGGCTCTAATCCAGTATGACTGGTGCTCTTATAAGCAAGGATTAGGACACAGACAATATAGGAGGTTGACCGTGTGAGGACGCAGTAAGAAGGCAGAAGGCAGTTGGTTGTAAACCAAGGAGCAAGGCATCAGAAAAAACCATCCCTGCAGACTCCCTGATCTCGGACTCCCAGCCCCCAGCACTGGGACAATCAGGTCTGTTGCTTAATCCCCCAGGCTGTGGTATTTTGTGATAGCAGCCTGAAAGAAGACACTCCCCCATCCCCTCACTCCCATTTTTGAACAGTGGCTGGTTTTTGATCAACTTCACTTGACTCTTCCTTCTCACCCTCACTTCATTTTGCTCCAGAGAGCCCCTCACTAGCTCCTCCTTTCACTTGCCCTGCTTCCTTGTCTTTTAAAAGAGTTTCTCTCACATTCTTCCCAGACAGAGCAGCCGCCTTGGGGATGTGAGGGAGAGAAGGGATCTTGCACCGAGCACCCCAGAGCTGGTGAGAGACCCAGCCTCCCAAAGTTCACACATGTACCTGGTTTGCAATGGCAGAATAAAAACCATGTGAAATGGTCAGAAGATGTACCTCTTCCTTTCTGGATGACCCTGACTGACTCGTTCAACTTCTCTGAGCTTCTGTTTTCTACCATGTTTGAAAAATGGTGATGTGAATTCTTGAATGGTTGTTGTAAGGCTCAATGAAGATAATGCATTGAAAAACACTTCATATGCTAATCACCACAACTCAAGTTTTTCTACCTATGAAATAGGTACTACCTAGCATTTCACAGTATAGTTTAATGAGAAAAAAAAAAAAAAAAAAGCAATCAGCACATAAGCAAAACTTTTGTGACTCAGAATAGTATCTATAAAAGTATTATTTCTACTCTAGTTTTCATCAGTGCAGTAAAGTTTATTTTTGTTTTTTTTCTGCCAGTTAATATTTATGAAGAGTGTTGTATTTGGTATTAGGAAGAGAATTCTAAAGACACAAAAGACCTGGTCCTTGCCTTCAGGGATTCTGCAATCTATCTGAAAAAATAAAATTGTAATAGCAAAATAACTTATAAAATTAGTTCAAAGAGGTTTTCCAGGCTGCTGTGGAAAATGCATAGCTAAGTCTTCATGCAGGACCAGCCCAGTCCATACTTGAACTTTCTAGGACAACTTTCCAGATAGAAATTTTTCCTATGACCTCTCTAATGTGGCTGCAAGTGCAAACTAAGAAATGTGACAAAACATTTAAAAAGTTAATAAAAACTTAAATGATAACTAGTGTATTTTGCTTTAAACAAATCTCATGCTATAATGATTTATTAAATACAGTACTTTAAAACACAAACTCTTTCAATGTTTTAAAATGATGAATAACCAAATTTAAATTTTCTCATTTACTTACCAGGAACCCCTGAAAAAAATATTATTGACAATGACAACATTCCAGTTGGAAAAACACATCTTCAGAATGCAATTGGTATCTGATTTTAGAAATAGGTGACTTTAGAAACATCTCAACCAAAAACAAAATTGCATTATAGTTATTGTTTTTAAGAAAATCACTTACCATTATGAATGATCAAAATATGGTCATTCAGGTAGTGAGGATTTAATCATCAAAGGGCGAAAGTTCCAAAATATATGTCGTAGCAGGGGCTTTTGGATCTTGAGCCTGACTCGCTGTGACATGAGGCTCATCACTGCACTTCTCTGAGTGCTGGACTCCTCCTGTTTTAAATGGGTCCAATAATGCCTGCCTTGAAAGAGCAAAACCCACAAGGCCAATGAAGCTCCAAGCTCAGCTGCGGTCAGTGTACCTCCCCTGGCCAGTAGCAGGGGCTGCTCTGGTGGCGTCTCACAATGAGAATGTTATGTTTACAACTGCTTTCCCAGCACTTTCAGCTCCCTAAACTGTGAATTTTTCTTTTCTTTTTTTTTTTTTTTTTTGAGACGGAGTCTGGCTCTGTCTCCCGGGCTGGAGTGCAGTGTCCGGATCTCAGCTCACTGCAAGCTCCGCCTCCCGGGTTCACGCCATTCTCCTGCCTCAGCCTCACGAGGAGCTGGGACTACAGGCGCCGCCGCCTCGCCCGGCTAATTTTTTGCATTTTTAGTAGAGACGGGGTTTCACCGTGTTAGCCAGGATGGTCTCGATCTCCTGACCTCGTGATCCGCCCGCCTCGGCCTCCCAAAGTGCTGGGATTACAGGCGTGAGCCACCGCGCCCGGCCAACTGTGAATTTTTCTAATTCAGTTTTGTGTGTGCCTCTCACCACTTACCTCTCTGCTGTCAAGTCTAGCACTGCACACAGCACATAGTACAGCCTTAATAAATGTTTGATGAATGAATATCTAAGTAAACAAATAATTTGTAAAATAGAAGCACTACTGTAGCTACAGAAAAAAACTGCTCTAAAAAAGATCATTCAAACCCCTTGCCATTTTTTCTGTAGTATATGGCTAAAACAAGTAATCTTTGACCTAGTAAGACAAACTTACCTGGCACATCTCCATGTAAGAAAATACCCATGGAAATAAAATGAGGCTGATTCTCTCCAGTCCTTTGTGAAAGTCGCATCTTTCTAAAGCATTTTAAGATCCAACAGTAGAACTGTCTGCACTTTGAGTACTGTGCCTAATATTTAGTACTGCTACCTGCTTTATTTATTTTTCTTTTGCAAATGTTTTTGGTTAGGATGTTTAAAAGGCTGAGGAACAATTCGTTTCGTGGATCCAAACCTGGTTCCGCATTTTATTTTTTAAATAATAATTAAGGAACTCCCGTCAGTAGATGGTACCTTACAAACGAGTAAACAGAATATATTTTTTAAAAAACGTTGTTGGCCAGGCGCAGTGGGTCACCCTTGTAATCCCAGCACCTAGGGAGGCCGAAGCGGGCGGATTCCCTGAGGTCAGGAGTTTGAGACCAGCCTGACCATTATGGTGAAACCCTGACGGTATTAAAAATACAAAAATCGGGCCGGCCGCGGTGGCTCGCACCTGTAATCCCAGCACTTTGGGAGGCCAAGACGGGCGGATCACGAGGTCAGGAGATCGAGACCATCCTGGCTAACACGGTGAAACCCCGTCTCTACTAAAAAATACAAAAAACTAGCCGGGCGCGGTGGCGGGCGCCTGTAGTCCCAGCTACGCGGGAGGCTGAGGCAGGAGAATGGCGAGAACCCGGGAGGCGGAGCTTGCAGTGAGCTGAGATCTGGCCACCGCCCTCCAGCCTGGGCGACAGAGCGAGACTCCGTCTCAAAAAAAAAAAAAAAAAAAAAATCAGCCTTGTGTAATGGCGGGCGCCTGCAATCTCAGCTACGCGGGAGGCTGAGGCAGGAGAATCGCTTGAACCTGGGAGGCGGAGGTTGCAGTGAGCTTAGATCCGCCACTGCCCTCCCACCTGGGCGACAGAGTAAGACTCTGTCTCAAAACAAACAAACAAAACAAAACAAAACTGTTAAGTAGGAGTACTATTCTTCATGTCTTCCATCACACCACAATTCAAGTATTTTCAAAAGCAGAGCATTAAGGCATTAGTAGGTGATAGCGCAGGCGCCTTACTCCCTAACCAAGTGACAGCGGCTGCCAGCGGACTGTGGATTGACACCGAGAGACACGCGTGTCCAGCGAAGCATCAGGCTCCAGGGCTCCCGCAAGGACGCTGAGCCCGGGGCATTCCCGGTCTCCACCGCGGCCGCTCCGTCGCCCGGCAACGCAGCCACGCCGCGGCTCGGCCCCGCCCCCGCTGCCATGGCAACGCGACCGCCGAGCTGGCTTTATGCAAACGCTGCCCCGGCGCCCCTATGCGCTCGCCCCCGGGCCCCCTGGGGCTGCGGCAACTTTTCTAACCTCACCGCGCCAGCAGCTCTGTCCCTTCTCCTACCCGGAACCGCCGATCAACTTTCATCCCCACTTCAGTAAAAAAAAAGTTCCACCGACACAGGATTTAGGACAAACGCTGCTTGGCTCTACCTTCTCCAAAAGTACGGGCGAGGTGACAATCGACAGAGAAACCCCACTTGCCTGTCTCAGCATCCCTCCCATGTCCTCAGAGGGTCGCTGGAGGGATCCCAGCATCCAGCTCCGAGCTGGAAGTGGGAGGAAGGTCACCGAGAAGCCAACGGGAAACTGTCCCGGGTGCGCGCCGCCCCCATGCCCTGCGCCCTCTTCATTTGCTCGGCCGGGCCGGGAACTCCCAGCCGCTGGGCCCAGGACCGCGGCGAATCGGTTTCTGGCTCCCCGCCCAGCAGAGCTCACACCGGCTCTGGAGGGCTGTCTGGATGCCGCGTTTCCCTGGCGATGAGCAGTTCAGCGTCACCCTCTGCGGCCAGCTCGGCTTCCAAGGCCGGGGCTGGGCTATTGTTCGCTGTTCTTCGTGGGGAGGATGGTGGCGGGCCTGGGCTGAGCCCGGAGCGGGCTGACCCGAGGCGAATTTCTTGCAGGCCTTTTCTCTCCCGCTTCTCCCAATCCCTTACTGTTGCATATTCATAAGAAGGCGGGGTCGTTTCCCATCTCCTTTGAATCCCCCAGGCTTGAGGATCAGAGGAAAAGAATTGGGGTATAAGAGGTTTGGGAGGGATCACTAGGAGGCGAATAGGGTGGGAGAAAGAGTGGTGACACAGACAAGCAAATACAGGATTCCTGTTCACAATGTCTTCCCCCACTCTCAGGCAGCAAGCGCGCACGCACACACACACACACACACACACACACACACTTCTTAATGCCTGAACTGGGCAAAGAAAATTTCAAAGAAATCCTGACTGAAGTGGGGATCAAGCTGCCAACACATGAACTTTGGCAGATACATTCAACCTATAGCAGACAGTAAAACTATCACGATTGGAAAACGATATAATTATATCCCAAGAGAATCGATTGTTAAACTATTAGAAGCAAGGGAAATTCGAAAATAACAATGTATCAAAGATCACTATGTGGGCTCAGTCGCAGAATGTAGGTGACAGAATTCATCAGTGAACATGAAGGTAGACCAATAGAAATTATTCAATTGAAAAACAGAGGGCTGGCATGGTGCCTCAAACCTGTCATCCCAGCATTTTGGGAGGCCAATGTGGGGATAACTTGAGGCCAGGAGTTCAAGAGCAGCCTGGGCAACATAGCAAGACCCTATCTCTACAAAATAATATTTTTAAAAAACTTACCTGGGTGTGGTGCTGCTTGCTTGTACTCCAGCTACTCCAGTGGTTGAGGAGGGAAGATTGCTTGAGCCCGGGAGGTTGAGGGTGCAGTGAACTGTGACTGTACCACTGCACTCCACAAAATAAGACCCTGTCTCAAAAACAAACAAACAAAAAAGACAAATAGAGAATGTCAGGAGACCTGTGAACAGCACTTCAGCCTGGGCGACAGAGAGACTCCATCTCTGAAAAAATATATATAAATAGATGAAACACTCCAACCAAAACACAGAGACTAGCAGGTGGAATATATTAATAAAAATGAGAATCTATGTGCTGTCTACAAAAGATGCTGTTCAAATGCAAAAGTACAAATGAGTCGAAAGTAAAAATGAAAAAAGACATACCATGGAAACATAAGAAAGCATGAAAAAACTGGAGTAGCTGTATTATCACAAACAGATTTTAAGAAAGAAGTGGTGCTAGAGATAAACAAGATCATCTCATAATGATACAAACCCAAAGCAAGCAGAAGGAAAGAAATAATAAAGATAACAGTGGAAATCAATGAAACAGAAAATGGACATACTAAAGAGGAAAGTGAATGGAATCAAAAGCTTGCTCTCTGAAAATATCAACAAAATTGATAAACTTTTAGCAAAACTGGTCAATTAACAATGAATGGCCATAGGCCAGGTGAGCAGTGGTCACATCTGTAATCCCATCTCTTTGGGAGGCTGAGGCAGGCGGATCACTTGAAGTCAGGAGTTTGAGAACAGTCTGACTAACATGGTAAAGCCCATCTGTACTAAAAATACAAAAATTAGCCGGGTGTGGTGATGCGTGCCTGTAATCCCAGCTACTCCAGAGATGGAGGCAGGAGGACTGCTTGAACCTAGGAGGTGAAGGGATGCAGTGAGCCAATATGCACCACTGTACTCCAGCCTGGGTGACAGAGCTAGAACCTGTCTCTAAATAAATAAATAATAAAATAAAAAATTGTCAATATCAGAAATGGAAGAGAATTATTGATACAGTTCTTACAGTTATCAAAAGAAAAATAAAGAAATATTGTGAGCAACACTATGCCAAAAAGTTCAACGATTTGGATAAAAAAGATTATTTGAAAGACAGAAATTACAAAAACAGACTCACAAAATCCCAGAAGACCTAGATTGTCCTATAACAAATTACTATTACGATTCCTATGAAACAGTGTCTCACTTTTGCCCAGGCTGGACTTCAGTGGCCTGACCATGGCTCACAGCAGCCTTGACCTCGTGGGCTCAAGTGATCCTCCCACCTCAGCCTCCTCAGTAAGTAGGACCATAGGCACACACCACCAAGCCGAGCTAATTAAAAAAATTTTTTTTGTAGCTATAAGGTCTCCTTATGGTGCTCAGACTGGTGTGGAATTCCTGGGATTAAGTGATCCTCCCACCTCGACCTCCCAAAGTGCTGAGCTTACAGGTATGAGCCACTGTGCCCAGACTATTAGTAAAAATTATTTTTTGAATAAAAACCTTTGTACAGAGAAAACCCCAGTCTCTGATGACTTCATGGTGAATTTTACGAAATATTTAAGTTTCTGAAACATTTAAGTTTTAACATGTTAAGTGAAAACATTATGTTTTAACAAATGATAGCCATCTCTCCCAAACTATGTCAGGTAAAAGAAGAGGGAATACTGCTCTACTCATTTTATGAGGCCTGAAATACCTTGGTTTAATACTTGACAGAGACATAATAAGAAAACTATAGACTAATGTCCTTCATGAAAATAAATGCAAAATTTTAAATATTAACAAATTGAATCTAGCAATTTTTTTAAAAAAAAGTACCAGGATCAATTGGTGTTTCTCTAACAAATGCAATATTGCTTTGATATGAAAAGCAATTAATATAATTCACACTTTTAATAGAATACAGGAGAAAAATAATGTGATCATTTCAACAGATGCAGGAAAAAACTATTTGACAAAGTTCACCACCCATTCATGATAAAACTCTCAGCAAACTCAGAATAGGATGAAATTTCCTCAACCTAAAAAAGGGCATCTGTAAAAAACAGAGCTAACATCATACCTAATTGTGGAAAACTAAGTGCTTTCTACCTTAGAACAGAAACAAGACAAAAATATCCACTCTTACAAAGATAGTTCCAAAAGACAAGAAAAAAAAAAAAAAAACACAGTTTGTAAAGGAAGAAGTAAAACTGTATTATTTACATAGTTAACATAATTATGTATATAAACAATCCTAAAAGAATATACAAAATCTCCTACAAGTGATTACAGCAAGATCACAGGATAAAAGATCAATATGCAATAATCACTTTTTATTTCTGTATATCAATAGCAAGCCATTGAAAATGACATTTAAAAAACAAATACGGTATGTTCTCACTCATAAGTGGGAGATAAGCTATGAGGATACAAAGGTATAAGAATGATACCGTAGGCCGGGCGCGGTGGCTCACGCCTGTAATCCCAGCACTTTGGGAGGCCGAGACGGACGGATCACGAAGTCAGGAGATCGAGACCATCCTGGCGAACCCGGTGAAACCCCGTCTCTACTAAAAAATACAAAAAACTAGCCGGGCGAGGTGGCGGGCGCCTGTGGTCCCAGCTACTCGGGAGGCTGAGGCAGGAGAATGGCGGGAACCCGGGGGGCGGAGCTTGCACAGTGAGCTGAGATCCGGCAAAAAGAATGATACCGTGGACTTTGGGGGCCTGTGGGGAAAGGGTGGGAGGGGGATGAAGGATAAAAGACTACAAATTGGGTACAGTGTATACTGCTCAGATGATGGATGCACCAGAATATCAGAAATCACCACCAAAGAACTTATTCATGTATCCAAACATGACCTGTGTTCCCCAAAAACCTATGGAAATAAAATAGAAAAAACCCAAATACATTCAAAATAACAAACATATTCAGGAATAAATTTAACCAAAGATGTGGAAGATCTATACACTGATAAATAAATTTTAAAAGATCTAAGTAAATGGAGAGATAAGTCATGTTTATGAACTGGGAGACTCAATAATGTTAAGATATTAATTTTTCCTGGATCTATAATACAGTTGATGCAATTTTAATAAATATCATAGCAAGCACATTCTTTCAGAAATTGACAAGTAATTGGGGCCGGGAGTGGTGACTCATGCCTGTAATCCCAGCACTTTGGGAGGCCGAGGTGGGCAGATCACCTGAGGTCAGAAGTTTGAGACTATTCTCGCCAACATGGTGAAACCCTGTCTCTACTAAAAATACTAAAACCTCATCTCTATTCTTTAAAAAATTAAAAAGAAAAAAAAGTTACTGGTTATTTACATATATTCTCTTGTGAAGGGCCTATTTAAATCTTTTGTCCATTTTTGATTGAGTTGTCTTCTTACTAGTAAATTGTAATAGTTCTTTATATATGCAAGACACAAGGCCTTTGTCGGATACACGTTTTGCAAACTTTTTTCCCATTTTATTTTCTGAAGAGGGTTTTTTGAAGAGCAAAAGGTTTTCATTTTAATGAAATTTAATTTATTAATTTTTTTGTTTCATGCCTTTATGTCTTAATAAGAAACCTTCTCCTAACGTAATATCACAAGTATATCCTTCTAATTTTTTCTGACTTAAGTTTTAAGATTTTAGTTCTTAGATTTAGGTCTATGACCCATTCTGAGTTAATTTTGGTATACAAGGAAAGATAAGGGTCCAGACCCTTTTTCCCCCCATATGGAAATATTCTAGTGCTGTTTGTTGAAAGCACTAGCCTTTCAATCACTGAATTACTTTGGTGCTTTACCAAAGACGAGTTGACTATGCATATGTGGCTCTACTTCTGGACTGGACTCTTGTCCCACTGATTGGTGTGCCTTTCCTTATCCCTGTACCACACACTCTTGATAACTGCAGCATTATAGTCAGTCTTCATATCAGGTAGTCTAAGTCCTCCAACTTGCTCTTTCTAAAATTGTTGAGCTGTTAATGGGTCCTTTTAATTTTCATATCAAGTTTAGAATTACTTGTCAATTTTTTTTTCTTTTTTTCAGACGGAGTTTCGCTCTTCGTTGCCCAGGCTGGAGGGCAGTGATGCATTGCAACCTCCACCTCCCGGGTTCAAGCGATTCTCCTGTCTCAGCCTCCCAAGTAACTGGGATACAGGCGCCCGCCACCACAATCCAATAGAAAAATGACCAGAAGAACAGTTAACAGAAAAGGAAATACAACAGCATTTTAATCATGAGAAAAGATGCTCAACTTTTCTCATAATTAAAAAAAAAATCAAATCAAAACAATACTAAGAAATCACTGCTCACTTATCAAGTAGGAAAACTGAAAAAATATAAAAAAGTACTTCTGGTGAGGGTGACAGAAAATAGCTATCATACACGGCTCTTGGAAGTGTAATTAGTACCAGCACTGAGGAGGGCTGTTGACAATAGTTATTAGAATGTCAAATGTGTTTACTTTTTGAACTACCTCCTCTATTCCTAGATATTTACTCTGCAGAAATATTTGCACAGTTGCAAAATTTTATCTATGCAAGCTGTGAGAACTGCACATACCAGGATGGAATCACTTTTTTCAGACCCTGACAAAACAGGGCTGGGAATGCACAAAAGAAGGGACTCACGCTTGCGTGTCTGAGATAAGAACTGCTTCCAAAGGCTTCCTAAAAACCTCCCAAGAAATCCCTTCGCATCTGTTACACATCTCCTGCCTTGAAAGTCTGGCATGTTTCACATGTATAGATGTATTTTTAGGTTGGTGCAAAAGTAACAGTGGTTTGGACTGTGAATTTTAAATCATTATAACTAGGCTCAAACATCTTTATTATTCAAAATAGGAACCATTACAACTAACACATCTTTGCCAATGAGAAATAAGTTTCTTTCTTTTTCTTTTTTTTTTGAGATGGAGTTTTGCTCTTGTTGCCCAGGCTGGAGTGCAATGGTGCAATCTCGGCTCACCACAACCTCTGCCTCCCGGGTTCAAGTGATTCTCCTGCCTCAACCTCCCAGGCAGCTGGGATTACAGGCATGCACTACCACGCCTGGCTAAGTTTGTATTTTTGTAGAGATGGGATTTCTCCATGCTAGTCAGGCTGGTCTCAAACTCCTGACCTCAGGTGATCTGCCTGCCTTGGCCTCCCAAAGTGCTGAGATTACAGGCATGAGCCACCGTGCCAGCCTGTTTATTTCTATAGTGTAAAAATCCATGCTTCAGGATTCAACAAACTCTTGAAAGCATTTTCTGCACCCTGCTGGTTGTGAAAGCGTTTTCCCTGCAAAAGTTGTCGAGATGCTTGAAGAAGTGGTAGTCAGTTGGGGAGAGATCAGGTGAATATGGCAGACCAGGTGAAACTTTGTAGCCCAATTTGTTCAACTTTCAAAGCATTAGTTACGTGACGTGTAGTCAGGTGCTGTCATGAAGAAGAATTGGGCCTTTTTGCTGATCGATGCTGGCTGTAGGCGCTGGAGTTTTCAGTCCATCTCATCAATTTGATGAGCACATGTCTCAGATGTAATGGTTTCACTGGGATTCAAAAAGCTGCAGTGGGTCAGACGAGCAGACGACCACCAAAAAGCAACCATAACCTTTTCTGGTGCAAGTTTGGCTTTGGGAAGTGCCTTGGAGCGTCTTCTTGGTCCAACCACTGAGCTGGTCATTGCTGGTTGTCGTATAAAATCCACTTTTCGTCATATCACAATCCAATCAAGAAATGGTTCATTGTTATTGCATAGAATGAGAGAAAATTACACCTCAAAATGACGATTTTTAAAAAAAAAAATTTCAGTCAGCTCATGAGGCACCAACTTATCGAGCTTCTTCACCTTTCCAATTTGCTTCAAATGACAAATGACTGTAGAAACTGCATCACTAGGCTGGGCGCGGTAGCCCACACCTGTAATCCCAGCACTCTGGGAGGCCAAAGTGGGCAGATTTGAGGTCAGGAGTTCAAGACCAGCTTGGCCAATATGTTGAAACCCCATTTCTACTAAAAATACAAAAATTAGCTGAGTGTGGTGGTGCACGCCTGTAATCCCAGCTACTCAGGAGACTGAGGCAGGAGAATCACTTGAACCCAAAAGGTGGAGGTTACAGTGAGCAGAGATTATATAAAGGCACTTCAGCCTAGGCAACAGAGCAAGATTCAGTCTGAAAACAAAAAAGTGCATCATGTATGTTTACTGCAGCACTGTTCACAATAGCAAAGACTTGGAACTAACCCAAATGCCCATCAGTGATAGACTGGACAAAGAAAATGGGGGCACATATACACCATGGAATGCTATGCAGCCAAAAAAAAGGATGGGTTCATGGCCTTTGCAGGTACATGGATGAAGTTGGACACCATCATTCTCAACAAACACACACTGGAACAGAAAATCAAACACCGCATGTTCTCACTCATAGGTGGGAGTTGAACAATGAGGACACGTGGATACAGGGAGGGGAATATCACACACTGAGGCCTGTCACAGGATTCGGGGCTAGGGGAGGGATAGTATTAGGAGAAATACCTGATGTAGATGACAGGTTGATGAGTGCAGCAACCACCATGGCACGTGTATACCTATGTAAAAAACCTGCATATTCCGCACATGTATCCAACAACTTAAAGCATAATAATAATATAATAATAATAATAATAAGGTCGGGCATGGTGGTTCATACCTGCAATCCCAGCACTTTGGGAGGCCGAGGCCAGTGGATCACAAGGTCAAGAGTTTAAGACCACCCTGGCTAGCACAGTGAAACCCCATCTCTACTAGAAATGCAGAAAAATCAGCCAGGTATGGTGGCACACGCTTGTAGTCCCAGCTACTTGGGAGGCTGAGGCAGGAGGACTGCCTGAAACCGGGAGGCAGAGATTGCAGTGAGCCAAGATTGTGCCACTGCGCTGCAGCCTGGGCGACAGAACGAGACTCCATCTCAAAATAAAATAAAATAAAAATAAAAGAAAGTAGGTAAAATTAATTGTAATAATATATCTCATTTAACTAAAAAAGAAAAGTGCATTATTAGAGACTCTTTAGGGCTATAGTAATTTCAATAAAATACTCTGAGGAATACTTGCCCAATAACAGCATCTCCACCAATCAACTGATGGCAACTCTCACCTCATGCCTTTGGAACCAATGAACCCTGTTCCTAAGCAGGTGACACGAACCTCTCTTTTTTACTTAAAAAAAGCTTCCCTTAGCAGATGGACCTGTGGGTTGCCACACTCCATGAATCTCTGATAAACCACTTTTTCCATTCCTGAATAAATTCAACATACCTGGAAATAGGATTCTCAAGTGTCTTTTTTTTTTAGGTTGACACACTCTGTGGTCAGAAGTGGGATGAAACAAGGTTACCTTTTAAACAGATTGGCGACCTTTGGGACAAGATGAGCTGCACTTCCATGGATTGACTTTTTTTCTACCCAGGTACAGCTTCTCTCAGGTCAGGCTTCCTTCCTTTGATAGCAGCTGTCTGTTGAGCTTATTTAGGACCTGAGTGGGTTAAGTCACTGTAGTACAGGCTCTCATATCCCTGCTGGGACTATAAAAGACTTTTTATCTATTCTGGCAAGTCATACAAACTGTCTTTTTACTAGAAATGACTTGCCAGAAGAGATAAAAAGTCTTTGTGTTTCTGATCCTGGTGAATGAACTTTTGGTTCCAGTTTTGTTCTGCGTTGTTAGCATATTCTTATACATTTGTTTATTGCTGGTTTCTTCCCTTGTTTGTTTCTGAACATCTTTCAAGAACAAAATTTCCTTTCTCAAAAGGTGGGAAGGGTTTTTATCCTTTAAAAGTCATAAGGGTAGTTGCCACCATTCTGTGAGGGATGTCAGTCTCCAAAGAAAAAGCCTGTTGTTCGCATAAACTGGTACAAAGACAGAGAAAATGATCACTCGGGGGCCCGGCCGTTAAAAAAAAATCATGTATCCAGGGAAAACTTGGTTACGGGCTGTGGGGTGGGCAGTTAGTGCACAGGCTGGGGCCAAGTCAGACAAAAATCCTGTGCCAGGCGCACTAAAACAAGCGCCAGTCTAAACCCCTAACATACAAATATCGGCAAACTTTGCAGGTTAAATCACTGCCCAGGTAGCATCAGTCAGCAGGGAGTCCTCTGATAGATGTGCCACCAATCAACAAGGTACACAAAGAAGAAAGATTTCAACACTTCTCCTGCTCACCTCAAGATAAAGATACAGGGAGGGAGATGGGACAGATATCTTAATAACATTGATCAAAAAATCTATGGGGTCTTTTGTTTTTCTTCTTGTTTTTGTCACATAAAGTATGTATCCATGCATTAAGGATGTTTTTGCTGTGATTCAAAATAAACTTATATTTTTGAAAAAGAATGTCTTATTTCTTTGAGACATACATTTGAAGTAGATACAAATTAAAGTATACGAAGTGCAAGTTTGTTTTAGAATAATTTATCAAAGTGGGAGGGGGTGAGTACATATGAAACAAAATTGAGGAAGCTGGTAATGGCCAAAGGTAGGAAATGAGTTTATTAACTCCTTTATTTTGTGTATGCTTAAAATTTCCCATGATAAAATGTTTTAATGTAGCTATGGAACTATAGAGGAAGGAATATGTCTTCAAAAACAACCCTTCTGCTAATAGAAGGGTCACTAATAGTACTAATGATACTCTGCTAATAGATTATCAATTTTTTTTTACTATATTTATTCCCTTGCTTCAGACTCATCTGTTTCTGTGTTCATCATTCATTTTAGGCAAGATTTCTCCATCTCAGAACTATGGACATTTGGAGTCAGATCATTCTTTGCTAGGGGGTTGTTCTGTACACAGCAGAATGTTTAGCAGCGTCCCTGGACTCCACCTACCAGATGCCAGGAGCACACTTGTTCCTTAACCCCTATTTGTGACAATCAAAAACATCTACAGACATTGCCAAAGGCGCAAGGGTAGGGGGACACTCAAAATCACTTAGACCTGAGCCGTCAAATTAGACCGAATGCCTCAAGGAGCATTTTCCATTTTGCGTTCCTGGTGACAGAAACAAGGATTGGTACAAAATAAATGTTGACTAAAAATCTAGTGAATCATTAGGTTGGATACCTTACCAGGAACTATAGGTAAATGAAAGTATAAAGGAAAACAAACATAAAGAAAGCAGTTTGGTGACAAAGGCATCTAGTTTATTCTTTAGGAATTGTATGTTTTAAAAAATCTAACCAATGCAGTTTGTTATAAGTAGAATTATTCTTAAGAATTAATTCTTAAATTATATGTTAAACAATTATATATGTTTATATTTTGTTAAATACATATATTTATATTTCGTTATTATATATTTATATTTAGTTAATGATAAATTATATGTATGATCTTTTTTGAGACAAGGTCTTGCTCTGTCTCCCAGGCTGAAGTACAGAGATGGGACCATAGCTCACTGCAGCCTCCAACTCCTGGGCTCAAGTGATCATCTTGCATCAGCCTCCCAAATAGCTGGGACTACACGCACTGCCATGCCTGGATAATTTCTTTCTCTATTTTTGCAGAGATGGAGGTCTTGTTATGTTGCCCAGACTGTTACTGAACTCCTGGCTTCAAGCCATCCTCCTGCCTTGGCCTCCCAAAGTCCTAATATTTTATATAAAATGTATATATTACTGCATTTGGCTTGAAGATTGTTACTCTCAATTATCTAAACTTGAATTAAGTCCAACTGCCTGACAGATGACATTAACATATCATAGTATTTACTTATCCAGCAATCTCAAGCCTCTTAATTCATTCAGGCTGCTCTAACAAAATACCATAAACTGGTGACTTGCAAACAACAGAAATTTCTTACAGTTCTGGAGGCTGGGAAGTCCAAGATCAAGGTGTCAGCAAACTTACTGGCTGGGAAACAGTCCTCTTTCTGATTGATGGAGGCTGCCTTTTCACCATGTCTCAACATAGAAAGGGCCAGGGAACTCTATTAACTGTAATTTTAAAATTAAATATGCTAAATTTATATATTTATATATATATAAATAAATATATATATATAAATATATAATCCCATATATATATATATGGGATTAAAGGCTTTCTACAAGAGCATTAATCCCATTCCTGAATGCTCCACCCTCATGACCTAATCACCACCCAAAGGACCTACCTCCCATCATCATATCAGGGGTTAGGATTCAACGCATGAGCTTCTGTGGAACATAAACATTGAGCCTCTGCATTCTAATACAGAATGGAAAGCATACCGTAAGCAAACAAAAACTTTACGCAGCCACAATTAATAATACAAAGCGCACACATTTTTTTTTTCCAGGAACATCCAATATGCCCTCACTCAGAAACAAGTTGCTCTTACTTTACACAAATATACACAAATTTAAATGTATACAGACACACACACAAATCTAACAAGGTTAGCTATTTCTTTCTTATTAGAAAATCAAATGAGAGAGGGAGCAGAAACAAATGCACTAAAAGCAGCAAGAAGTAATACTTGGTACTCAAACACCAAGAAACAGAAAAAAAGCAATATAAGTACTCAACAAAATAGCATCCGCAGCAACAATAAAAACCTGGTGCGCTGTACAGTCATGATAGTTATTGAACATATCTTCGTATCTTTTGAATAACACAACACATTCTATTCAATGACCATTATTTTGTCAGTCAGAACAGAACAGAAGGGCCCCGGTGAGCATCTGTGGAACAAATGTCAGCGACAATGGCAACTCTGAGTCCACAAGAAGAAGTGAAATTGTCCAGTTCATCACCACTAACAAAGGCATGGGAGCAGGAGAACTATTTAGACATACCCCACTCCAAAAAAAGTTTTAAAGAAGAGTTTTCTTCTTAAGGTGATGGGAAATTTTATGTGAAAACCTCCTTTTTTAGGAATGCTGTCAAAATGAAATATTACTGGGCTTTATTCTAGAAATGTGAAGTTAGTTAACATTTAGAAATCAATCAATGTGGCCAGGCAAGGTGGTTCATGCCTGTAAATCCCGGCACTTTGGGAGGCTGAGGCTGGATCACCTGAGATCAGGAGTTCAAGACCAGCCTCCCCAGTATGGTGAAACCCCATTCAACTAAAACTACAAAAATTAGCCAGGTGTGGTGGGGGGGTGCACCTGTAGTGCCAGCTACTCAGAAGACTGAGGCAGGAGAATTGCTTGAACCCAGGAGGCGGAGGCTACCGTTAATTGAGATCTCACCATTGCACTCCAGCCTCAGTGACAGAGCGATACTCTGACTCAAAAAACAAAATAAAATAAAAATAAAAATCAGTCAATGTAATTCATCTTATTAATAAAAGAGAAGAACCATTTTATATGGTCTTCTAGGTACTATTGAAAAAGTGTTTTATATAATTTGAGATCAGGTCATAAATAAGCAAAAACTCATTAAACTGGGAATAGATACAGTATATTTACAAAGGAATCTAGAAAAACATCATGTTGTTTAATGGTGAAATGTTGAACGCTTTCCCTGTCAATTAGGGAATAAGAAAAGGAAATCCATGGTCACCTTTCTCTCTCTCTCGTTTTTTTTAAACAGGGTCTTGCTCTGACGCCCTGGCTAGAGTGCAGTGGTGTGATCACAACTCACTACAACCTCCACTTCCCGGAGGTGACAGCTTGCAAACATTCGCAAAACAACAAAAGACTAGATATAAAAATTCTACTTTGGGATATTTTAAAATTCTTACATTGATCTTATAATGAGTATTCTTACTCTCATCACAAATATATATCGATAACTGATCCTTAAAATCACAAATAAGCACCAAACAGATTGTGTTGCTTTTCTGTCTTTTAGGGTGGGTAGAGCAGCAAGCTTTCCTGAGGATATGAAGCAGCCTTTAATCGAAGGTGCTAGGTTCAAGGCACCATCTACTATGATTTGGAATCACAGGAACGTGGGTATACAAATGGAACCAAGGTCCAGAAAACGTGCCTGGGTCCAAAAAAAGGGGAGGCTCTTTGCAAGTCAAAGATAAAGGAGAAAGTAGCATCATCTCCGACTGCTGACCCTGAGTATCCAGCTACAGCATCACAGCAACTTGTGGGATTAGCTCCTAAAACAGAAGTAGACTTGTCCCGATAGAGTCTGGCAAAGTTCTTACTAACTAGAGAAGCCACAAGTAACACTAAACTGTATTTTATTAAAGTGACAGCTATAGAAACAAATATCTAAATGTTTTAATATATATTTTATCTAATCAGATTATATGTATTTTTGCTTTTGAGTAGTTTGCATTCTTTATCTATTTTGTGTGTTAACCCCTTGCCTGATGCATAGTTTTCAAGTACTTTCCTTCCATTCTCTATCTAGACTGCTGATTGCTTTCTCTGCTTTGCAGAAGCTTTTTAGTTTAATGCAATTCCATTCGTCCATTTTTGCTTTTGCTGCTTGTGCTTTTGATGTCTATTTAAAAATTCCTCATCCTAACCAATTTCATGAAGCATTTATTCTATTTTTTATTTTTTAGTACTTTCATAGCTTAAGGGCCTACACTGAAATCTTTATTTTGAGTTGATTTTTGTATATGGTAAGATAACAGTCTAGACTTATTCTTGTACATGTGGGTGTTGGGTTTTCCTAGCACAGCTTATTGAAGAGATTGTCCTTCCCAAATGTGTGTTCTTGGTGCCTTTGTTAAAAATGAGTTGACTGTAAATGTGTGAATTTATTTCTGAGTTCTCTATTCTGTTTCATTATTTTGTGTCTGTCATTCATCTACGTCTGTCTGTCTCTTTTTGCCAGTACCATGTTATTTTGGTTACTATAGATTTGTAGTATATTTTGAAATCAGGTAGTGTGATGCCTCCAGCTTTTTTCTTTTTATGCAAAATTATTTTATCTATCTCAGGTATTTTGCATTTCCATGTGAATTTTAGGATTTTTTTTTCTATTTCTGTGAAGAATGTCTTTTGTAATATAACATGGAATGGATTGATTCTGTAGATCACATTGGGTGATATAGATACTTTAACAATATTCTTCTAGTGCATGGACATGGAATATCTTTCCATTGTGTCTGTTTTAATGTCTTTCATCTATGTTTGATATTTTTCATTGTGGAATCTTTTGCCTTTTTGGTTGTTTGTCCCTAGGTATCATATTTTTTTTTTTGTAATGAAATAGCTTTCTTGATTTCTTTCATAGGTGTTTCACTACTAGTGCAAGGGTATGCTACTCATTTTTGTATATTGATATTGTATCTTGCAACTTTACTAAATTTATTATTTCTAGTAGGTTTTTTGTGGAATTTTTAGGGCTCTTTGTATACGATCATGCCACCTGCAAACAGAGACAATTTGACTTCCTTTTTTATCCAATTTGGATGCCTTTTATTGCATTCTCCTGTCTAACTGCTGTAGCTAGGACTTCCACTACTATGATGAATAAAAGTGGTAGAAGGAATCACATTGTTTCAGGTCTTAGAGGAAGAGCTTTTAACATTTCTGCATTGATTATGATGTTAGCTGTGCATTTACCATTTATGGTCTTTATTATATTATGCTGAGATATGTTTCTTCTGTGCTCATTTTGCTGAGGTTTTATCTTAAAGGAATGTTGAATTTTATTTTTTCAGCATCTACTGAAATGGTTATATGGTTGTTTTTCTGTTTTTTTGTTTGTTCGTTTGTTTTTGAAATGGGGTCTCACTCTGTTGCCCAGGCTTCAGTGCAGTGGTGCTCTCTCAGCTCATTGTAACCTCCACTCCCAATCCCCAACCTTAGGTTCAAGTGATTCTCCTGCCTCAACCTCCCAACTAGCTGGGATTACACTGCCACCACGGTGGCCCGGCTACTTTTTGTGTTTTTAGTGGAGGCAGGGTTTCATCATGTTGACCAGGAGGATTTCAAACTCCTGATATCTGATGATCCACCTGCCTTTACCTCCCAAAGTGCTGGGATTACAGGCATGAGCCGCCATTCTTGGTGGTTTTTTGTTGTTGTTGTTGTTTTTTTTTTTTTTTTTTTTTTTTTTAAAGACAGGGTCTTGCTCTGTAACCTACACTGGAAGGAAGTGGCAAAATCATATGTGATTTCACTCATATTAAGAATCAGTTTCTGGGGATCTCAGGATGAATCTAACAACAACAAACTATCTCAATTGTAGAGTTGGTAAGTAAAAGAAATATAGTTCAACTATGCTTGATCCAGTTTATTTGTCTAATGTTTGGTCATTTTTTGACTAGGGGAGATATTTATTCATTTATTTTTGGATACAGGGTTCCTGTTACATCTCCAGGGGAGATGGGGACCCTGTGTGACTTTATGGAATTCTGGGTAGAAATAATGTAATTGATTCTGTTTGGTTGTAATTGCTATTTAAAGACTTTTGATAACTTTGTCGTCTTAGTCATCAATCATTCAAGTGATGGCAAGATAGAAAGACATAAGGGAACTTATTTTTTAAATTTAAATCATTGTTTGATTTAAGTATTTAAAAACTGTTGTGCAATTGGCTAGCAATAGATGTATTTTACAAAAATTGAAACTAAAATGCTGTAGGTGACAATCACAGTTAAGGATGTACTGTTAGGTAAGGAAATGACAACATTTTAACTTAAAAAAATCTATTTGTGCTATATGTTTAGTTAATTCTTAAAAGTATTTATTTTGGATTCCTTTAAATAATAGACATGTGTATGTGGTTAAGTGTTTGGATGTCAGTCATTCACTTATGATTGGGGTGGAAAATTGAAGCTGGCACTGGAAAACATTAAAATGTTATGAACCAAAGTAAAATCAATTAGAAAGCCAAAGCATGTAAAAGTCCATCTTTAGTTACTAAGCAATAATATTCCACTTCTAAAATTTAACTTTAATGCAGCTTTTAAAGAAATTAAAAATGTGTCAGTTACAATAAATGTTACATTTACTGAATAAAGTTAACAAATGTTTATCTCTTGAAAATGAGAGCTCCAGGGACTGAAAAAAACTATAAAACTTCTATTTCCTTTATCAATACAAATTTTTATAACCTAAGTGAATTAAACAACTCAATATTTCCCCAAATTAAAAACAAGAATTATATCATAAATATGAAATGCAAAGGAAAAAGGTAATATAACTAATCTTGAATAAGTAGCCCTTTATGCCATTTTTTGAAGTCATTAGGCTTGAGGTAGGGATGACTAAGTTTTCCCTTGGAGTAACTTTTCTCTTAAGACCTAACCTATTATTAAGGTTTCCAGGTCAGGTGTGGTAGCTCACACCTGTAATCCCAGCACTTTTGGGAAGCTGAGGTGGGTGGATTGCTTGAGCTCAGGAGTTCAAGACCAGTCTGGGCGTCATGGTGAAACCTTGTCCCTACCAAACATACAAAAACTAGCTGAACATGGTGGCACACACCTGTGGTCCCCACTACTCAGGAGGCTGAAGTGGGAGAATCACTGGAACCCGGGAAGTCAAGGCTGCAGTGAGCTGAGATTGAGCCACTGCACTCCAGCCTGGGCGACAGAGCGAGACCCTTTCTAAGAAAACAAAAACAAAAACAAAAATCCTTGAGTTTCCAACACAAGACGACTGTAGGACTAACCCAGTAGGATGAGTGCTGAATAAAGCTCTGGTCCACTCTTTCTCTACCTCCTCTACCAGATGTCTGGTACTGGCCTCTGCTTGCCTCTCATGAGTTCTGTGAAGATTGCAAAAGATAAGTGTAAATAAAATTTTTCATTGAACAGGGTTTTGACACCAAAAATATGTCGGAGGTTGTCTACTGTATGCAATTGTAGTTTTAAAATTGTTCTAAAGAAATGCACAACGTGCAGGTTTGTTACATATGTATACATGTGCCATGTTGGTGTGCTGCCCCCATTAACTCATCATTTACAATAGGTATTTCTCTTAATACCATCCCTCCCCACTCCCCCCACCCCACGACAGGCCACAGTGTATGATGTTCCCCACCCTGTGTCCAAGTGTTCTCATTGTTCAATTCCCACCTATGAGTGAGAACATGCTGTGTTTGGTTTTCTGTCCTTGTGATAGTTTGCTCAGAATGATGGTTTCCAGCTTCATCCATGTCCCTACAAAGGACATGAATTCATCCTTTTTTATGGCTGCATAGTATTCCATGGTGTTAACATATAATAATAATAATAATAATAATAAAATGAGTACATCTATTTCTAGGAGGATTTCTAACAGACAAGTAATTCCAACAACTTAGGGAGGAAAGAAAAATGGCTGTTTTTGATTACTTGCTGAAATCACAGTATTTTGGCTATACTGTGTTATACACAATGTTATAAAATTGATGTTATCTATTTATTTTTACTTTTTATAATGTGGCTCCTAGAACATTTAAAGTTATATATGTGGCTTCTGATTGCCGTTCAAATTATTTTTTTTACTGGTCTAGACCTTTTTTTTTTATTTTAACCATAATCCACCTAAGTGTTCCACTTGTATCTCCATCTCAGAAAATCTCAAACCAATTTCTGTTTTTCTCCAAACACACTTTTTCCATATCTTATTTTATCATGACAGAAGCCAAAACCTTTGCTCCCACCCCACAAATGACTACTAAGTACGATTGATTTTGTCTCTACAATCTCTTGGTTCCAGTAGTTTCCCTCCAGACCTACTGTCCTGTCCTAACTGAGGCGTTCGCTCTTTCTTCCTGGATTATTGCACCATCCTCCTGTATGAAATCCTTGAATTCAGTCTCACTCTCTCAAACCAGAGTATCTCTTTTCTAAAGGAAATCTTATTTCCTCATCTTCCTGCTTGAAATATCTCGGTCCCTTCCCGTCTAGCTTAGTGTGACACAATTGTGCCCCAATCTGGCTCTGGTCTACTTGCCCCATTTTACTTACTATCTCTCCATAGCAGGTACCCTAAATTCTAGTCATACCGATGGCTTTCAGTGCTCTGAATGCATCCCTCCATGCCTGGGTACTTCAGCCATGCTTTTCCCCAGTCAGTCATGGTAGGCTCTGCACCTTCCAAGGCAAATCTTAGGCCCCACCTCAAACACTTCAATGGCCACAACTCAGGGGCTCCTCCAGAAGCCATGCAGATTATTCTCAGCTTCCCCATACTCCACGCATCTCATGCATCTCTATTCAGTGCAACACCATGCTGAATTAGAATTGCCGATTTTAAGACGGTCACTGTTGCAGATGCATTTTGACACTCTGAAAAGTGACTGATACAGAGCAGGTCTTGACTGGATAAATCCCCCAATCTTTTCTCCCAGCCCCGTCACCTTGCCTACGTTTTTCTCTTGCCAGAGCCTTAACAGGTCACATTTGCTGCTTTCTGGAATGGCTCTGCTGATAAGATTCTTGAGGATGCTATTTAGAAATACTTGTATTTAAAGAGTATGTGGGATGATGAATATGTTAATTTACTTGACTACAATAACCATTTCACTATGTATAAATATGTCAATGTATCATGTTTTACTCCTTAAATATATACAATTAATAAACCAATTTTTAAATGCCAGAAATAATTGTGTTTAGGAAACCAATTTAGAGATTTTAAAGATTAGCCCTCAAAGACGTTTTCAAGTGTGTTCTTTCAGCACCCTTGTACAAGTCACTCATTACCTGGGAAGAATTAAGCATTTGACATTGAGGAATAATTCAGAGCAACAATTCTAGGAAAGAATGAGAGAGCTGAGCTGGTAATCAAAAAGAACTAAAGCCAACTTCAAAGGCAATTAGCTCCTAGCATTGTAACCACAGCACAACAGGCGGGGCCTACCGTCTGTCTTGCACACATCCCCCTCAGGCTGAGCAAGGTGTTACTTTTAACTACTTTGTAAATTCCAATTCTCCTCATCCCTATGTTAATCATTTTCCATTTCACAAGGATGCCCTTTTGGAATGAGAAAATTGTACAGGATAGTTTGTCTCAAGGCGCCCTCTATTGATAATACCAGAGATCACAATCAAAGAAAGTTTACCCAGTGCCGGAATGTGCCAAGAGTGATAGTACTTGACTTTTTAAAAAATAAAACTGTCTTTATTCACAAATTACAATATTGAATAACTAGGAAATCCAATCGACAACAAGAACAATACAAACTTCCTGGAACTAATAAGTGAGTTTAGCAAGGTCTCAAAATACAAGATTAATATACAAAAGTCCATTTCTTTCCTATATGTCAATAAAGAGCAATCAGAATTTGAAATTGTAAAAAATACAATTTACAATAGCATCAAAAATAATGAGGTATTTACAGTTATACATGTAACAAAATACGTCCAGGATATATATGTGGAAAACTACAAAACACTGATGAAAGGAATCAAAGAATATTTAAATACATGGAGAGAGAGTACATGTCAGTATATTGGAAGATAATATTTTTTAATAATTCCAACTTGTATTTTAGATTCAAGGAGTCCATGTGCAGGTCTGTTACATGGCTATATTGCATGATGCTGAGGTTTGCATTGTGATTGATTCCATCACCCAGGTACTAAGCATAGCACCCAAGAGTTAGTTTTTCACACATTGCCCCCTTCTTTCCCTCTGCCATTTAGTAGTCCCCAGTGTTTATTGTTGCCACCTTTATGTCTATGAGTACCCAATGTTTAGCTGCCACTTATAAGGAAGAACATGCAGTATTTAGTTTTCTGTTAATTTTATGTTAATTCGCTTAGGATAATGACATCCAGCTGCATCCATGTTGCTGCAAAAAAACATGATTTCATTCTTTTTTATGGCCATGGTGTATGTGTACCACATTTTCTTTATCCAGTTCACCGTTGATGGGCGCCTAGGTTTATTCCATGTCTCTGCTATTGTGAAAAGTGCTGCCATGAACACCGGAGTGCATATGTCTTTTGGGACGAATGGTTTATTTTCTTTTGTATATATACCCAGTAATGGAATTGCTGGGTTGAATGCTAGTTCTAAGTTTTTCGAGAAATCTTCAAACAGCTTTCTATGGTGGCTGAACTAAATTACATTCCCACCAGCAGTGTACAAGCATTTCCTTTTCTCTACAGCCTTGCCAGCATCTGTCATTTTTTGACTTTTTAATAATAGCCATCCTAATGATATCTCACTATGGTTTTGATTTGCATTTCTCTGATGATTAGTGAGGTTGAGGATTTTTTTTCATACGTTTGTTGACCACCCTGTGTCTTTTTTGAGAAGTGTCTGTTTACATTTTTTGCCCACTTTTTAATGGGATCATTTGTTTTCTGCTTATTGAATTGTGTAGGATCCTTATAGATTCTGCATATTAGACCTTTTTTAGATGCATAGTTTGCAAATATTTTATGCCATTTTGTAGGTTGTCTGTTCACAGTGTTGATAGTTTATTTTGCTGTGCAGAAGCTCTTTAGTTTAATTAGGTTCCACTTGTCAATTTTTGTTTCTGTTTCAAGTGATTTTGAGGACTCCAAATTCTTTCTTAAGGCTAATATATAGAATGGCATTTTCTAGGTTTTCTCCTAGGAGTCTTGTAGTTTGAAATCTTACATTTAAATCTTTAATCCATCTTGAGTTAATGTTTATATATGGTATAAGGTAAGGGAGTCCAGTTTCATTCTTCTGCACATGGCTAGCCAGTTATCCCGGCACCTTTTTTTGAATAGGGAGTCTTTCCCCCATTATTTGTTTTTGTCTAATTTGCTGTAGATCAGATGGGTAGAGGTGTGCAGCTTTATTTCTGGGGTTTCTATTCTGTTCCACTGATCTGTATAACTGTTTTTGTGCCAGTATCATGTTGTTCTGGTTACGGTAGCCTGATAGGATATAGTACAAAGTTAGGTTATGTGATGCGTTAAGCTTTGTTCTTTTTGCTTAGAACTTCTTTGGCTATATGGGCTCTTTCTTGGTTCCATATGAGGATTAGAATAGTTTTCTTTTTTCTATTTCTGTGAAAAATGGCATTGGTAGTTTGATAGGAATAGTACTGAACTTATAGATTGTTTTGGTCAATAGTGATTCTTCCAATCCATGAGCATGAACATTTTTCCATTTATTGGTGTCATCTCTGATTTCTTGCAGCAGTGTTTTGTAGTTCTCTTAGTAGAGATATTAACTTCCTTAGTTAGATGTATTCCTAAGTAATTTTTAATGGACATTGTAAATGGGATTGCATTCTTGATTTGGCTCTGAGCTTGAATGTTACTGGTATATATAAATGCTACTAATTTTTGTACATTGATTTTGTATCCTGAAACTTTGCTGAAATCGAAATCATTGAACAGTTCCAGGAGCCTTTTAGCAGAGTCTTCAGGGTTCTCTAGGTATAGAATCATATCATCAGTGAAGAGAGTTTTACTCCCTCTTTTCCTATTTGAATGCCTTTAATTTCTTTCTCTTGCCTGATTGCTCCAGCTAGGACTTACAGTACTATGTTGAATAGGAGTGGTGAGAGAGGACATCCTTGTCTTACTCTCATGGAGAATGCTTCCAGCTTTTGCCCATTCAGCATGATGTTGGCTATAAATTTGTCATAGATGGCTCTTACTATTTTGAGGCTTGTTTCTTTGATGTCTAGATTGTTGAGGGTTTTTATCATGAAAGGACGTTGGATTGTATCAAAAGCTTTGTCCACATCTATCGAGATAAATATGTGGTTTATGGTTTTAATCCTGTTTATGTGGTGAATCACATTTATTAACATTTGTTGAACCAACCTTGCATCAGGAATAAAGCCTACTTGACCATGGTGAATTAACTTTTTGATTTGCTGCTGCATTCATGAGTACTTGTTTGAGGATTTTTGCATCTGTGTTCATCAGGGATATTGACCTGTAGTTTCCTTTTTTTTTTTTTTTTTTTTTGAGACAGAGTCTTGCTCTGTCGCCCAAGCTGGAGTACAGTGGCACGATCTTGGCTCACTGCAAGTTCCGCCTCCCAGGTTCACGCCATTGTCCTGCCTCAGCCTCCCAAGTAGCTGGGAGTACAGGTGCCCGCCACCACGCCTGGCTAATTTTTTGTATTTTTAGTAGAGACGGAGTTTCACCGTGTTAGCCAGGATGGTCTCAATCTCCAGACTTCATGGTCTGTCCACCTCAGCCTCCCAAAGTGCTGGAATTACAGGTGTGAGCCACCACACCTGGCCAGTTTTCTTTTATAGCTATGTATTTGCAGGATTTTGGTAACAGAATGAAACTGTCTTTGTAGAATGACTTAGGAAGGAGTCCCACCTACTTGATTTTTTGGGATTAGGTTCAGCAGAATTGGCACCAGCTCTTCTTGTGTACATCTGGTAGAATTCAGCTGTGAATCCCAAGAATTTACCCATTTCCTCTAGATTTTTTTAGTTGGTTTGCATAGAGGTGTTCATAATAGTTGCTGAGAATCTTTTGTATTTCTGTAGGATTGGTTGTAATGTCATCTTTGTCATTTCTGATTGTGCTGATTTGGATCTTCCTTTTCTGTTTGTTCAGCTAGCTGGTTGTCTATTGATTTTCTATCCTTTCAAAGACCCAACTTTTGGTTTCATTAATTATTTGTATGGATTTTTGGGTCTCCATTTGCATTCAGTTCTGCTCTTCTTTCTTTTCTTCTGCTATCTTTGGGATTAGTTTGTTCTTATTTTCCTAGTTCCTCTAGGTGTGATGTTCAATTGTTAATTTGAGATCTTTCTAACTTTTTGATATAGGTATTTAGTGCTACAAATTTTCCTCTTAATACTGCTTTTCCTCCATCCAAGTGATTTTGGTATGTTGTGTCTTTGTTGTAATTTATTTCATGGATTTTTTTTTTTTATTTCTGCCTTAATTGTATTGTTTACCCAAAAGAGTCATTCAGGAGCAGGTTTTTTCATTTTCATATAATCATGTAGTTTTGAGAGATTATCTTGGTACTAATTTCTATTTTTATTCCATTGTGGTCAGAGAGTATCATTGGTATGATTTTAATTTTTCTAATTTATTGAGACTTGCTTTATGACCAAACATGTGGTTGATCTTGGAAAATGTTCTGTGTGTGGAAAAGAAAAATATATATTCTGGAGTTGATGAACAGAGTACTCTGTAGATGTCTGTTGGTTCAGTTGATCAGGTCTAGAATTTTGGTCTAGAATTTGCTAGTTTCCCGCCTTGATGATCTAATGCTGTCAGTGGGGTGTTGAAGTCCTCCACTATTGATTGTGTGGCTGTACAAGTCTTTTGTAGGTCTAGAACTTCTTGTTTTATGAATGTGGATGCTCCAGTGTTGGGTGCATATACATTTAGAATAGTTAAGTCTTCTTGTTGAATTAAACCCTTTATCACCATATAATGCCCTTTTTTGTCCTTTCTTACTGCTGTTGTTTTAAAGTCTGTTTTATCTAAGAATCACAACCTCTGCTCTTTTTGGTCTTCTGTTTGCATAATAGCTCTTTCCCCAACCATTTACTTCAAGCCTATGGGTGTCGTTATGTGTGAGATGGATCTCTTAAAGACAACAAACAGATGGGTCTTGATTTTTTTTTATCCAATTTGCTACTCTGTGCCTTTTAAGTGGGGACATTTGAACTGTTGACATTAAAGGTTAATATTGATATGTGAAGTTTTGATCTTATGGTAAAGTTGATAGCTGGTTGCTTTGTAGTTTTTATTGCACAGTTACTTTATAGGGTCTGTGAGCTATGTAACTTAAGTATGTTTTTTTGGTAGCAGGTATCATTCTTTCATTTCCATGGTTAGAAGTCCTTTAGGGATCTCTTGTGAGTCTGGTCTAATGGTAACAAATTCCCTTAACACTTGCTTGTCTGGAAAAGATTTTATTTCTCTTTCAGTTATGAAGCTTAGTTTGGTAGGATATTAAATTCTTGGTTGGAATTTCTTTTATTTAAGAATGCTGAAAATAGGCCCCCATCCCTCGTGGCTTGCAAGGTTTCAGCTGAGAAGTCCACTATTAGCCTGACAGGTTTACCTTTGCATGTGATCTAACCATTTTCTTTAACAGCATTTAAAGTGTTTTTCTTTAGCACTGACCATGGACAGTCCAGTGACTATAGGCCTTGATGATATTTGTTTTGTATAGTATCTCACAGGTGTTCTCTGGATTTCTTAATTTGGATGACTACCTCTATCAAAATTAGGAAACTTTTCTTGAATTATTTCCTCAAATATGTATTCCAAGTTGTTTACTTTTCTCTTTCTCTCTCAGGAACACTAATAATTCATAGATGTGGTCACATTACATAATCCCAAATTTCTCAAGGACTTTGTTCACTTTTTTTTTTTTTTTTTTTTGAGACGGAGTCTCACGCTGTTGCCCAGGCTGGAGTGCAGTGGCGCGATCTCGGCTCACTGCAAGCTCCGCCTCCTGGGTTCACGCCATTCTCCTGCCTCAGCCTCCTGAGTAGCTAGGACTACAGGCGCCTGCCACCGTGCCCGGCTAATTTTTTGTATTTTTAGTAGAGACGGGGTTTCACTGTGGTCTCGATCTCCTGACCTTGTGATCCGCCCTCCTCGGCCTCCCAAAGTGCTGGGATTACAGGCTTGAGCCACCGCGCCCGGCCTGTTCACTTTTTAATATTCTTTTTTCTCTATTTTTTATCTGACTAGGTTAGTTCAAAAGACCTTCAAGCTCTGAAATTCTTTCTTCTGCTTAGTCCAGTCTATTGATAAAGCTTTCAGTTGTATTTTGAAATTCTTTACATGAGTTTTTCAATTCCAGAAGCTGTGACTGATTTCTTTTTAAGTTGCTTATCTCCTTTCATTTCCTGGATTGCTTTAGAAGTTTCTTTGTGTTGATTTTAATCCTTGTCTTGGATTGCCTTGCAATCCATGCTTTGAATTCTTTATCTGTCATTTCTGAGTTTCCTTTTTGGTTAGAGACCACTGAAAAGCTGGTGTGATCCTTTGGTAGTGTCACACTACATTCAGATTTTTCATGCCAGAAATCTTTTTTTTTTTTTTTTTTTTGAGGCGGAGTTTCTTACTTGTTGCCCAGGCTGGAGTGCAATGGTGTGATCTCAGCTCACCATAACCTCTGCCTCCCAGGTTCAAGCAATTCTGCTGCCTCAGCCTCCCAAGCAGCTGGGATTACAGGCATACACCACCACGCCCAGCTATTTTTTGTATTTTTAGTAGAGACAGGGTTTCTCCTTTTTAGTGAGGCTGGTCTCGAACTCCTGACCCCAAGTGATCTGCTTGCCACGGCCTCCCAAAGTGCTGGGATTACAGGCGTGAGCCACCACGCCCAGCCTCATGCCAGAATTCTTATGCTGGTCCCATCTCATCTGGAAATGCTGATACTTCTAATTTTTTAAATTATTTTTGTGAGGGTAGAATTTTTCTTTTCTTTCTTTCTTTCTTTCTTTCCCTCCCTATAAAATTATTGCTTTTTTTTTCTTTCCCACCTCCCACCCTAGGGAGTGTGACTGTAGAGAATGTTAGGTAGGGTCTTTTGGCTTTGCTTCTATAGCCCTGTGTACTCTGTCAGCAGGTTTTATATTGAACTCTGCAGTTCCACTATAAGCCAATAGATGACACTTACGAGTAAGAGCCAGCTGCAGCCAATGGAGTCAGGTGTATACTTGACCCTTGTTTACTGACAGAAGCCACTGTTGCCTCAGGTAATGAGTTGATCTGTGGAGTGCACAGTGATCTGAGCTCCCTGTTTAGCCCTGAGGGGCTCTCTCTTCTTCCCAATCTAGATTCTTCACCTCTAAACTGTATCTATCAAATTTCTTAATCGAGGTAATCTCTAGCTTAGCAACTCATGAAATAAGAACTTTCTGCAGAAAATAGAGGCTATTGACTGAGTTGGCTGAAAGCTGTCTCTTATTACATTTTTAATTCATAGGGTAGCTTTTAAAGTCACTACTAATTCTATGCAATATTCCTAATTTATTCTACGAAAATGTACAGAAAAACCTTCATCATTTTTGCATAGGCTTAATAGGTTGTGAGTGTTCTTACAAATGTTCTAGTTTCCCTGATAGGTTTAATCTGAATAATAGAATTGCATACATCTTCCTGTTGTGACTTAAGGAAACTCGTTTGTAGGAGCATCTACCTCATTGCTCCAATATAGTATTCACGACACAATTTTTTGATCTTCATTCCTACAAAGGAAAGCGTGAATGTCAGGAGAATTCTGTTTTGCTTGGTTATCATTTATATAGTTTTCACTCTACAGCAATAAATTGATATCCTAGAGTATTTATCCATCTTTTCTGAGATTGTACTGTTAAGGCTTTGAAAGGCTGATGAACACAGGCGAATGGAAAAAAAAATTACTTTCTGAACACTATGTTAGGACTATGCTACTCCCTAAGGCCCTCCTGGAGCAGCCATTTCTACTTTTTCACTGGCATCTCTTTTCTTTTTTTAACATTCAACAAGAAAAACACATTCTTTAAGGGAAAAAAATGCTTGTATAATGAAGTAGTATCCATTAGCAGCATTATTTCTAAGAGCCAAAAGATGGAAATAACCCAACTTTCCCTCAATGCATGAATACATTTTTAAAATGTGGTATATATAAAATACTGGTTTTAGGCTATCATAATCTCTTTTATTAAAATCTGATTTTTATTAAAAATCATTAATTTTATGAATTCAGTCAACTTATTCTATGAAGTCAAGAAGATTGCACTACTAGTGGCAAGTAGTATCAATATAAATAAAATATTTTTTATCAGTGAGACTTTTCACATTGTCTAAAATATTCTTATATACTGATAGACCCCAACTTAACGATGGCTCAACTTGCAATTTTTTGACTTCACCATGGTGTGAAACCATTGCAATTTCAACACACTCTGAATTTTGAATTTTCCCAGGCTGGCAATACGCAGTACATGAGATATATAATACTTTATTATAAGATAGACTTTATGTTAGACAATTGTGCCCACCAGTAGGCTAATATAAGTGATCTGATAATGTTTAAGGTAGGCTAGGCTATGATGTTTGGTAGGTTAGGTGTATTAAATGCATTTTCATCTTACAATGTTTTCAACTTACAATGGGTTTATTGGGATGTAACCCCATCATAAGTTGAGGAGCTTCTGTACTATGGGGTGAAAATCTCTAAAAACCTGAAGTTCCAAAATCTGACACTGTTTGAATGCAGACATAATGCCCCCAGTGGAAAATTCCACATCTGACCTCATGTGACAGATCAATAGCAAAAACAGTCAAAACTTTGCTTCATGCACAAAATTACTTTATAAAATCCTGTATAAAATTCAGGCTATGTGTATAAGGTATATATAAATGTAAGTGAATTTTGTGTTTTGACTTGGGTCTCATTCCTAAGATCTTTCATTAAGTATATACAAATATTCTAAAATCAAAAGAATTCAAATTTGAAACATTTCCAGTCTCAGGCATTTTGGATAAGGGATATTCAATCTGTCTTACTAGAAAAATAAAAATTCTATTCAGTGTGACAGAAACTTAAAAATGGACTTACCAAACTTGGACTTAATAGATTCTTCTCAAACTGCTCATTTTTTCCCCACTTGATTTTTTTTTTTTTTTTTTTTTTTTTTTTTGAGACGGAGTCTCGCTCTGTCGCCCAGGCTGGAGTGCAGTGGCACTATCTCGGCTCACTGCAAACTCCGCCTCCCGGGTTTACGCCATTCTCCTGCCTCAGCCTCCTGAGTAGCTGGGACTACAGGCGCCCACCACCTCGCCTGGCTAATTTTTTTGTATTTTTAGTAGAGACGGGGTTTCATTGTGTTAGCCAGGATGGTCTCGACCTCCTGACCTCGTGATCCGCCCATCTCGGCCTCCCAAAGTGCTGGGATTACAGGCTTGAGCCACCGCGCCCGGCCCTCCCCACTTGATTTTTGACGGGAATTTTTACTTTGAAATTTTTTACGTCGAGCCTGAAAGGTAGATTTTAAAATAATTATCCTCACAGATACATTTCTAAAATATCACATACTTTCTAAACATCTATGATTATGTAAATTCTTAAAGATTTGAAAAGTCAGTGATTGGGAGGCTATATCATTTTCTACCTATATTTTGTGGATAATGTGGAAAATTTAGGAATAACGTACAAAAATTATGCATTTCAAAATAGCTTAAAGGTGAACTTTATCCTTGGCTTCACACAGATGTGCTGATTATCCTAACTCATACAATTCTCATTCTACTTTTTTTTTTTTGCTTTATAAATACTCAAGTTGCTTTAACTTAATGCTTTTTGCATGTAGTCTTGAGTCTTAGCACTTCCTGTAACCATTATGTAATCTATTTTTCTTGATAGTTGCCTTAGCGATGTATTTCTATATTCATTTTAATAAATTCATGAAAGGGATAGAGAAAACAGCAATGTCAGAAAATAATGTGATGAAGCTACAATCCTATTTTATACAAAATAAAAAATAGAGAATCTTGATGATTGACACTATGTTCTACAGTATGAAAATTTCTTGAACTACACTGAAAATATCACAATTTTCTCCAACTCAGCAGTGTTTAATTCCTTTTTATAATTGTGCATCACGCTGAGAGTGATGGCATGCACCTGTAGTCCCAGCTACTCAAGAGTCTGAGAGGCAGGAGAATCGCTTAAGGTCAGGAGTTAAAGGCTGCAATTCTCTATGATTGCACCTGTGAGTATCTAAGCTGCACTACAATTTGGGCAACACAGCTGAGACCTTGTCTCTTAAAATAATAATAATAAAATAACTGTACATCATTCAGGTAACTGGGATAATTGTAGAAAAACATATAACCATTGGATATGGTATAATACTCTATTACTGATCGTAGAGTTCCTTTTATTTTTTCCAGTCTTTTTGTTAATTTCTTACACAACTAAAAACATAGTTCACCTATTAAAAGCAGTTTTTCAAAAAGCCAAAAGAATTGCATCCAAAATATATGATGAGTTATCCGCTGTTTCCCCTAAACAGTAGATTTTACCATTAAGGTTCAATAAAACTTTTATTTGGGGATGTAAAGGCAGTTATCTTACCTAGAGGCGGTTAAAAGTGTGGTAATCCATTCAGGAGCTCCATCTAACTGGGTAGGCGTGGGAGAAGGAGGCCTCTGAGAGCAACCCAGGCGGGCCCCCTCGCTTGAGGCATGTCAGTGGACTCAGTGTTGGAGTAAGAGGGATGTGGAAGGGAGCAGTGGGGTGGGGCCGCTTTTGCTAGGGATGGTGGAGAGGAGGCAAAGAGAACAGACTGTGCCCTCTGACTGTCCCTGAAGGCGAGGCCCGGCCACAGAAGCTGTGCTAGTGGTCCTGTTCACTCGCCCTTTGCGGGTGAGTAGATAGAATTTCCTTCTCTAATTAACAGCTAAGTCAACAGCCCATTGTTTGCTGTGGCTGTAATCAGAAAAGGATTCCTATGAAGGCTGCCAAGTGGTTACTCCCCACTTTTTGTATCTTCTTAACAGCCACCTGCTTCCCAAAGTGACCTGCGCCCCCTCCTTGGGCTGCACTGGGGAGGGCGGGCACTAGGGTGGGGAGGGGGCGAGCCCCACAACCCATAGGGCAGCGCATAGTGGCACCATGTATAGGAGAGAGTGAAAGGGATGGGGGTGGCATTTTCTTCCAGGGGAGTTGTGGGGAGATGACCTAACATAAGCGCGCCCCTGCTCCGCCCTGGCGAGACGGGCAAAGCTGGAGAGAACCGAGCTGAGCCTGGGCCGCAGCACCCCGAGGTTGGAGACGCTGCGGTCAGGAAGCACCAAGAGGATGGAGCCGTTTTCCCCGTAAGTAGGGGCCAGGGTCTCACTCCTGAGCCGGCTTCGCACGGACCCCAGGCCCTGGCAGGAGGGCCCGGAGGCGGGACGAGCCCACGCGGTGGGTGGGGTGTCAGCAAAGAAAGCGGGGCGCAGGGCAGGTTCTGGAAGCCTCGGCGTGGCTGGGCTGGAGAGTGCAGACGTGGGAGAGCCCGGAATGGGGCGCGCGTGGCCCGTGGAGGCCCGAGGCTGCGCTTCCCTCGCGGGCTCTGCGGCCGAGGTCGAGGCTGCCCAGGCGGGTCTGTCCGGAGCTCCCCGGGGGCGGAGGCGCGGGAGGCGGGGAAGGGCCGGGCGGCGGGACCGGTGTCCCCAGCGGGAGGTCGGGGACCGTCGCGTTCCGTCGGGGCCGCCTGCGGTGCAGGGGTCGGAGGCCAGACCACAAAGGCGGGAGGGGGCCCGGCCAGAGCTGCTGAGACCTCCCAGCCGCGCTGGACTCAGGGGCTCCCTGCCTTTAGCCACCAAGAGCGGGGCAGGCTGCGGGGTGCCCGGGAGAAGCCAGATCCCGCGCATTTTACACCCACTGATTAGATCCCGCCGCCCGCCTGGGACCTCGGCATTGTCTTGTCTGCTGCACTGACGGGGAAACTGAGGCACGGTGTGAGTAAGGCGGGGGAGGGAGTCGGCGCCTCCGAGCTGGGGCGCGCCCCGCATCCACCCGGACACCAGACTCCCGCGTGGCCTCTGCTCCTGCTCCGTGCACGGCGGCATCTGGGGAAACCGGGCTGGGCTCCTCCGTCCCCTGGAAGCTGCTGTAAGTTTTAGATAAATGTTACTACTAGGCACGAGGAAAGTGGATCCTTGATTACCGGCGTTGAACGAATGGTTGCACCGCGTTCCCCGCGGTAGGTGGAGTGTGTGATTGTGAGCGAGAGGGGAATGGGCACCGAACCTTACCTACACAAATGCCTAAACTCGTAAGCAATTAGGACACAGACGTCTGAAAATCTGATTAAGCGATAGGAATTCTAATGGTCCGGGATCCAAATGAGCCACTGTTAGCAGCCTTCAGTTTTGTCCTGTTGCCCGTAATTACCCCAAGGTCAGGGAGAAGCACTGAAGCAAAGGCATGAACATCACTTTGAAAAGGAAACTGCCTGGGGCACTCCTTCCTTCAGACTCCCCTTCCAAGTATTCCCTCATTTCATTCAAAAGGAGTTAACTTTTCTAAACTAAGTGGTGCTGGTAGAAGATGCTACCTGACTCCAGTGTTGCCTCAATTCTTGAAGCTCTTCGAAGACGTTTTGGCCTTCCTCTGTTCCCTCCCCTCCCTGCTATTTTGCAGACATATCCACTGGGGAATTGTACGGCAGGAAGGCTGATTTTATTCAGCTGGCCCTTGATTCCTGGTTTGCACGGTATCTGGGTCTGGCCTGCAACCCTCGTGTCCAGGTAAGTTCATTAGGAAAGGATTTCTTTACATTCAATTGAAGGCATCTAGGTCTTAAAACAGCGCTTATATTATCTCTGGGGTAACCCTGCTTATTAATTTGCGGAATAGTCAGATGGCTATAGAGTTTTGGATAGGAGGAGGTAAACCGCTTTCAAAGTTTATTCTTGAGGAAGAGGCTGAACAGGAGATAAAAGCAGGTTTTGAAATTCTGCTAGAACACTACCACTGGCTAGGAGGAGAGACAAAAACCGTAGAATAAGTCATGAGAATAATGGACCTTTTTAAAAGAGCTTTCTAGAGAAGCTTATAGCTTATTTTGCACAAGTTTTAATGTGTACTTTTTTTTCTTGATCAGGTTCACTTATGCAACTTGTATACATTTTCATATTTATGGCTATGCTAATTTACAGTGTAGGAGAAAACCGTCAATATGTCTTGAAGAAGAAATGTATAAAGTGTACAATAGAGAGAGTGCATGAAAGATAATATATTCGATGAAGGCACCCTAGAGCTATTGGGACTCTTAGATCCTCAGATCTGGGAGGGCCTTCATCCTTTCCAGTGCATGCAGGAGGAAGCTGAGGCTCTGAGGTTTGGAAACCCTGGAGATATCACTCAGCTGATTTCTAGCAGGTTTGTATTAAATCTTGGTTTTGGAGAGTTAAGAATCTTGAGGAGTGATAACCTTGGCTATTGAAATAAGGACAGGATGTTCTTGGAGAAAATTAATCAGGAAGGGCACTGGGTGAACATTTATCAAGAGATTCTTTAGCAAGGACACATATAGGTAAAGCATAGGAGAATAAGCCAGAAATAAATGAACTAAATAAGAACCTATTCTGGGGAGATTAAAAAACATTAACTTCAAAGTTATTTGCAGTCTGTGTCCCTTTGCCCCGACCAAGCCAGTATGTCTGGCTCATGCGGTCACAGCATTCTGCAGAATGATGACCTCTAGTCTCTATACATTCATGTTGTATGAATGGGAGGGTTCATACCTGGGGGTATGAACTGGAAGGGTTGTATGCCCAGGGAGTCCCCAGTGGCTGTCACTGGCTGACTACAGATGTCTGCAAGCCTCCTCACTTCTGATGAGCGGCCACACCTTGGGCGGTGCACGCCTTGTGTTACTCAGGATGTGGGCTCAGCCGTGTGTCACAGAGACCCCACATACCAGTGGCTTACACAAGGTAGAAGCTATTTCTGTTTCATGTGCTCATGTCAAAGATGTGCCGGCAGGACAGGTCTGGCCTGTGGAGTCATCTGAGGCCAGGGGTTTTCTGTCCCCAAACTCTGTTGCCCTCCTTCAAGGAGTCCCATATGGTTCACCACGCCATGCACACCCCCACACAGGAAGCGGGCAAGGGCACCCCTTTACCCTTTAAGGCCGGTCATTGGATACAATTATACGCCTCACTTTTGCTCATTCCCATGGCCCGTAATCTGGTTTCATGGTCATATCCAGGCTGCAAGGGAGGCTAGGGAGTGCCCAGCTAAAATTTCTGTTACTATGGATGAAGGTGAGAAGAGGTGTTGGAGATAACTAGCAACTCCACGAAAGCACTGACAAGGATCAGAGTTGATACCCAGTCACCTTCCCAAGTGAAGGTGCACACACAGTTGGAACCAGGATAGTATTTCTTGCATGCCTGCATTGATTCATCCAACAAATACTTGACTGAAAATAAGGAAGTGGAAAAATGCAGTCACGATCTTCATAAAGCTCTGACCCAGGTTGCTGCCTCCTAAGTGATCACTAGTCTAGGTGTGGTGTACGGAGTCAGTGGGGACTGGGGAGGACAGTAATTCAGAGAGAGGGAGGAGGTGATTGCAGGGAAAGGTGGGAGACAGAAGAGGCTCCTAGGTCTTTCCAGAAGGCACTCCTGGAAAAAGACCAGACCCAGAAATTAAAAGTTGAGAATGTAACTGTAGTTGAACTAATGAAACTGAGAGTCCAACCCATAGCTTTGTGAGAAGCACAAATGTAATTTTTTTATTTTTCAAAATAACATTAATATAATTTATTCTATATTCCTTGTGCAAATCCTCAATGTTCTACATTGAAGATGAGGCTAAATAGGAGGTATAAACTTGCTAAAATTTCTTATTAAAAAATAGTGCCAAGCTGGGTGTTGGCCATGTCTCTAATCCCAGCTATTCGGGAGGCAGAGGCAGGAGGACCACTTAAGCCTAGGAGTTCAAGTCTGACCTGGGCAACATCATGAGACTGTATCTCTATAAACAAACAAACAAATAAATAAAAAAGAAATAGTGCCACAACTTACTTTGCTGCGTGTTTGGGAGAACACATATTAGTTAATCAAAATCATTTACTGAAGCTTGTCTCTATGCTGTATAAACAAGCTAGATAGAATCTACCTACATCAAGTATGCAAAACTAGTGGAAGAATTACAGAAGAGTAACTGTTTGCTTTTAGGCTGGCTCCTTCTTCCCTGGAGAGCAAATTGGAGTTTAACCTGACACTTTTATGATCTTCGGATCATTTTATTCCTGGAATAGTTGTGCTCCACATTTTGAAAAGTTAAAATGAAAATTGTAGAACCCTGGACAAAGTTTGGTTGATGGAATTTAGATTTGACTGCTTCCAGCCACTTCTGAGTTTAACAAAGGAGGCTCGAGTATATTCTTCATGGAATTTGGCTCCAAGAAAACTCAACTCAATTTCCTGGAATGGAGCGGATTTGTGACTTCGGAAGGAAACATCTGCATTTCCTTTTCCAAAAATCCTCCCTTTGCGTTAGGCTGCACCCTGTGACATTTCCACCAGATGGCAATACAGACTTCGCATGGCAGAGAGTCTGGCTGGTTTTCCAAATCTCTAGAAATATTTGTGTAAGCACTAGAAAAAAGCATTTTTTATAAATGAAAAGCTCCCATAACCGCCCCCCATTCTAAAGCAACCATCTTTATTTGCATATATTCACTTCGAGTTTTGTCAATATTCATAGTCGTAAGTACATTTGTAATGTGCATGGCATTTTAGTCTACTGTTAAAATTCAGCACAACGTATATTATTTACATATTTCTACATGACCTTCATAATTATCGCAGCAGTTACACACTATTACACATAGTAAACCCTTCCCCTATTGTTACATATTATGTGGTATGCACTTTTCACCTGTTACAGATAATGCGGCAGGTAATGTCACACAACTGGCACGCAGTTTTGGAATATTAGGAAGATTTTAGGGATAGGAATACAGGGTGAAAGACATAGATGTCTTTTGCTCTTTAATTTTTCCAGAAAGATGTGCAGATTTACACGGCTGTCAGCACTGTGAGAGGATCTGGGTTCTGACCAGTTGCACTAGGCCCACGTTTTTGTTTTGTTTTGTTTTTAAATCCTAAAAGTCAGGTGCAGGGGCCTTTGCCTGTAATACTAGCACTTTGGGAGAGTGAGGCGGGAGCTCAGGAGTTCAAGACCAGCCTGGGCAACAGAGTGAGACCCAGTCTCAAAAAAAAAAAAAAAAAAGAGACAGAGAGAAAGGAAGGAAGGAGAAAAGAAGAGAAGAGGAATTAGGACAGGTGGCAATGGCTCGTGCCTGTAATCCCAGCACTTTGGGAGGCCAAGACAGGCAGATCACTTGAGGTCAGGAGTTTAAGACCAGCCTGGGCAACATGATGAAAACCTGTCTCTACTAAAAATACAAAAATTAGCTGGGTGTGGTGATGGCGCCTGTAATCCCAGCAACTCGAGAAGCTGAATTGCTTGAACCTGGGAGGCGGAGGTTGCAGTGAGCAGATATCAGCCATTGCACTCCAGCCTGGGCCACAAGAGCAAAACTACGCTCAAAAATAAAATAAAATAAGATTAAAATAAAATAAAATAAATTAGACGGGTGTGGTGGTGCATGCCTGTAGTCCCAGCTGCTTGGGAGGCTGAGGCAGGAGGATTGCTTGAGCTGGGAGGTCGAGACTACAGTGAGCTGTGATTGCATGATTGTACTTCAGCCTTGGTGATGGAGCGAGACCTTGTCTCCAAAAATTATATATATGTACCCTAAGACATCTCCCATGATGATAAATTAATTCCATTCAACAAGTATTGGTTCAATCTGCTGTTCCAAGTTTGCTATTGGGTGCTAGGAAGACAATAATGAGGAAATACAGTCAGGCAGGGAGTCAGATTCTTCATCCTACAATTACATAAACCAGTGTCAAGCCCCTGCCATGACGCGCGCCATGTGGGAGAGTAACATGCTGCTCTGCAGCCCTGAGTGGGCGCGTTGCTGAGTCAGGAGACCCGGCCATCCACATTTCCTCTTCCTTCCAGGCCTTGCATTTGCTGCTCCCTCTGTTTGGAGCACTGCCCAAGCGTTGTCTTAGCTCCTGCTGCGGGGAAACTGCATGGATCACCTGGGGTGGGGGCAGTGTCTACAGAGGAAAGGACTTGAAAACGCACTTCTCCCGAACTAGGTGATGTTTTCTATGTGTGTGTGGCCCTTCTTCACAGTGGCCTCCTAGAAAAACAAGGCCATGACTGAGAGAATACCTCTCATTTCAGTAAGATTGTTTGGAATGCTTTACTTTTTTAAAAAATTTAATTTAAGTGTTTAATGTGGTAAAAAATATATAACATAAAACTTACCAGCTTCACCATTTTAAGGACACAGTTCAGTGGCATTAAGTACATTCTCTTTGTTGTGCAACCATCACCACCACCCATCTCCAGAACTCTCTTAAAATCTTCCCAAACAGAAACTCTGTACCCATCTGACAACTCCCACTTCTTTCTCTCTTCACCCCTGGCAACCACCATCCTACTTTTTCTTTCTATGAGTTTCACGGCTCTAGGAATCTCTTATAACTGAAGTTATCCAGGTCTGTCTGTCTGTGACTAGCTGGTTTCACTTAGCATAATGTTCTCGAGGTCCTTTTATGTTGTAACACGTGTCAGAATTTCTTTTCTTTCTAAGGCTGAAGAATATTCCATTGTGTGGACCTACCACATTGCATGTATCTGTTTATCTACTGATGGACCCTTGAGTTGCTATGGAAAATAATGCGACTATGAACATGGAGATCTGTTCCAGTCCTTGCTTTCAATGACTTTGTGTAGATGCACAGCAGTGGAATTGCTGAATCAGATGGTAATGCTATGTTTGCTTCACTATTTATAATGTGCCTTTATGCAGATTGTGATAAAATTTGATCTTTACAACAGTCCTGTGAGATAAGTGAGTATTGGTCTCTGGTTCAGAAAACTGGTTTCTTCAAAGTGAAATGATAAATGGAAGAGTATCCTGACCTTAAACTTGGCTTTTTTTATTGCCCATTCACCTTGAAGACTGGTTCTAGTCACAAGTGTTACCTTCCAAGGACAGTGTCATTCTGGTTACAACCAGCTTGCTCCCCTGCCCTGAGCCTTCTGTCCAAGTCTGTCCAGGTGTGGGTCTGGGGCAGGGGACAGCTCACCTATTTCCCACGGCACGGAACAGAGGCTGTGTCCTGGGCCTCAGCCACAAAGGTTTCTCCTTTGGGTTTCTGTTTCCCTCTTTCAGTTCAGAGTCTGTCATCTGAACCATGAGGATCTGGTGGTTTCTGCTTGCCATTGGAATCTGCGCAGGGAACATAAGCTCACAGAACACGTGCAGGCAAGGGCACCCTGGCATCCCTGGGAACCCCGGTCACAACGGTCTGCCTGGAAGAGATGGACGAGACAGAGCAAAGGGTGACAAAGGGGATGCAGGGACTCACCTGGTGGCTTCGGCTGCCTTTCAACTTCTCTCTTCATTCTTTTCATCTCATTCACTCATCATCTGTGTGGCTTTTCACCTACCCATTCATACCCCATCCATCCATCCACCCACCCATCCACCCAGCAACACTCACTGGGGCCTGACCCCATTCATCCATCCACCCATCTGCCCAGCAGCACTCACGGGTCTGCTCCATGCCAGACTCTGTGCCAGGTGCTGGTGGAGAGCACAGGGTGAGATCGCAATGACCTCTACCCTCCCGGGTTCTCTCATCTCTGACACCGCAGAACATTTTCAGTAGTATACGATGTCATGGATCCTCCCACCTCAGGCAAAAGGTATGATGGATTTTTGGCAACGAAAGACTAATAGAGATATCTGATTGTGAATTATTTGGCAGCAAGCAGCCAGCTGCAGTGCAGGTGAGAGCTAATACTGCATCGTGCCATGAAGCAGGAGATGCGGAGTGACAGATAACACATACAGCTGCTGCTTATGCGTCTATGACCTAGGTTGGGGCCCTGTCCCAGGGTCTGGGGATCTGGGGACAGGATCCATCCTCTGGGAGGGAGATTTGCCAAAGCTGAGAAGTCTGAGTGGTTTCCATAACAACCACCAATAGACTTGGTTTCTGAATGGGTACCATTCTTGAGCCCTGGTCTTGACAGTACGGTCACATATCTAAGACTTATGCAGAATGACCCATCTGGGTTGAGGGCACAGTTCAGTGGCATAACAAAGAAAATGTCAAAACGTCTATGGACCTTTTTAAAGATAAGTTTGTGTTTCTAACATGTCTCCGCTTATGGCATTTGGTGGCCTGCTGGTTTTTTGAGTGGGCTGGATGAAGTCAAGCATCCCCAGGAAGCAACTTTATTTCTTTGGAACCACCATCCTGCACATGTGCTCTGTGAGGTGTCTTCTCCTGGCTCACAGCTCCAGCTCACTGACACTGCTCCAGTGCCCGGTAGCGAACAGCCCAGTCCAAATGAATAGCAAAACCTTACCCTTAATGAAATCAGGTCTTCTGCCCTCACACCGGGACCACAGTGGGGTTTGCGTGTGTGTATCTGTGTGTATTTTATTTCTGAATATGTAGGATTTTCATTTTTTAAATTTTTGTTATAAAATATTACACACAAAAGGAGATAAATAGGTGGAAGATAAAAAATACAGAGGACGGCCGGGCGCGGTGGCTCAAGCCTGTAATCCCAGCACTTTGGGAGGCCGAGACGGGTGGATCACGAGGTCAGGAGATCGAGACCATCCTGGCTAACACGGTGAAACCCTGTCTCTACTAAAAAAAAAAAAAAAAAAATACAAAAAATTAGCCGGGTGAGGTGGCGGGCGCCTGTAGTCCCAGCTACTCCGGAGGCTGAGGCAGAAGAATGGCGTGAACCCAGGAGGCGGAGCTTGCAGTGAGCTGAGATCCGGCCACTGCACTCCAGCCTGGGTGACGGAGCGAGACTCCGTCTTAAAAAAAAAAAAAAAAAAAATACAGAGGACTAAAACACTTCTATATTCAAAACCAAATTTCTCTACCTCTTCCCTGTTGAATTTCTCTCCTCTTTGCTCACCAATGTCCATTCTGTCAAGTTTCACATACTTCTTAGAAGCAAATTATGTATCTATTTTTTCTATGTAGTTCATAGGTATTATATATAATATATATTATTTCTTAGAAGGATATTCATTCACATTGCTCACACGAACATTTTACTTCATTTTTATCTTAAAGTGTATTTTTGTGTATGTTTTATAATAAACATTTTTTCATATACTACCTGTCCATAATTTAGGAACACATCAATGTCTACTGATTGGGGTCTGTGTTCATGCTTTGTGAGTTGTGGTTGTATGATCATGAAAGCTCTGAGGTCACTGCTCTAGAGAATGGGAGAAATGAGAGCCAAGCAGGAAACAAAAAGAGGGAAGGAGAGGAAGACACAGGGGAGCAGCCAGTGGAGGGGAGGGGAGGGGAGCGCAGGGAGAGGCAAATATAGGGAAGAGCCCCCTCCATTCAGAGGCCCCACACTGACCAAGGCCCCACTCAAGAGCGCTGATGTCCCAGGAGAACAGACATTGTGATAGAAATAAGTCTGCCTGTGTCAGTCCTGTCTCGGGACCTGCAAGCCGGCGCAGCCTGCTCGTGTCGCCCCACAGTCCGGTCAGTGGGACTGAAGTATGGGAGTCTCTGCTGCTTTGTGAGAAGCCAGAATCTGGGGTGAGCCATGGCCCAGTGAGCACTCTACTGCCATGGCCGGAGCCATCTTCAACCTGCTGACGGATAGCACGCTGACCTGGGGCTCTGGGGGCCTGTTCTGAGCACAAGGACTTGAGTGTGGTCAGCAGAGCCCCACTCACCTGATGTTCTCTGCCAGCTTGATTGGTGGCATTTCCCCCCCAGTCTAAGGCACTGGAGAGATTCTTCCAGAACTCTCTTTTCTATCTTGGGATAGTGTCACATAACCATAGTCATCTGTGTTTTCATGGGAGGCTAGTAAATCTTCCGTTCCACTCTCCTCAAGAGTAATGGAAGAGAAACAGAGTGAGGAAACCTACCCACACCTCCAACATTCAGACCATGTCCCAAGTCCTTGTCACAGGAGAGGAGCACAATCAATTGTGCTCAGTGACAGTCAGTCCCCATTGCACACACTCCCTCCTTGTCCTGTCTTGCTGTGCGCTCTAGGCACGTCCTGGAGATGGGCGCTTGGGAAGTCACTCAGTTCCTTTCTTAGATCACTTATCCCACACAGCTCAGCACCCCAGATGCCCGCTCATGCCTGCCTCTCTCCACCTGCACTCGTGTGGAGGACAGAGCGCCCCTCATGGTGGGGGTCACCCCTGAGACTCTCCAACACACATGGCTGATGGAGACCAATGGCCAGAAAATCAGAAACGGAATTTCAACTCATGCCTGTTTTCTTCTTTTCCACCTAAGAGAGCCAGGACGTCCCGGCAGCTCGGGGAAGGATGAGACGAGTGGAGAGACAGCAGAATGAGGTACAAGTTCCTATTTATGATGCTCTAATTCTGAGCTGTCAAGTATTTAACAATAACTATTAAGTGTTTGCCATGGACAAGTCCTCCATGCTGATTATAATCTTACAGTAAAGGCAGCACAGTTCTTAACTCTCCAGAGGGGGGATTCTGCAGGGATTGGCAGGCTTTGCAGAGGGCTGGGTAGGAAATATCCTCAACTCCGCAGGCCATACGGATCTGTCACCACTACTCAACTTCCCCTTGTAGCGAAAAGAAGCTGTAGATGCTCCATAAATAAGCGTGGTGTGTTCCAGTGACGCCATATGTGTGAAGACTGAAATGGGCATTTCCCATGGTTTCCATGTATTGTGGAATATTATTTGTGACCATTTAAACATGCAAACCATGGCTGAGCACCATGGCTCACACCTGTAATCCCAACACTTTGGGAGGCCCATGTAGGAGAATCGCTTGAACCTAGGAGTTCCAGACCACCCTGGGCAACATATTGAGACTTTGTCTATACAAATAAAAAAATTAGCCGGACATGGTGGCATGTGCCTGTAGTCCCAGCTACTCGGGGGCTGAAGTGGGAGGATCGCTTGAGCCTGGGAGGTTGAGGCTGCCATAAGCCATGATCTCATGACTGCACTCCAGCCTGGGTAACAGAGCAGGTGACCCTGTCACAAACAAACAAAAACCAGAAAAAAAAAAAAAATGTGAACCGTGTTTGTTTAGCTTGTGGGAGGGAGGCTGAATTTGGCCTGTGGCTGTAGTTTGCTGAACCTTGAACCTTGCAGTGGATGAGCACTGAGGAGTGAGACTGAGTTTTTGACTTGGTGCATCCGGCAGCACTGCATGGAGGAGGTGGCACTAGAACTTGTCCCTGATGGATCCCCGGGATGTAGTCACAGCGGCAAACTCGTGTCATCTTCACTTTGTGCTTTTTTCATGTGCTGACTCACCGAATGCAACATCCCCAGACACCAGACACTTTTATCACCCCAGTTCCATAGGTGAGGGAACAGAGGCACGAGGCTCACTAGCTTGTCTGATGTCCTGTGTGCATATGTGGTGGGGACAGAATGGAGACCCGGCATTTAACCTCAGAGTCCACACTTGCAACCACGGCTCTTTGGGATGGGTGGGGGTGCAAGGAAGCAGCAAGGTCTCTGTGGATGATGAACTGCTGGTGGGATGGATGGGTTGGGGCTGGGGTTGGGCAGGAGAGGGCAATGAATGCTTCGATGCAGGTTTTATTTTATGTTCACTCCAGGGAGGGGCTTTTTAGAGGATGTCACATGACTAGGGTTGAGTGTCGGTTTATCTGCCTGTCTCTGCTCTTTCTGTACGGATTGACATTTCACAGCCAGCATGTTAGACTTAGATGGTAGGGTTGTCATTTCTAACATGAACCCTGACACTAACTTAGTAGACAGCAGTTAAAAGGTCTGTTGAGATGTGTGTGTGTGTCCATGTGCACATACTTGTGTAATTGGAGTAACTGACTTTCATTTATTTTATTTTATTTTTTGAGACAGAGTCTCACTCTGTTGCCCAGGCTGGAGTGCAGTGGTTTGATCACGGCTCACTGCAGCCTCAGCCTCCTGGGCTCAAGTGATCCTCCCACCTCAGCCTCCTGAGTAGCTGGGACTACAGTTGTGCACCACCACGCCTGGCTAATTTTTGTATTTTTTGCAGACGTGAGGTTTTGCCGTGTTGCCTAGGCTGATCTTGAATTCCGGGACTCAAGCAGTCTGCCCACCTTGGCCTCCCAAAGTGCTAGGATTACAGGCATGAGCCACTGAACTGGGCTGGAGTAATTGAATTTTATTTTCTTATTTTTATGATTTTTTTTTTTTTTTAAGAGTTAGGGTATTGTTATGTTGGCTGGGTTGGTCTTGAACTCTTGGCCTCAGGCAGTCCTCCTGCTGCGGTCTCTGAAGGTGCTAGGAGACCACCGCACCCAGATGGAGTAATTGAATTTTAAACTCTGGGTACATGTATACTGAACGTGTACACTACTTTGTTTCATTTCTGAGCTCAATTATAGAAAAACCGAAGTTGTTCACAAGGGAATCTTTCACAAACTATCTCTTTGTTTGCTCTTTCTCTATTTAGCAGCAGATGGAACAGTTGAAGCAAAAGGCATCAAAGGTGATCAAGGTTCAAGAGGATCCCCAGGAAAACATGGCCCCAAGGGGCTTGCAGGGCCCATGGGAGAGAAAGGCCTCCGAGGAGAGACTGGGCCTCAGGGGCAGAAGGGGAATAAGGGTGATGTGTGGGTCCCACTGGTCCTGAGGGGCCAAGGGGCGACATTGGGCCTTTGGGCCCAACTGGTTTACCAGGTTCCATGGGCCCTATTGGAAAGCCTGGTCCCAAGGGAGAAGCTGGACCCATGGGGCCCCAGGGTGAGCCAGGAGTCCGGGGAATAAGAGGCTGGAAAGGAGATCGAGGAGAGAAAGGGAAAATCGGTGAGACGCTAGTCTTGCCAAAAAGTGCTTTCACTGTGGGGCTCACGGTGCTGAGCAAGTTTCCTTCTTCAGATGTGCCCATTAAATTTGATAAGATCCTGTATAACGAATTCAACCATTATGATATAGCAACGGGGAAGTTCACGTGCCACATTGCTGGGGTCTATTACTTCACCTACCACATCACTGTTTTCTCCAGGAATGTTCAGGTGTCTTTGGTCAAAAATGGAGTAAAAATACTGCACACCAAAGACGCTTACATGAGCTCTGAGGACCAGGCCTCTGGCGGCCTTGTCCTGCCGCTGAAGCTGGGGGATGAGGTGTGGCTGCAGGTGACAGGAGGAGACAGGTTCAATGGCTTGTTTGCTGATGAGGACGATGACACAAGTTTCACAGGATTCCTTCTGTTTGGCAGCCCGTGACCGAGGAGAGCTGATGAATCGGCCACAGCATCTCAGAATCAGCTTGGTGACGAACTGACTCAGATGGTTTTCCTTTACTAAGTCCTCCAATTATTACAATAATCATAAAAAGGTGAAAACGGAAAAGTTATTCCCAAAACTGATTCTGTCTAACTTACTGTCTTTCCAGGAGTAAATATTGAAAATAGCTGCATGGTTTATTCTAATTTATCTCACATTTCTTATTCCTATTATCTGAAGAATCCTCTGCCTGTGTGTTTCTTGTGGGAAGAGTGTTTTGATCCCATTTGAGTGCTCTGAGGAGTCATGTGAGGATGTGTCCCTCATCTGTGTTTCTGAGGACAGTCAGGGGAAAGTAAAGGGAAATCTTTATTCCATTCAGTACTAGTAACAGCTTTAAGTTGGTGATGCTGTCACACTCCAGAAAGCTGTAGACACTGCTCATTTTGTCTTTTTTTAACAAATTATTTTTAAGTTCTGGGATACATATGCAGAACGTGCTGGTTTGTTATATAGTAAACATGTGCTGTGGTGGTTTGCTGCGTCTATCAACCCGTCACCTAGGTATTAAGCCCTGCATGCATTAGCTATTTGTCCTGGTGCTCTGCCTCCCGCTTTGCTCATTTTCTAACCTAGGTTTTAATCACCATTCCATCCAACAAATCATTGTTTGATCATTATTTGCCAGTGGTGAATCTCTGTTTGTTTTCTAGGATTGCCCTAATAAAGTACACAAAGTGAGAGTCTTTCAACAACAGAAATGGACTTTCTCAGTTCTGTAGGCTGGAAGTTTGCGATCTCGCAGCAGCAGGGCCATGCTCCCTCCAAAGGGGCTGCAGGAGGATCCGGCCTTGCTGCTTCCAACTTCTGGCAGCTGGTGGCAGCATCACTCCTGTCCCCGCCGCCATCTTCAGGTGGCTGTCCTCCTCCTCCTGTATCAGCCACATTTTCCTCTTCTTACAAGGACAGCTTCCCTAATCTAGTATGACCCATCTTAATCATCTCTGCAAACTCCCTGTGTTCAAATAAGGTCACCTGTACAGGCACCGAGGGTTAGGACTTCAGCATCTGTTTTGGGAGACACAGTTCAGCCCAATCTGCCCTCTGACTCCCAAAGTCGATTTCCTTCCCATGTGCGAAATATATTTTCGCCCCATCACCACTTTCCGCATCAACTCCTCTCACCATCTACGTCATTAAATAAGCTACAGAGGAGACCTCCTGGGTGATTCATCCTGTGGCAGAATTTCTCTCCATGTGTGATTCTGCGAAGCCAGAAAAGTTAATCCACTTTTAAAAGACAGTGGTGCGGGGCGGGGGCCGGCGTAGGGTAGACAGTCCATCCCAAAGGAGAGAAAGCGGGAGGAAAAAAGGGATCACGGGTCCCAGACAACTCTGAAACCCTGCAGGGAAAATCCCATTAGACTGCTTTCACTGTTTGCCATCTAAAGTTTTTAAATGAGCTATGCAAGAGTAAAAAGTTCCTGGACAGAGACACCAAACAGAGAAGTGCAGGATGAATTTACCAAGAGAGTTGGTTAAAAGGGAAACTTCTCCTTCAGGCCTATGGCGGGCATTTCTTGTTTACTCAAGTACCTACCATCTCTCAAAAAATATCTAATGTCCACCGGAATTCGAATATATCATGATTTTGCCCGCGCCCAGCCCCGTAGTCACTTGGGAGGGAAGCGCAACCCTAGCCTTTCCTCACTCTGGACACAGGGGGCGGTAAACCGCGACGGCGGCTGAGAAGGCAGGGCAGCGACGCTCTTGCTCTCTGGACGTCAACGTGCCCACGTCCTGAGGCCACGCCCAGACCCGGAAGCGGAGCCGTCACGTGGGGCGGCGTGGGCCGCTGCCTTGGAAACGCGGAGCCGCGCTCCGGGCGAAAGCACCAGGGCAGGGGTCTCGCGTGGGAGGAAGGGAGTGCTCCGGGGATAGAATGCTGTGCGTCGGAAGGCTGGGCGGCTTCGGAGCCAGAGCAGCAGCTCTGCCGCCCCGGTGGGCGGGCCAGGGAAGCCTTCAAGCCGGGATCCGGGCCCGAAGGGTCAGCACCAGCTGGTCTCCCGTGGGCGCCGCCTTCAATGTCAAGCCCCAGGGCAGCCGCTTGGACCTGTTCGGCGAGCGCCGGGTGAGCGGCGCAGGAGGAGCTCCCCTCAGTCCGCGAGCTAAGCCGACCTCTGCTCCGCGCGGCCAGCGACACTCAGGGCCAGATTGTTTGGGCCTGGGAGGAGGCGGGCAGCGAACCCACCTCGTACAGTGGCGTCTTGTGTGCCCTCTCGATAAGGGCAAGGTCACCTCTGCTTTGAGGGGCCGGGTTTAGTGGTCTCCTCCCCAGAGTGTCGGGTCCGGGAACTGCCTCTGCATGAGCCACTTGCTCCACGTGAATCTGAATAGTTCATCCTGATGGTGGCGGTGAATTCGGCCTGCCAGGACCCGCCCTCTGCATACATGCACCCGCTCACCCGCTAAAGCCCTTTAGTTCCAGCGCTACAGTCTTGCCTTAGGAGGCCTATCCCTGTGCCTTCACAGGCGGTATCGCATGGTCTTTTTGCAGGGACACGGCTGCCTGTAGTCGAGTAATGGTAATTTCATTGATACATGAAATTCCATCGCCTACTAATTTATTTGAAAGCTTTGGGCTTTCTTGTTTTAAAACACAAAACCCTGTTGCGAGGAGTCTGACTTGCCATAGTGCCATGGAATTGGTCACTTGGATTTCTTACCCCAGGAAGTCACTAGAGTGCATTGTGTAGTGGAAGGTGAGAAGGAGGCAAGGTTGGAAGGGACTTAACTGATGCCTGTTCTACTTGGAGTTTGTATATTTTGTCCGTTTTAGGTTAAGGATTACTTTTATTTTTGCTTTTTAAAATTTCATTGTAGTGTATTGCCTTATAAAGAGGAGTCTAGGGTATTGCACTGAGCTAAGGTGTATGATTCTGGTTTTATCTCCATTATCAGCTTTGTTTTAAAATTATTTTGTGTGAAATTTGCCACACCACCTTCCTTAAGAGTATGCAATGTTGGTATTAACATAGTTGGTGTGAGAACTGCTTGTGGGCGCTGAGGAGAAAGACGTGAGGGGAAGCCTGATTTTGGGTAGATGAGATGTATCTAATTTTAGCTTTTATTTTTCCCTTTTGTATCTTGATACTCAGCACCGATAGCAGATTTTCAAATTTGTGAATTGGTTTTTGCCTTGGAAAAAAAGGTTTATTCAGTTTTTTAGCATTACGAAGGTCACTGGTAATCCGAGAGTTAGAATTCCCGAGGGCAACGCGGCAATAGGGCAGGTTGTACTGGGAAGTGGAATTAGTCTGCGCTTGAATCAAATTAAATCAATATAAAGATGACATTTGTTTTTAGTCCTGATTCTCCTTTGTCCCCCACTGACTCTCTTTTATTTTTTTAACTTGTAATATATTTTGAAGAGAGATTAATAGCTTAACTTCATCCATCCCTTGTTGTAGAAACAGTAGGCCTCATCAGGCCTGAAGGTTTACCTGCTGCTATTTCTGAAAGTGTGTGTGCTAAACAGCTGCCAAGTTAATTAACAAAGCCCAGCCTCTGCTGCGGTCATTTGTTTCCTTCATTGAGTTCCCCCCATATGTTAGACGTTCTGTTGGATAGCTGGTTAAAGAAATGAAGGGCAGCGCTCTTGGGTCTGGAAGCTCACCTTTTCAGGAGAGAAGACTTTCAAACAGATTGTAATTGAGATTGTAACTGTAATAGAGAAGTATGGAAAAGTGTGGGCTTTAGAGATGTACAGAGCGGGTTCGAGTTCTGGCTTTGCCAATATTAATTTGTGACCTCAAAGAAGTTTTTTCTAACTTCTTTTTTTTTTTTTTTTTTTTTTTTTTTTGAGACGGAGCCTTGCTCTGTCACCCAGGCTGGAGTGCAGTGCCGCGATCTTGGCTCACTGCAAGCTCCGCCTCCCGGGTTCACACCATTCTGCTGTCCCAGCCTCCCCAGCAGGTGGGAGTACGGGTGCACGCCGCCCGCCCAGCTAATGTTTTTGTATTTTTGGTAGAGACAGGGTTTCACCGCGTTAGCCAGGATGATCTCGATCTCCTGACCTCGTGATCCGCCCGCCTTCTCTAACCTCTTAAAGAATGTGTCCTAATCTATAAAAGAATGATACTCTGTTCTGTAGGATTGTGTGATTGAAATGAGAACCTGTGTAAAGTAGCAGGCGCGCTTCATGGTATGCGGTAGGTGCATATTAAATGCTTTTTTCCCTGCCTTCCTGAGTATGCTAACAAGTGTGATTGAATAGGTAACAAGAGAATGGTCATTGCCATTAGATCAGTGATTTTTATTTTTATCAAGATATTGAAATGTCTTTGGAACGTATAAAATTTGCTCCCAGTTTCAGCCTATGATTTTAATATGTTCATTAAATTTTTCTAAAATATCTATTGCTTCGTGGTCAACTCATCCTCTCTCTTTGATAGTTGTAGAATAATTGGTACTGTGTACTGAGATCTTACTCTGTCAGATATGTATTGTCAGATATGCTTTTAGTACTTTACATATCCTTAGTATGTGTATCCCTGCTGTAAGATATGTATTGTCATTCCCATTGTACATGATGAAAAAATATGAGGCCTAGGAGGAGAAATAACATGACCAGGGTTATAAACTAATAATAATTATGGCTGACATCTATCTATCAAATGCTATGTGCTAAACACTGCTATATATATATATACACACACAAATACACACACACATATATATTTACATATATTATCTCATTTAATTCTTGCAGCCACTCTTAGGTTCTGTAGAAGTGACAGAGCTGGATTTTGAACCCATATCATTTTTTTTTTCAGAAAATAGTTAAAAATTGAAGAAAAATTATGTTCTGGGAACATTTTTAGTGTAATTTATGTGGAGTGATATGGGGAGTATGATAGTAGTATCCGTGATCACAGGTATAACATGATACCCCAATGAAAGCCAAGATTTCCTTTGTGATAAAAGTAATTTTAGTAAATATCAAAAAAGCACAGTTTTGAATTTTGGTTATAAATCAGACGTATTCTTTGGTTCTAAGGGTCTTTTTGGAGTTCCTGAGCTCAGTGCCCCAGAAGGATTTCATATTGCACAAGAAAAAGCCTTGAGAAAGACAGAATTGCTTGTGGACCGTGCGTGTTCCACCCCACCTGGGCCCCAGACCGTGCTGATCTTCGATGAGCTCTCGGATTCCTTGTGCAGAGTGGCCGACTTGGTAAGATGCTTTGCCTTAGACTTGAAGCTACTTCTCTTTCAACCCTGCTAAAATTTAAGTGAAGTTTATCCTTTGTTGTTTACTCTTAATATTAGATTATAAAGTTAATGTCTGAAACTGTTTGAGATGCGTTAGGTATGATTTTTTATGATGAAATATGTCATTAGGAATGGGGAAAATGTTATCAGAAAAGGTGATATTTAGAACTTGTACTTTAATATAATATTTAATAAAATATACATGTAATATAATGAATGATTACTAATATATATTTACATATATATTCATTTGACAGAGGTTCTTCATTTTTGAACGCTTCTCCCCAAATTCTAAGAACACTTTATGTGTACGTTTACAACAAAATTCCTCTTTTTCTTTTTTTTGCTGTAATAGAGACAGGGTCTCCCTGTGTTCCCCGGGCTGGTCTTGAACTCCTAGCCTCAAGTGAACCTACTGCCTCAGCCTCCCAAAGTGCTGGGATTATAAGTGTGAGCCACTTCTTTTTCATAAGAGGTGTGAGAACCAGTTTTAATAAACCTTTTCAGGAATGCTTTTTTTAAATTAAAAAACAAGTTTTAACATCAAAATGATTGTAAAGCCTTTTTTTATTTTTTTAACATTTTAAAATTGAAATAGAAGTGTATACCTAGATCTCTTCACCAACTAGGAAATCCATTGCTGAGATAGCAAAATTTTCTTTTTCTTTTTTCATTTTTCATGTTTAATTTTAATATACCTCATGTATATATTCATGAGGTGCATGAGATGTTTTGATAGGGACATGCAGTGCACAGTGATCACATCCGGGAAAACGGGGTCTCCATCCCCTCAAGCATTTATCCTTTGTGTTACAAACAGTCCAATTATATTCTTTTAGTTATTTTAAAATCTACAATTATTATTGCGTGTAGTCACCCTGTTGTGCTATCAAATAGCAGGTCTTACTCATTCTTCCTGTTTTTTTGTACCCATTAACCATTTCCACCCCCCCACACACACCACCCTGCTACCCTCCCCAGCCTCTGGTAACTCTCCTTCTACTCTATTTCCATGAGTCAATTGTATCTATTTTTACGTCCCACAAATGAGTGAGAACATGTGATGTTTGTCTTTCTGTGCCTGACTTATTCCACTTAACATAATGACCATCCATGTTGTTGCAAATGACATAATATCATTCTTTTTTATGGCTGAATAGCACTCCATATTGTGTGAGTACCACATTTTCTTTGTCCAGTCGTCTGTTCATGGACACTTGGGTTGCTTCCAAATCTTGGATGTTGTGAACAGAGCTGCAACAAACATGGAAGTGCAGATACCTCTTCCATATACTCATTTCCAGGAAGCGGGATTTTCCGTCAGCCTGAAGGAGCCGACTCTTGGTGACTCTTGTCAAGGAAAGCAGCACACACAATTTAAATAGTGATCATTTATGATCCTGTCTACATGGTACTGAACTACATAGGTTTTTCCCTCACATTCAGTCAATGTTGAGCACCTACTGTGTGCCAGACACTGTCTGGGCACGAGGTATACGTGCAGGAATGAAACAGCACAATCTCTTACTTCATGGAGTTTATATTCTGGCATTAACTTGTTTTAGATTTAACTAGGCTGGAGGCCCTTTCTACAGCTCAGTTAGCTGAAGAAGCTTTCTCTGGATGAGCTGAAGTAACCTCAGCATAGCTCCATTTTCACAAGAGGGAAGAAAGGCATTGGGTGATGAAGGGATGTGCCTGCTGTCGCCTGGCCAGAGTGTGGTGCAGCTGGGCTGCCAGACCAGGCAGGATATCTGTCAAGCTCTTCTTCCTCCTGTTCCGACTGTTTCAGGGCTGGCTGGCTGCTCGGGTCTCATGAACCCTTACCTGGAAAGCTTGCAAAGTTTGTTATAGCCTCTCCATTAAAAAAAAAAAAAGTACTTGTTTTAAAAATTATTATACAGTAAAATTGACTTCTTTTGGAGGATGGTACAATTCTGTGAATTTTAGCCTGTATAAATTTGTGCAACCCTCACCACGATCAGGATACAAAGCTGTTCCATCAACCCCCAGAAGTCTCCCTTTATAGTCACACCCACCCCTCCCCACTAACCTCTGGCAACCACTAATCTGTTCTCTATCCCTATAGTTTGGACTTTTCTAGAATGTCACCTAAGTGGAATCCTGTATACCTTTTGACTGACTTCTTTGACTCAGCATAACTCATCCCCATCTTTATTTTTTCCTTTTTTGGAAAATTTCCTTCCACCCACACACTTGACTTGAGCATTAACACCTTTCAGATATGTTCACCACAAGCTTCCCTTTCTTAAGGAAACTGATAAAGTATATTATTGTAAAGCGTTTTTCTCTGGAGTGAAGTTGCAGGCTCTGGGTAGTTCTGTTTGTACTGGGTTTTTTTTCTGTGCCTCCAGTATGTGCATAGAAAATGTGTCTTTGAATGTTGGGGGAGCTGTGGAAACGCACTGCTCAAAAGAAGGTTTCATACCCTGTTCACCTAATTGTGTCACTGAAATCAGAAAATGAAAATCTGTGTCAGTGAATTTCACTATATAGTCAATCCTCCAGATTGGGGGATCTGTGGAGTCAACCTACCTTGGATCAAAAATATTTGGGAAAAAAAAATTTGCATTCATACTGAACATGTATAGACTTTTTTTTCTTGTCACTGTTCCATAAAACAATACAGTGTAACAGCTATTTACATATTATTTACATTCATTAGGTATTACAAGTAATCTAGAGATGATTTGACGTATGGGATGTACTGTGTATCAGTTATATGCAAGTACTACACCATTTTATATCAGAGACTTGAGCATCTGTGGATTCGGGTATCTGTGGGAGGAGCTAACCATTGCCCAGTGATACTGAGGGGTGACCATTGGCGTGGCTGTCAGAAATCCTAGAATTCACTGTGTATTTTTTGTCTTGGTCTTCATCTTAATCAGTATTCTAGGATTTTTTTTTTTACATTTTCGCTTTTGGTCTTCACTAAAAGATTTTAACTTCTCTGCCCTGTATCTTATTTTCACATTTTTAATATTTATGTATTATAATATCTCATTCTGAAAACTTAAAAAAAAAAAAGATGTGATTTATATATGTCATTATCTGAATTAAAAAGAACCTTTCTCTGTTTTCGATTTTTAAGATATTACCTGCCAGTAAGATTAGTACTGTTATAAGACAATCGTTTTATAAACTGTTTTTCACCAAGTAGTCATTTTATTTTGTTTTCTTTCTTTAATACAGTTTTATGTAACAGAACTGTTTTCCTCGTCACTATTACAAATCCCATTTTTAATATGTATGCTAGTGTTTTGAATTTTAATATTGATTATAAATTCACAACCTGTAGATTAGTAATTTGTAAAAAAAATGTTGTAAATTTATGTAACTCATTTTTCAGCTACTTTGGTACTAATGTTATTTTATCGTTACCAGTTGTTACAACAAATATATCAAACTATGGACTTAAATGTTTTGGCATTAAAAACTATTTGATAATAAAATTAGGAAATGTTATCTTGTGGTGATTTTATTTCATGTTATAGTCACACATTTTCTTGGCAAATGAAGAAAATATGTAGTGTTTCGTAGTTTATCTGCTTTTTGACATGAAAACGAAAATTTACTTTTACATCATTTTATGTTTTTAAAAAAGAATTTTCACTCATTTTAATTTCTAATGACTTCAGTAGCAGCAGTAGTAGTTGTATACAGTATTACGTGGAAACTATGAACTCATATTTTATTAAAAGGACTGTAAAGAGACTGCCTTTGTTTTCTGCACAAAGACTACAATGTAGTTAAATCAAAGACTAGAATGTAGTTAAGTGGGTTTTGAAACTATACTGTATGTGTTAGTTAAAAAAAGCCTGTAAGAGTTGTTTTCTGGAGATAAGTTAACATGTGAGAACCATACTGCAAATAATTTTAGCCAGAAAGTTGTAGAATATTTGAAACCAGTGCCTGCTCTTTTGAAATAAAGAACTAGAGGGCGTGGTGGTGGGCACCTGTAGTCACAGCTACATGGGAGGCTGAGGCAGAAGAATGGCGTGAACCCGAGAGGCGGAGCTTGCAGTGAGTTGAGATTGTGCCATTGCACTCCAGCCTGGGCGACTCTGTCTCAAAAAAAAAAAAAGGAAGAATTTGCTTGGTGTTTATATTTGAAAGAGAAAAACTTTTCTGAAATAAAGTTAATAAAAGTTTTTTTTTTTGAAACAAACTTGGTTTCAAGGAATAACAATTAAATGTTCTGAAAGAAGCTGCTTTGCTTTTCTCGCTTAGGAAAAAGTCAGTAATGGAAATGCATCGGCCAAGCCAATGGCACATCTTAAAACCCGGTTTTCGTTTTCACCCTCAGATCCTAGAAGAAAGCTTCTCATCAAATTCCCTTTTGGTTTTGTCTTTCCCCTTTATTAGGCTGATTTTGTGAAAATCGCTCACCCTGAGCCAGCATTCAGAGAAGCCGCGGAAGAAGCTTGTAGAAGCATTGGCACCATGGTAGAGAAGTATGTGCTGTTCTCCTGCCCCCTTCTGTGCCTCGTCCTGGGTGATCCGGTTTCATGGACTTGTGCAGTTTTGTCCAGTCCATAGTGCTTGTCCCCCGCCCAGCGCGGTGGGAGGTGTGAGTGACCGGGGTGGCCAGAGGGAGGGCTCAGGACAGGCCGTTGGCTCACCTCACAGGCGGGCACTGGGCCTCGGGGCTGGTTGTCTGTTCTTTCTGTCATTTCCTTGTCTGTAAATGGGGTGTAAAGTTAACCCTGCCTCAGGGTCCTTGTGAGGGTTAAATGAGATCAATGTAAAGGTGTCACTTGATAATCTAAGATCGTAGACACCCAGGATTCTTGTCATCACCATTATCACTTACCTTAAACAAGGGCTTTTAGTATCCTAGTGGCAAGTTGAACTTACTAGATTCTGGCTTGATTAAATTGCTGTTGCATCAGTGGCTGTGGGCCACAGGGCGAGAAGCCAAAATGCTGTATAAACAGTGTCCCTGTGGCCCCTGTCAGTTGGAATTAGGGGAGTCTAGGGAGGCCGTAAAAGTCTGTGGGAGGGCTGGCGCAGGCTCTGGCTGAGGCTGTGATGGAGTGAATTATTTTAAAGTGATTTTGAGGTAAATGTAAATGTTTTTAAGCCACTCATGAGAGCTCCATAGTGCTTGTTAAAATGACTTATTGGTGGACGGTGCTGTATTCCAGCACACTTAGCTGCATGGCACCATGCCAGGCAGTGTACAGAGCTAGGGAGAGCCCTGGGCTCGCCAGCGTGGATTTACAACAGGGGAAAGGGGGTAACACGAGAAGACAATTTCATATACCAGAAGTAGTTGGAGGAGGAGAGTGATGGCTTCTCTGGTTAGACGAGGCTCCCTTGGAAGACCCAGCACTTCAGGATGTGCAGCAGCTGTTTTTCCCCAGGTCGGGCAGCATTTGTTCACTTTGGCACGATCATGTGTGACTTTTCCCACAGCCGCTGAAAACCAGCTCGCGGAATGGGGTAGAACTGGGCCCTGCAGAGTGCAGGCGCTGGGCACGCTGACGGGGCTGAAAGCGGGGACTCCCTGGGAGAAAGCTTTGCCTCTCGGGGAAAGGCCTCTGGCAAGTCGTCAGCAGTGGGCTGCCTGCTCCAGGCACTCTGCACACTGTTTCCTGCCGAATTAGACACAGGCCGGTCTCATGGACAATCTCTCTTCATTTTGTGGGAGGACAAATACAGACAGAAGTATGGGCTTTATCTCAGGGTCTTCCAACGTAAAACATAATGGGACGATTTCCTTAAACCTCTGCAGTGGGGGCAGTGCGGGCAGCCTCTGAACTGCTGTCCCTTTGCCATGGAATGGCTCCACGGGTGAGCAGGTTAGGAGGAGGTAGGCCTTGGCATTCACTCTCTCCATGACTTCTGGGATCCACGTGTGGGAGTCTGGCCCTTCTTGGTGAGTGTGTTTTGATGAGTAATGACTACCTCCATTTCACTGGTGTTTGGGAAGGCCCATGAGAATGGTAACAGAAACCCTTCGATTCATATAAATCTTCAGTGTGTTTTTGTGAACCAGCTGAGGAACAGGAGTATCGCTGACTCTTTGAGTAGGGACTGGTGAGTGGTTCTTACAACCTTATCCCTCCTGGAAGATCTATCCAGCAGGGTGCGGGTTGTGTCTAGACCCAGCTCACTACTCAGCTCTGAGAGGGCCATGGCATTTGCATTTAGGGAAGAGGACTGGGTTCCTGCCAGTGGTACTGTGGGGTGGGTTGGAACCACTGCCAAGCCTTGGGCCCTTTGCTCTCTGAATGGCACAACTGCTCAACAGTGGCCATGGTTCATTCACACAGGAAATGTGTGCTGCATACGTGATCTCATTTAATCCTCACGGCAGCCTCAGGTCTAAATAATGTGTCCAAGGTCCCAGAGCGGTTACAGGGCCAGTCTTGCATCCCAGTTGCATGGCGCTGAGGCCTGTGTCCTGAGCTCTCCTTTACAGCGGTTTTAAATTTAAAAATTAGCTGGGCGTGGTGGTGTGTGCCTGTAGTCCCAACTACTTGGGAGGCTGAGGTGGAAGGATCACTTGAGCCCAGAAGATCGAGGCTGCAGTGAGCTGTGATTGTGCCACTGCACTACAGCCTGGGTGACAGAGTGAGACCCTGTCTCCAAAATAAGGGAAAGAAAGAAAGAAGGGAAGGAGAAAAGGGAAGGAAAGTGGGAAGGAAGGATGGTTACACTGTTCCTGGTAGGTTATGCTGTTCAGCTTCTGGGCATGTGTATGGTACAATCTGACACCATTCTTTTCATGTAAAGTTAAAAATAAGGTATTCGAAAGTCAACTAATTTTTTACATTTCTAATTTTTCTAGGTTGAACACAAATGTGGATTTATATCAAAGTTTGCAAAAATTACTAGCTGATAAAAATCTTGTGGATTCCCTTGATCCAGAAACAAGGTACTCACTCATTTCTTTGCCTTGGTTGTGACTGTGACTCTAGAGGTGAGGTTGGGAGACTCTCCCTCAGGGCCTCCGGACTTGCAGCCTCTTCTGTCTGGAATGTTCCTCCCCAGGTATCTTTATGACTCCTGCACTTTCTCTAGGACTCCACTCAAATGGTGTCTCCTCCCAAATCTTTACACAGGGTCAGACTTGGTTTTCAGGAAATGATGTTAGACCAGTGGATAACCATTTGGGGTAAAAAAAGTAGACTGATTAAAGATGTAAATATTTTTAAAAGAAATTATAAAACTAGTGGTAATCTTGGGATGTGGAAGGTCTTTCTTGGCATGATACAAACTCATACCGCAGAAGGATTCATTGATTTTTATTACATAAACATTGCAAACTTTGGTATGGCAAAACGCTTCCACATTCAAAGTCAGAACACAAGAATGTGAAAAAATGGTTCTTATATGACAAAGGGTTAATATATTAACTATGTTAAGAGAACTTTCAAATTACCTTAAAAAAAGAGGAAAGAAAACCCCCTTATAGAAAAATGGGCAGAAGATTCTCTTTGTGAAACTCTCATTTCACAAAATAAGGAATAGCGACAGATGGCCCTGAAATTGATAGCAGTGTGCCACAGGTGTAACAGTGGCAACAAGTGTGAAGTGGGTGGAAGTGCATCTCCAGAATGGAACTGCGGGGTTGGACTTTGGCTTCAGAGCTCGCTAAGCCCTAGTTTTCTCCTTCGTAAAAGGGAAATAGAAAGTACTTCCTAAGAATCATATGAGATGTAAGGAAAATAATTTGTATAAAGTGCTTTGCTCTGTACCTGGCATGAGACCCACCACCGTTAAGTAAGTAAAATGAAGCTGCTGGCTGACAAAGTTGAAACAGAATAAGAATAGCACTTCTGGTTTGGGATGATGGGTCCTCTAGTTACGTGTAAGTTGATAAGTCTCTATGGAGGAGCATTTGGTAATATATGTCAATGTGCATACTTTTTGATTAATTTCTCGGAATTTATCCTAAGGAAACAAACAAGGATTAAAAAATGTAACAAAGATTTTTATTATATTGTGGTTCATGGGAGTGGGAAAATAAAAACATTTGCATTCTCTATGACAATACAAAACAAGCATCAAAAGCCAACTTTTTGAAGAACGTTTAAAGACATAGAGAACTGTTCAATGTTTGTGATGTAATTTTACAAGAGAAAGCAAGTATAAATGTATACAGTTGGGCCTTAATTATTCTAAATTCTAAATTATTCTAAATATATTATATATATATAGCATTAAAACTAGATTGAAAGGAAATACAAGAATTTTAATAGTCATTATCTTTGATAGGATTAGTGATTTTAAATGTTTCGTATGTTTCTGCAATACAGTTTTGTCACATAATAGACCTGTATTGTGTAATATGATAAACGTGCACTATAAATTTCCATTCAAGCTATATTTGATGTAATAATCAGGAAGGTAAATATATCTATTTTGAAAACTCAAGGAAAGCCAAAAAAGTAGATCAAATATTTGATTATTTCCATTCAATGTTGTTGGTTTTTTTTTTTTTAAAATACCGTTGACCAAAAAAAAAAAAAAAAAGGTGTTACACTTGAAATTGGTTCCAAGCACGAAGCAGGAGTAAAAAGAAAGAAAACAATTCTCATTAGCCAAGAAAGTCAGCGTCCAGCACAGCATCAAAGGATTTAATATTCTAAATAGCTGCTACTGGCTGGAAGAAAAACTGAAAATCTCATGCAGAGGGCCTTTGAAAAATTGTCCAAATATAAAACCTGTTTTATGTTTTTAATTATTAGGATTTGGATCGAGTTGAAATAAATAAGTAATTATTATGGTGGCTTTCACAGGTTTGTACTCTCTGAATAAAGGAATAAGCTCTTACATGACGAGCCAATCGTAATCGTCAGTCAGATGGATGTTTTGCCTGACTTCTGAGGATATTAAGATCCTTGTTTAAAACAAAGTGTGTGTGAGTGTGTGTGTGTGTGTGTGTGTGTGTTTTGAAGAAACTTTTGGCAGTGAGGCTCAAAAAGACTGATTTATTTAACAAAAAACCACAATATTTTTTGCTAGTAATTTTTATTACCTGTTATAACCTGGGGCTCATTTCATTTATAGGCGAGTGGCTGAACTGTTTCTGTTTGATTTTGAAATTAGTGGAATCCATCTAGACCAAGAAAAGGTACATCTTTTCTCTGTTTTTTTGACTCTTCCTGTTTTACTAACATTTAGCTGATCTCATTATTGCTACAGTCCTTGTATATATTGCTTGAATTTGCATACTGCAAAAATGTGCAGGTCTTTTTATCTGTTAGGAAATTCTTCTATAGATTGTATTTGAATGTAGCCCTCTCTCTAGAAGTTGACCTGTCACATCATGATAATTCAGAATTAAGAAAGACTTGAGCCAAGTGGAGTGTTTTAGATATCATGGAATTAGGATGAGATAGGCAATATCAGGAAAGACTGCCGAGTGAGTGGGAAAGCTGATGTCATTGAAGATGGGTAGTACAGAGAATATCATTCAGACCTTACGTAAGTGTATTGATTTATATTATATGTGTGTTTGACAGATGCAGCAAGCATAGATTACACAGTGTTTACACTGGGATGGAGGGCCTTCTGCCTCGTCCAGCCCCTTCATTTTACAGATGTGGAACCAAGACAAAGTGATTTGTTCAAGTTGCCATCCTAACTCACAAATGGCCAGTGTCAGTTCTTAAAATTTCTAACACTGGCCAGTGTTCTTTCCGGCGCGTAACTTCCTGAGAAACCAAGTGCCTCATTTCAGTTTTAAATTCAGGGTTGGAAGAACAGGAGAGGCTTGACACCGTTGGAAGTTCAGCCTGCCCCCCGTCCCCCCATGGAAGTTCAGCCTGCCCCCCGTCCCCCCATGGAAGTTCAGCCTGCCCCCCGTCCCCCCATGGAAGTTCAGCCTGCCCCCCGTCCCCCCATGGAAGTTCAGCCTGCCCCCCGTCCCCCCATGGAAGTTCAGCCTGCCCCCCGTCCCCCCATGGAAGTTCAGCCTGCCCCCCGTCCCCCCATGGAAGTTCAGCCTGCCCCCCCGTCCCCCCATGGAAGTTCAGCCTGCCCCCCCGTCCCCCCATGGAAGTTCAGCCTGCCCCCCCGGCCCCCCATGGAAGTTCAGCCTGCCCCCAGTCCCCCCATGGAAGTTCAGCCTGCCCCCCGTCCCCCCATGGAAGTTCAGCCTGCCCCCCAGTCCCCCCATGGAAGTTCAGCCTGCCCCCCGTCCCCCCATGGAAGTTCAGCCTGCCCCCCGTCCCCCCATGGAAGTTCAGCCTGCCCCCCGTCCCCCCATGGAAGTTCAGCCTGCCCCCCGTCCCCCCATGGAAGTTCAGCCTGCCCCCCCGTCCCCCCATGGAAGTTCAGCCTGCCCCCCCGTCCCCCCATGGAAGTTCAGCCTGCCCCCCCGGCCCCCCATGGAAGTTCAGCCTGCCCCCAGTCCCCCCATGGAAGTTCAGCCTGCCCCCCGTCCCCCCATGGAAGTTCAGCCTGCCCCCCAGTCCCCCCATGGAAGTTCAGCCTGCCCCCCGTCCCCCCATGGAAGTTCAGCCTGCCCCCCCGTCCCCCCAGCTCCCCTGCAGTCTAGACTGTTAGACTTTTTGTTTGTTTGTTTTAAACAGTAATACATTCTTCCTAGTAAATATGGTAGAATTAAACCACTTACCTATGAGGAGATTAAGTTATCAGAATATCTTGAAAGTAGAAGGTAGGGCCTTGGGAATATGTATCACATACAGTAGGTGTTACCATGTTGATAGGTGCCGAGTTTGAGTAATGCTGGAACCCTCACACATCTGATGTGTCTGTGTGGTGTTAAGGGCTCAGCGTGTGATTCTGGTCTGACCCTGAGCCAGGACGTGCCTTCCCAGCGGCCCGTGAGGCTTACGGGCTCCACTGTAAACTCAAATTGCGTAAAGTGACCACATTTGCCCCCTTCCAAATCAGTTCTTCATTAAAACTTCTCTGTAAAAGAAAATTTTGGAGTGAGTTGTATTCTTTTCCTTCCTAATATTCTCATATCTTCTCACCAAGTCCTTGCATTGTTCCTACGGTCCTGCATCTGTCTGCATCCTAAAAGCAAATCATAACACCTGGGCTGTTCTTAAGGCCTCTGTCTTCCTAACAGTCATTATATTTAACATCAACTGAGCACTTGCTATTTTAAATCATATGTTTCTCATCAAATCTTCACAACAACTTTGTTCTTGGTGCTACTATTACTTCTGGCTTTTTTAGATGAAGAAACCAAAGCTGTGGAGGTTGTGGGAGGTTATTTTGTAAGCCAGACAGACTCCAGAGCCTGCATGGCCAGCATGTCACCATCCCGCTGGTCAGTCTTCCCTGTCTGTGAACATTGGATTAGTTTTCGTAAAGCATTGATTTGTTACTTTCCTGCCCAGAATCGTCCTGTGGACTTCCCATTGTCTAGTGAACTAGCGAAGTTAACATGTACCAGAGAGCTCACACTTGCGGCTGTGCTCCGGCTGTCAGCCCCTCATACACAGTGCCCTCCCCGGTGTGTGGTGCGCTGTCCTCCTAAGCCTGCTCACCAGGTTTCCCTGGCCGAAATCCCCATGAAGGCTTCATCCTCACGCCACATTGTCTGTGAAGCTTTTATCAGTCCCCCAGGTGGCATTTTGTGTTCATCTGAATGCACTTTACTTATTTCACTCGTGTGGCATTCTTCTTTACCTCTTGGTGATGCTGCTGCTGTTATTGTTGTGTTGCTTATCTAAATTCTAGGCTTACAAAGGATCGAGAACATGGATCATGTTTTTTTAATGCATATTAGTTTTGGACTCAATAAAAGTATTGAGTGAATGTCTGACAAATCATAATAATGCTAGCTGTCATCAAGTTTGATATCTTCAGAAGGAAGGTTGCTAGTAGAGAATCCAGGTGAATAGTTTTAGTTTTTATGTATCCTCATGAAGGATGCTTTTGAAACTTTGCTGACAAATAATATAGGTTCAGTTTCACCAGCATAGACATTGCCGCTTTTATCTAACATACTATCACAGTGTGGCTCCTTTTTCCCAGTGAGCAGCTCCCTGGGGAACCCATCAGTATTGAATATGCAAGTAAAGTAAACCTGCTCAGTGTTTCCCTTGTAACTTCCATGTCTGTTCTCAGAGGTGCTCCACTAGGACAGAATATAAAGTGGACATGTTCCATTTTTCAAAAGAGAGACCGTGAAATAAACCCACCAACAAAATCTATAAATCGTCAAAGCCTATATTCTCTCCAGTTGGTTTCTTATTTAATTAATTAATTAATTTTTTTTTTTTGAGACAGAGTTTTACTCTTGTTGCCCAGGCTGGAATGCAATTGGGCAATCTTGGCTCACCGCAACCTCCACCTCCCGGGTTCAAGCGATTCTTCTGCCTCAGCCTCCTGAGTAGCTGGGATTACAGGCATGTGCCACCATGCCCAGCTAATTTTGTATTTTTATTAGAGACGGGGTTTCTCCATGTTGGTCAGGCTGGTCTCAAACTCCCAACCTCAGGTGATCCACCCACCTCAGCCTCCCAAAGTGCTGGGATTATAGGCGTGAGCCACCACACCCAACCCTAATTTTTAAGGTCTCATACAAATATAAGTTTAAAATTAATAGAAATGTTTATTTTTAACATTATTTAATAACACAAATTTCACAGAATTTTTGAAGAGTTCAGATTATTGTACATTTCATTGTTACCACAGAATGATGAAGTGATATGCCTGACAGCTCATTGAAGTTGGCGTGAACTCAGTTTTGATTTTTCCAGAGATTTTATCAGTTGATAAAATCTTCAAAGTAGTTAATTTTATCACTTTTTTTTTTCAAAATAAAAGTTTTGAAGAAAATTTTGGTACTGTAATGTGATTTCAAAATCTTGTGCATCTTTTTTGTTATTCTACTTGTTACCATTAGGTGGTGATAAATGGCCATATCAGAAACAAAATGAGCAAAGAGAAATCTGGACTGTAAAGAAATGGGTCTCCGAAAACTTTTTTCCATGAAATTTGAATTTTCTATATTGAAATTCTGGGGATATTGATATACAGTCAATTTTTTCAGCGTCTTATCAAGCATACCTCTACATCATCTATGTTTATCTTTAAAGAGTATGTTAGTATTGTGGCTTAATCATTTTTTAGAACACAGAACAGTTTAGAACCTGTTAATTGCTGTCTCCCCTCCCAGAAAGATTTGTGTACACTTTCACCCGAAGCCCAACATGAGCCCAGTGCAGAGCCTGTCTAGTTTTTTAGCAACTAGTAACTGATAATTCAGCCCTTCTCCAGTCAACCCGACTATTATGTGGATTCTAGTTTATATTTCATCTTTAAGCATTTATGGCAACCCCTTTGCTAATACACGTTTTCTCAGGTGATTGTGTGTTACAAAGGTTAAAGCTAGGCGGATGTGCCGGCACCATCCACGTCCTCATCACTGACCATTTGAGGGCCTGGCAGGAACGAGGACCGTGTGCCACGTGACAGGGACACAGAGTAGAAGACAGGACGACAGGACCATGCCCTGGGGCTCCGGTCTACTTCTTAGACTTAACCGTATCATTCTGTAGCAGCTCAAGCACATGCAAAATCAGAACTTTTTTCCCTCCCGAGACAAGGTCTCACTTTGTTGCCCAGGCTGTCGTGGTGTGATCGTAGCTCACGGAAGCCTTACCTCCTGGGCTCAAGTGGTCCTGCTGCCTCAGCCCCACAAAGGGCTGGGACTGCAGGCGCGTGCTACCACCCCCGGCCAAAATCAGAACTCTTAAAATGTGCTTCCCCACTTCTGGAGGCTCACCACACTTTTGCAAAGAGCTGTATTTTTTTTGAGACAGAGTCTCCCTCTGTCTCACAGGCTGGAGTACAGTGGTGCGATCTCGACTCATTGCAACCTCTGCTTCCTGGGTTCAAGCGATTCTCGTGCCTCAGTCTCCCAAGTAGCTGAGATTACAGGCACGCACCACCACGCCCAGCTAATTTTTATATTTTTAGTAGAGATGGGATTTCACTATGTTGGCCAGACTGGTCTCCAACCCCTGACCTCAAGTGATCTGCCCTCCTCGGCCTCCCAAAGTGCTGGGATTACAGGCGTGAGTCACTGCACCTGGCATGTGATTTTTAATGTTGTTAGTTTCAACAATTCGTTATGTAACCTAGACATAAAATAGAACTAGAAGTTATGTAAACCTTAAAGCATAGAAACATCAGAAAACCATAGTATGATCTTTTTGTTAGAATATTAAATATCTGTTAAAAGTAAAATTAATATATTATTTATAAAATATAGTAATATATTCATTTTACTAACATATTTAGTATTTTATTAAATGATAATGTATATGTTGATTTGACATCTTTATGTTTTGCTTATTAAATTGTGAAATATTAATTCAAAATGCCTTGAAATAACTTTTACTCCTCCTGCATACAGCGTAAAAGAGCAGTGGACCTCAATGTTAAAATCTTGGATTTGAGTAGTACATTTCTTATGGGAACCAATTTTCCCAACAAGATTGAGAAGCATCTCTTACCAGAACACATTCGTCATAACTTTACGTCTGCTGGGGATCATATCATCATCGATGGTCTCCACGCAGAGGCCCCAGATGACTTGGTATGTATGTTTCATTCTCTTTGTTGTTTAGGTCCCATCTGTGTGTTGCTACTGTTTTAACCCAAAATTCAGTGATAATATAACAGTATCCTTAAAAACTTTTTAGCATTACTAAGCCCTAAAAATTTAACTTGTGGAATTATTAATGCCATAAACACTTAAAAGAATGAAACTGATTTAATTACTTATATTTCATACAAGACTTCTTATTTTTAAAGTATGACTAATAACAGCATTGACTGACATTCTAGACTACAGAGACTTTTAAATTCGTGCAGTCTTACTTCTCCTGGTTAAGACGCTGTGTAGCATAGAGATCCACGCACTGGGTAGAGGTTTGTCCCGCCGTACCTCAGAACAGTGCCCTAGAGCTGCAGTCATGTATGCTGTTGCATCCCATGCTATTGTATGACTCTGGAAGCTTTATCGCCTTGTGTAGACCATTGCTTTATTTTGAAAGCAGTGATCATCTGCAGATAAAGTGGTGAGCATGAGCCTGTGTTATTGTCGCATAGGACTGTGTCATGGTATTTATAACCTTCACCATTTACTTTTTAAATGTAGGTGCGAGAAGCTGCTTATAAAATTTTTCTCTATCCCAACGCTGGTCAGTTGAAATGTTTAGAAGAATTGCTCAGCAGTCGAGACCTTCTGGCAAAGCTGGTGGGGTACTCCACGTTCTCCCACAGGGCTCTCCAAGGAACGATAGCTAAAAATCCAGGTAAGCCTGTTTATCCAACATTTCAGGGCAAAATAGGATTTTTATGAAACCGAGCTTTTGATTTTAAATAGCTGTAAATTAGTGTTCTATTTTTAATACATGCAGAGAACCATTTATAGAGATTTTCTATGTATTTTTATAGGAACCATTTTTAAATAGAGCTAATAATTTGGCATCTATTCTGTCCAGCCAAAGAACTTTATTTTATGTGAATGTTGAGAGTAAAATCATAACCTAAATTTTCATTTTGATGTTAGTCTAAATTGTTTTCATTTTAACTCAATTAGTTTCTGTGCTCCATTTGACCAGATTGGTTAGAATTAGGGTGAGAGAATGAAAGATCAGTATTTTACTGAGGTCGAGATAATTATAGGTTAGGTCATGTAAAAAACACCCAGTCAGATAGGCCTCCTTTTCAGAGGGAAGAGTCCTGCTTAGGAAGGTTTGTGCTAGTTGAGGTGTTACGGAAGTGTGTTGTTGGGTTTGTCATAAACTGCCTTGTGCTATGTTGAGTTCCTCATGATTCATAATGTCTAAGAGAAAATGTTACACAATAATAATATAAATGTACATGATACGTTTTTTCAAAAGCATTTATTAACTTACAGTTGTAATTTAGATGGTGAGTCAGGAGTAGGGTGGCCATGATGGTGGAGCTGCGTGAGACCTAAGGTCTTGGCAGTGAAGTTGCCAGACTTAGTGAGGATGAGGGGAGGAGGAGGCAGTGTGGTGGGTCCCCTGGGGTTCTAGTTGTATATCTGGTTAGACATTCCACTCACGGACAGAGGGGACACTAGGGGCAGATCACATCCTGAATCCTCGCTTATCTTTATTCCTTCTGTGCTTATCCCTTCTCACCGTAGCATGTTCTTCTCTTCTCCAGAGTTCTCTAAATGCACTCAATCTTGCTTCCTCCTCTTTCATAAACAGCTGTTTCCCTTGACTTGTCAAGGCTCTCGGTTAAGCCACAGGCGTGTGTCACTCATTGCGGCCTGGGTTCCCTTGCTCATGTCACTCTCCGACAGAGAGCAGCTTTTTTTCCTAGTCTGCCTGTTAAAATCTTACCCCGTTTTTTTAGTGCTCAGCTCAAAACTCCTCTTTCATGAAGCTTGTTAAACTTTTTCACTTTCCTTGGACTGCTTTGTCCCTAAACCCTTAAAACACTTATAGTTTGTTTCATATAATCGAAGCTCCTAAACAGATATAATATGTATGTTATATATTAAATGTGTGTTTTTAGTGTATGTTTTTTCTTTTTTTGTAAGTATCAGTTTGGTGGAAAGTATGTTTTTCTGTAGTCGCTGTTGTCAACAGTTTGCTTATAATAGTACCATATTTTTATTTTATATTTATATAAAATAATAGTATTAGAATATCATTCAGTGCCTACTCTGTTGTTATCTCATTTCCTTCCTCTGCAGCTTTGTGAAGTAGGTATTTGTGTTCATGTCACAGATAAGGAATCTAAGATTAGGTTATATTGCTAAAATGTGGCAGAACTGAAGCCTGAAGCCTAAACACATATTCTACATTTATGGTTTTCCATAGGCTGCTTGAGACCTAATACCCTATGTTTTATATCCTCTACATCCCATTTGTGTTTATTAATTCAGCAGATATTTACTCATTGCCCACTATATGTCAGATACTGTTCTCGGTCATGATGTATAAAGCAGAACAAAATTCCTATCCTTATGCCGTTTACATTCTTTTTTTTTTTTTTTTTTTTTTTTTGAGACGGAGTCTCGCTCTGTCACCCAGGCTGGAGTGCAGTGGCCGGATCTCAGCTCACTGCAAGCTCCGCCTCCCGGGTTCCCGCCATTCTCCTGCCTCAGCCTCCTGAGTAGCTGGGACTACAGGCGCCCGCCACCTCGCCCGGCTAGTTTTTTTGTATGGCCTCCCAAAGTGCTGGGATTACAGGCTTGAGCCACCGCGCCCGGCCTGCCGTTTACATTCTTGTGAGCAAGGGAAGACGGTTAAGAACGAAATGAGTAGATAAAGTATGTGGTGTGTTATTAGTTAATACAAGCTGTGGAGAAACGGAACAGGGAAGGGGATAAGGAATGTGGGCTTGTAGGCTGCTGCTGGAGTTTTAGGGAGTGTTGTCGGAGGGCTCACTGAGAACGTGGTGTGTGAGCACGCTCTTGACAGGCACAGGCGTGAGGCTGTGGCTCTCGAGGGCAGGAAGGTTTTGCGCAGAGTCACTGGCAAGTGCTAAGGTCTTGAGGCAGAAAAATGCCTGCCACGTTTGAGGAGGGCGGAGTGGCTGAAGCGCAGTGTGTGCAAGGAGAGGTGGCCAGAGGTGGCTGACAAGGGGCAGCATTAAGTAGAGACAACGTGAATGCAACAGGTCGCTGTGCGGGTTGGGGCAGAGGAGTGAGAGATGTGACTCCAGTGCTCATGGTGAGAGTCAGTGCTGCTGCTCCTGAGAGAAGCCTGCAGCAGGGCCAGGGTGGAAGACGGCCTGTTTAGATGCTGTTTTGCAGTAACTATGATGAGAAATGTTGGCATCTTGACCAGGTAGTAGCAGGGAAGGTGGTAAGATGTGATCAGATTCTGGGTACATGGTATTTGGAAGAGGGAGCCAACATTTTCGACCTAAGCAACTAGAAAGAGTGAGTTACTACTGTTAACTAAGATTAGGAGGACCGGGAACTTGGTTTGGTTCAAGTTAAGTTGGAGACACCAAATGAGGTTCACGTGGCCAAGTTAGGTAGGCAGTTAGATAGAGTGTGGAGTTCTGAGCTTCAGATGTAAGTTTGAACCTCTAAAATGAGACTCTGAGACCACTAAGAGAGTGAACTTAAAGAACAAGTCCAAGGACTGCGCTCTGGGGCCTTCAAGTTTAAGAGGCCAGGCATGTGAGGTACTGCTAGTTAACGCTGCCAGATGTAACGGCCAGTAAGGGAGGTGGAAAGTGATCACAGCGTGTGGTCCTGGAGGCCACGCAGAAGGTTTGTCTACAGGAGAAGGGAGAGATCAGCTGACTCATGCTGTGGCCAGGTCAGATGTGAGGAGGGCTGGGCATGACCACCGGCTCTAGCAGTGTGGAGCTCACTGGACCTGCAGCACCCAGCGCCAGATTCCGTGACTGGCAGGTCAGCCTTGTGCACTAAGTGCTTGGTGTGCTGATGTACTGGCAGGGGGCTGCTGTGCACATCATCACGTAAGATGTGCCCTGGGTCCTTGAGGATTTAAAGCTTAGTTGAGGAGCCGGATATATGCATATAAAAAGATAAATGGTAATACAGGTTGGCACGTTTTCGGTGCTGATGGAGTAGTACAGACAAAACAATGCCGTGGGATGTAAGAGCTCGGGGCGTTTGTCGGATGCATCTGTGGCTGTTGAAGGCACCCTGAGGGAAGTGAAACCGTCGTGCGCAGTGTCAGAGTGAACCCTGAGCAGAGCAGAGAAAGACCGGAAAGGCTGACTGAGGCTAAGCGGGCATTCATGTGGACGGTGAATGTGGAGGTAACTGCGGTGAGGCACTTAGTGATTTTCAGGGGGTTTCAAACTCAGTCTTAATATGACAGTTCTCTAGGGACACTAATTGAGGCAAGCCAGGTGCAGTGTCTCATGCCTGTAATCTCAGCACTTTGGGAGGCCGAGGCAGGCAGATCACTTGAGGTCAGGAGTTTGAGACCAGCCTGGCCAACATGGTAAAACCCCATCTCTACTATAAATACAAAAATTAACTGGGCACGGTGGCAGGTGCCTGTAATCCCAGCTACTTAGGAGGCTGAGGCAGGAGAATCGATTGAACCCTGGGAGGTAGAGGTTGTAGTGAGCCGAGATGGCACCTCTGCACTCCAGCCTGGGCAACAGAGCAAGACTCTGTCTCAAAAAAAAGATTAGTTGAGGCAGATTCTTCACATGTAAAATGACTGGAAGAGTAAGATGGATGAATGTTAAAAGAGGGTTATTAAGAGATAAAACGTATACAAGCATACAGAAGGATTCATTTGAAAACAGTTTGGTATGGCACCTGGAATATAATCCTAAAATGAGATTTCATTGTTGAGTAAATAATGTCTTTGTTCCCCCAAAATTCCAATTGTTGTTTCATATGGCACATGAGCCAGTGTTTTCAGAATTCGTATACACAGAACTTGTTAAGTATTGACAGTGGCAAGAAACCTCATGGTTTGGGTTTAGGTTAACCACCGTTATTTATTTCCTTAGCCTTTTATTTCACACAAAAGGAGGTAACTTAAACTGAAGAGAGGGCAAGAAACTTAAAACTGTATTAAAGATTATCTGGAAAACATAAACATAGTGTTTGTAGTGAGCTAAAATACATATGAAAGCTCTGTATACATAAGTCAGTGATAAAAAGTGCTACATTAAAAAATACTCATAAAACATTTCTTCTTATGGGAAACGGTGGTAATCCTACTACACTGCCTTTATGGGTTTGTAGATTATGACAACTATAGCAGAAGTATTTTAATAAAAGTACTTTAAAAATTCTATCGGAAGTTAAAATTTATTTTTCTTATTTTGCTATTTTTTTCATATTTATCCTGAATAGATTATTCTACAGTTGTATATAAAAATAAAATTGTTATCAAGAAAAACATTGATTTTAAGAAATTCATTTCAGTGAATCATACTTCTACACTGCACTTATTTTTAATGAACAAAGCAGAGTCTAGATATCTCTTTAAAACTTTGAAAACATCAGACATGTCTAAGAATGTTTTTTCTTACACATAGGAATGGATAGAAACACTTTGAAATTTTGGACTTTTTTCTTTAGCTTCCAATTAACTTGTTTTTTTTTTTGAGATGGAGTCTCACTCTCTTGCCCAGGCTGGAGTACAGTGGCACGATCTGGGCTCACTACAATCTCTACCTCCTGGGTTCAAGCTCTTCTCCTGCCTTAGCCTCCCATGTAGCTGAGACTACAGGCGTGCACCACCACGCCCGGCTCATTTTTGTATTTTTGGTAGAGACGGAGTTTTACCATGTTGGCCATGCTGGTCTTGAACTCCTGACCTCAGGTGATCCACCCCCCTCAGCCTCCCAAAGTACTGGGATTACAGGCGTGAGCCACTGCTCCTGTCCCATTAACTCTTTTAATTTTGGGATATAATCTGAGGCTGTGTATTATTGGTATGCCAATTTAATTTTTTTCTGATTAAAAGATCATCATCACCTAGAAGTATTTACTATATGTTTGGTATATATTAGTAGCTCTACTTCCCTTTGAAAATCATCACTTTAAGGGAATTGTGGTATATAGATTATGATCATCATCTAATAATTTTAACAGATATGTTCATTTTATTTCACATAATTGAAGATACTTTCTTTTGGATTTCATTTTAGAGACTGTCATGCAGTTCCTTGAGAAACTATCTGACAAACTTTCTGAAAGGTTAGTTTTTATTCTACCATTTAGTTTTTTGGTTGTATGTTATTTAGTCATTTTAAAGAAGACTTGATTTATAAAAAATTAGGAAGTGGCCTAGAATATAAGTTTAGGCATATTGGACCAGACCTGTCTCACTATGAGACATAATTTGAAAGGCCATAGTTGTCTTCCTTAACGTGCCATTCTTGAAAACATAGACTGTCCCCTTTCATTAAACAATTGTTTTTAGAAATTCATCTTTCATTTGCACTTTAAAAATCTTTACCAAAATGTTTTTGAAACTATTTTAACTTGTGCCATGAGTTTTATGACACGTTCATAAAGTAGTATTTCTCTTCTTTTGGCCTAAATACAGGAGGCTTGTGGATGTGGTGTCTTTTTGATTTTCTGTAGTATTTTAAGAATGTTCTGTCTCAGCGTTTGTAATTTCAGGCTGCAGTGTTTTACTGCCTTTGGTGTGCCCGTTTGTTATACACAAGTTGAGTGTCCCTTATCTGAAATGCTTGGGACCACACATGTTTTGGATTTCATTTTGGGGGGAAAATTTGGAATATTTGCATATATGTAATGAAATACCTTGGGGATGGGACCCAAGTCTAAACACGAAATTCATTTATGTCTCATATACACCTTATACACATAGCCTGAAGATAATTTTATACAGTGTTTTTAATAATTTTGTGCCTGAAACAAAGTTCTGGCTGCAACTCATCACGCGACATCACATGTGGAATTTTCCACTTGTCCCATCATGTCAGTGCTGAGAGCGTTTCAGATTTTCAGATTAGGGAGGCTCAACCTGTATTCCCGCCCCCCCTGCCCCTCCCCTGCTCAGTGCCTTCAGTCATGCACTTGCCCTTCACTGGCCCTCTTCCAGGACTTAGTTGAGAGGCAGCACACCTTTAGGTACTAAGGATTCTAGGAAGAAGCAGTCATGGTTTGTAAAAAAGGATGATGTTTCCTCTTGCTCTCTTGTGATGCTGTCTAAAATTTTGTTTGCCTTTTTTGGCTACACCAACACATTGGATCTTGGCTCACATTCTGTTTTGGACTATAAACTCATGCCTTAGAACTCATTCCTCTCTAGTTTGGATTATGTTTATAAATTCTAAAATTTTCTTTTAATAATCCTGGTGAACCACTGTGTCTTTGATACAGTAAAGAGGGTTAATTATGCACTTATTGAGGATTTATCCTGCTTTACTCAGTTAAGTGTTAGTAGTCTTTCTCTACATAGCTGTAGATTTTTTGAGCAAGCATAGCTTCATAATTTTACAGGTATGTATAGGAGTTAGGAGTTAATTCCAATATACATGTCATATTCTACAAATATTAAATACTTATTTAATTATTGACCAGCTAGAGTTTTTCTATAGGGGAAAAATGACTAGAAATCTTAAATGTAGCCAATGATAAAATTCCTTTCTAAAGTTAATTTGTTTAGTCTCTTTAAAAAGGTATAGCAAAAAGTAGTGATTTAGTAGTGATTTAAAGTTTGCTGATTAATGCTTTGCATATTTGTAATGACATTGCTAGTTTTTCTAAGCTTTAGGACTCTTGAGGCATATATCCACCATGCTGCTTTTTAAGGTAGAAATTGAATATGCTGCTTTATATGTTGTTATTTCTCATGACACTTAGGTAAAATTTGGATTAATAATGATTTACATGTGCACTACTAATTATATCTAATCTTCTTATGAATATTGGAATGTAACATAAGCAAGCTAGTCCTTTTGTAATGTAATTATTAAAACTTTGTCCTAACAAGTAATGATAAACCTGTTTTATAGAACTCTAAAAGATTTTGAGATGATACGAGAGATGAAAATGAAACTGAATCCTCAAAATTCTGTAAGTATGTTGGAATATTTTTATTATAGACAGTCTATCAACTGAAATCCATATCTTTTGGTTCAGGAACTTTCTTGTGATAGGCTAGAGGTCCATTTAGTCTTGTTTCTGATCCTCAGTTTTGGTGAATAAAGATGTTGAAATATTTGATTCTTATGTCCCAAACTGATGTTGCCTGTACATATAGCATTTTTGTTGAGGAGTTGACGTATTTTGTGTAAATACACTAACACAATGTGTATATATTCATGCAGAGACTGCTTTCATTCTGTGGAATGTTGGCTTCTCAGTTTGAAGCAGACTTTAAGGAGTCTCAGTGGAGGCTTGATCTGGCCGGTGATAATTTTAACCGTCAGTGTTAACATTACAGTTCATTTGCTTATTTGTTTGCTAATTTATGATGCCCAGTTGAGTAGGTCAGTATTTGACTAACAAAGTATACCACTAAAAACACTTAAGTGTTGTTTTCAATCATATGATTATATGATCTTCCTTATGTGGTCCAACAGTATAGACAAGTGTTATTATGGCCAGAATGCTGCCCAGGTGATTAGGGGAGGACCCTGAAAAGTGTCGAGATTCCAGATATTAGGACTCATTCCCGTTTGGTTCTAGGGCACTACAGGATTGCCGGGGTTGTCTACACCATTCTTTTCCAAATGCTGTTGTTAATTCTTGACTTAGTTGCTGCCGCCAGAGCCATAGTCATAAGGAAGATTTAGGGAAATGGGCCTTGCAGATTTACAAACTGTTTACTAGCTTCCCAGATATAGCCACTAGGAAACAGATTAATCCCATTAAACTCAGTGATGTGTAGAGTAGCATGTCAGTCTGTTAATTTATGGAGGGAGCTGTGTCTAGCAAAGTAACTAGTGTTAGTCATCTGCACACCTTGGCCTGGTAGGTAGTCTCATTTGGGAGACTAAATAATAGATAAGAATTTAGTTTGGTGACCTATAGAAACAGAAAAATAAAAAATAAAATGTGTTGCCAAAAGCTAATTCAGTAAAAGTGAATATGACTTTAAACTGTTATCTGTAGACACTTGTATATAGCTTATGGATATGATTATTCTGCAGATATTTGTGAAATGCCCAGTCTCCTCATGAAGTCCCTGTTTTTGTGAATGGTGCCACCATTCACCCTGCTGTTCTAATCAGGGCCTGTACTTAATCCAGACCAGTGGTTCTCAAAGTGTGGTTCCTGGACCGGAAGCAGTAGCATCACATGGAAACTTGTTAGAAATGCAAATTCTTGAGCCCCACTTCAGACCCACTGAATCAAAAACTGGGGCGAGCTCCACAATCTGTGTTTCAACAAGCATCTCTAGGCACTGCACACTGCCCTCCCCCTTAATCATTTGTTAGTTCCTGCAGATTCTCCCGTCCTGTGAACTCTTGTGTCTTCTCCTGTACCCATTGCCATAGCCTGGGTTGGGATCATTATTCTCACCCAGATGGTAACTGGGAATGCCAAACTGGTTTCTAGCCTTTTGTTCTTGCTGTACTCAAAGCCGTCTTGGATTCAGACAGTTTAACCATGGTTTTAGCCCAGTGTTAGGCGTAGAATTGGTTGTCAACACTTATTTGAACTATGAATGAATAATAAATGAAGGAATTGCCACCAGAGGGATTTGTCTAAAAAGCAGATCTGATCTTCTCACTCTCTTGTTTAAAATTCTTCAGTAGCTCCCGGTTATTCTCTGATTTCCCTTCCTACTGCCCTGCTGCTCCCATCAAGCCCTCATGATTTGGCCCTTGCCTGCTTCTCTAGCTTCATCTTCTGCTGCCCCTCCAAGCCGAGGCTGTGTTCTTTGCTCTCTCCTAATAACTGTGCAATGCTCATGTGATCTCTATTCACTTTGTTTTGCTTTCTTTCCTTGCTTTGCTTTCTTTGATTCTTTAATTTGAATTACTATTTACGTACTGGCCACATGAATATGGCATGGTGGGCAGCTTCCAGTCATTTGCAAACACCACCTACAGGAATGCCTTTCCCCCTTTCTCATCTGAATTAACTGCTCCTATCATAAAACTCAATTCAGGCTTTGCCTTCTCGAGAACATTTCCTAACCTTCTGCTGTGATTTAAATACCCTTCTCGTGGACTGTGTTTTACATGGCACAATGTAGACATGACATGCTGTCCTCTGATTGTTGAGTCACTTGCCTTTCTACTGCCTAAGCTATCATCCTCTTGCCTTTGCCTCATTACCGCCTGCACTCTGTCTGCATCTAGCAGATAGTAGATAATCATCTGTTAGAGAAAATGTGTGCCAAGACCTGAACACTGTGGGGCCAGGATTCCATGGACACAGTCCCTGCCCTTCAGGCACTCATGGGGAGAAAGAAAATAAGCCTACACATATCTTAGGTTGTCATACATCCCTTGATACAAGTATTACCATGGAATATGGGAAATAACACCTTGTTATTGGAGGAGATTATGCCTAAACTGAAATGTTAAAGGATAATGGTACTGAGGAGAGCAGCTAACATTTGTTGAGCCCTTACTCAACGCCAGAGACTCTACTTAATAGTTTAAGTACATTCAGCAATCTTATTTGGGAGGTACTGTTGATGCTTTCAACAAGTATTTACTGAGTGATTATCCTGTGCCAGGCACTCTTCAGGGTACAGGAATGTAATAGGGAAGGATACAAACAAAGTCCCTGTCGTCATGCAGTTTATGGTCTGGTATGGATTGGAAACTTGAGCCCAGGCAGTCTGTCTTCACAGCCTGGTCTCTTAACCACTCTCTTGTCCACCTGGAGACCTAGAAGGAGGACAGTTCATTCAAGTATTCAAGCTTTCCCTTCTTTCAGTATTATATACCAGTCATCAGAAGCAACTAGTACTGTAGTACTTCTTTATGACATATTTTCTTTGCCAAGATTAGAGTTAATTCTGCCTGGGTTACACTTTAAATTGTTGCTTTCATTTTTGATATCTACCCAAAGCTTCTTGCTTAGATTTAGAAAGAACCTTAATCTTACCTTTAGTACACTCATCTTACCTGCAGTATGTTTTATGGATTAATACATGGGTTACATTTTGGGAAAAATTTCATTATGGCTAATATAATTCATTAATGTTTACTTTTATTAGATTCCACTTTAGAATGACATTTGTTTGCCTTTTCCCAGATTCCGTAGGTCTTATTTATACCTTGCTCTCCTTTGATTACAGCGAAGTCAAAATAAGGAGCCAGGTATTTTCTGCCAAGCTATCAATTTTTTAAGGGATTCTATAAAATTGCTCTGATTTACATGAACAGTAGCTGGTTTACATTCTATAAACTGGCCACGTTGCTGATAAAAACTGAGAAAGAGTCAGTAGCTTTCCTTAACAGTGAATTATTCCGTTGTAGGAAGTAATGCCTTGGGACCCCCCCTACTACAGTGGTGTGATTCGTGCAGAAAGGTAAGTTTTTCAAGAAATACCCATACGGGAAAAGGAAAAAGGAAACTGATGTTTATTCGGCAGCTACTGTCATCCACTGAGTCACCCACAGTACAAATCCTTCCCCTGACACCATCCTTTCTGCTGGTGTGGTCTGCTTCACTCACGTATTCTTCAGCTGCTTGTATCATTTCCTTGTTTAAAACTCTAGAATCTGGTCCCTCTCCAGTCCTGCCCTTGCGTAGCTTTCTGGTTCTCTTCCTAGGCTGTGAGCTTTGCTGGAATCCTTGTTGTGTCCCGTTGCTGGTCCAGAGTAGGGGCTCAGCACGTGTTTACTGAACCAGTAAAGGAATAAAGCAGTACATGGCATGGTGCTACGTTATTTTCTTATGTTTTCTCATTTTTATTTGGACACATACATTGTCAACACATTATTGGTCCATCTGGAAGGATTTAAACGAAATACAGATTTAAGGAACTTAAGTTGACAGAAGTACTCCTCTGGTTTCTGTATCCTCCTGTGTTTATTATATTGGAGAAAAGTAGGTATGTCCTTCTGTCCCTACATACACACTATTTCTGTAATTTTTATATTTATTTATAAACCCAAGAAATAGAGCTCTTTTCGCAGTGAACACATTTTAAAATGTTTATAGCTCAAGCAACTTTATATGCCCAATAGGAATTTTACAGAAAAAGCTCAGAATCTTACCCTTTAATAACTTGTTAACATTTTTCTCTTGTAATTAATTTTTGAGATACACTGTTTAAGTAGCAGAGTTAAGATTGATTTAGGTAATAGAAGAAAATGTAAGTTTTTTTTGTTTTTTCTTCATTAAAGCATACCAGCATGCACTGTGATAATATGTTTATTTATTTGGTATTAAGCTTTAAAATATTTTTATGACTATGCATTATTGAAGCATCAAGTATAGTAGGTACTTCTCCAAAATAAGAAGTAATTGCTTAATTATTTATTTTGGCATTTGTCATAAAAACAGAAAACAATAACTTTCTATGTTCTTTTCTATACCAGCAGGATGAGGTAGCCTAAGATCAATGAGTGTATTGAAGCACTTACTTGCTTAATTTTCATTTATTTTCCACTCTTTGGGCTGCATCCATCACTGTTGCCAAAACCATTTTTACTTACAAGACATAATTGTCTCCTAACCTTTAGTTAAGAATATTTGGTCAGATACTATTTTTTATTTTTATTTTTCATTAAACAACTCTTTTTAGAGACAGGGTCTCACTTTGTCACCCAGGCCAAAGTATAGTGGCACAATCATGGCTCACTGTAGCCTCAACCTCCTAGGCTCCAGCAGCCCTCCTGCCTCATCTTCTCAAGTAGCTGGCACTACTGGTGCGTACCACCATACCCAGCCGATTTTTAAATTTTTTGTAGAGATACAGGTTCTTGCTGTGTTGCCCAGGTTAGTTAGCTACCATTTTAAAAAAATGTATCTCAGATTCAGCATCAGTCTTCTTTTTAGTGAAAACACATAAACTGTTATTCAAAATCTATAATAATTTGTTTATGGTAAACAACAAGGGTTTAGAATATATTATAGCTTAATGTAAGATATTGTTTCACAAAATTGTTTTCTGGTTGCAGAACTTGAAACCCTGTTCCCTATAGTTGCATTAAAAAATAAAATTTCTCTTTTAAAATTCTGTCAAAGATTTGGCTTGGCTGTTTCACCTGTTAACGATGTAGCATAAATCAGTAGTAAAATTTATTTGTACTTTCCATGTTTCTGTAAAGCATTTGATTTTGACATTGGACAGTAATGTAAATTAAATATATTTAATATTTAATATTCTAATTTTTAGAATTCTAATTTTAATTCTAAATATTTAAAATATTAAATATTCTAATTTTCAGAATTCTAATTTTAAATCTAAATATTTAAAATATTGAATATTCTACTTTAATATTAAATATTCTAATTTTTGCTACTCTCATTTTTATGTGGTATTCCTTTCATACGTCCCCCATACCTGATTATTTTCAGTAATGCCTTAGCCTTAAATGTGATAGTTTTTTCGTGTAACTATACTCTGTAAATATAGCATATGCCCAAATGGTGGTTCCAAGGTAGGAGATCAGCAGGACTTGTTTTCTGGTCACAACCTCCTGACCAGAACAGAATCTGGTCCAGACAGGATGAAGTAAAGAAATCAGCCCAGACCAGCAGATGGCAAGGAAAGGGATTTCTGGCTGCCCTCACTGCTTATTAGCATAAGACACACCCACCAGCGCCATGACAGTTCACAAGTGCCATGGCCAATGACCCAGAAGTTCGCACCCCCTTCCTAGGAAGTTCTGAATAATCTTCTCCCAATTTGCATTAACCCACCCCTTAATTTGCATCTAAATAACAGTGGGTGTAAATACAGCTGCCTACAGCCCACAAGCCTGGCTCTGGGTGCGCTGTAGGATCTGATCACAACCTACTTTTGTTTTACAGAGAGAAACATCTCTACTCACATTTATTTGTTCTGATTTTTCTTCCACCCCTGCTCTTCCTCCACAGTTTATCCCAGCCAAACCCCTTTCTGTCTCGGAGGCAGAACCTCTGTCGGGGGAGCAGTGGGTTCCCATTGCCTCCCTGGTTTGTCTTACACACCTGTGACATCTTGCCAGGGGTCCATGAAGCCGCTGAGTCTGCGCTAGCCTTGTGTAGCTCCTGGCTTCGCTGTGCTAACAGCCTGTGTGCTGCAAAGTTGACCTGCTAACATGTTCTTCTGGACGTTAAATGTGTCTTGTCAACCATATTTAAAGCTCTGCAAGAACAAACATTCTGGACCTTCAGTAAATACATATTAATTCATAGCCCCTGATTTAATCAAGCTTGTGTCTAGACCAGTAACCATGAAAAGCAATCCAGTGAAGAGTTTTCTTTTTAGAAGGAGAATGCCATGTTTTTGCATGACATGTTTGCAGTGCTCACTGGTTGATGGAGTCTTCCACCTGCTTACTAAGTCCATGAAATCACCAGCTATGCTGGGAACACAGTGTAGTCTGCCAGATAGCCATGTGGGGCTTTAGCTTATCTTAAAGTTTTAATACTAATTTATTTATTTGGCTATTAACTCCGTAAAAGAACCAGGAAAAGGGATACAGAAACGCATCAGAAGAGGTTATAAGAATCAGGTTTTAAAAATCTATTTTAAGTAGCTTAACTGGCAAATGATAGAGTTTTGGTTTGAGGCTTCAGTAATCTTGATTGACAAGAGGAGGCTGCCGCACAGGTAATGGATGAGAAAAGAAAGGAAAAATATCATAGGTTGGGTTTGAGTTAGAAGAGTGGAATAAAGTGAAGATTTCTAAATCCTTGTTAAATTCATCACCTTTCAAGTAAAGACTTAAATGTGTGGCTTGACACAAAATGAAAAATAGAAGGGGCTTTCCTTGATTTGAGCTTTTTTTCAGGTTAACCTCAGGGAGTCTTTTGCTTTTACGTTAAATACTCCAGATTTATTTCAAGTTTTTAATGTTTGTCTAAAGAAAAGTAAGAACCTGTTTAGAAGTAGGAGGAGAAATTAACATGTTTTAAAAGTGACAAAGGTTGATCCTGGAAAATACCGTTGTTGTGTACATGACTGTCAGCAAGTCTTAAAGAGCAGCTCATTTTTCCTTTTTAAAGCTTTAGTGTAAGATTCTTCATGGAAGAGTAACATTATTTCTTTCAAATATGAAAAGTGTATATTAAATTATTTTATTTGAAATTAAATTTTATTTTTGATTAGGCAATACATTCACATGGCTCAAAAAATCATCAACGTTAAGAAGTATTAATTGAGAATGCTTATCTCTACCTCTGCCTCAGAAGTCACCACTTTTCAGTTGTTTAATGTATCCTTCCAGTGTTTGGGTTTTTGATGCTTTGGAGACACTATTTCTTTTTTGTAACTAATGAGTTTCAGTATTTCATTTATTTTGGTGCTATTTTTGTTTGTTTATTGTTTTTTGTTTTTGAGACAGAATCTTCCTCCGTTGCTCAGGCTGGAGTGCAGTGATGTGATCTTGGCTCACTGAAACCTCTGCCTCCTGGGTTCAAGTGATTCTCCTGACTCAGCCTCCCAAGTAGCTGGGATTACAGGCATGCACCACCACACCCAGCTAATTTTTGTATTTTTAGTAGAGACGGGGATTCACCATTTTGACGAAGCTGATCTCAAACTCCTAGCCTCAAGTGATCCACCTGCCTCAGCCTCCCAAAGTGCTGGGGTTACAGGCATGAGCCACCACACCCTGTCAATTTTGGTGCTATTTTTAAATTAAGATGTCATTGGAAGGGAATTCAGTATTGTCTATTCCTTGCTAAGATATATTCTTAAAATCTAAGAGGATTCATATAATGAAATGGGGATGTTTTGGGTTTTAAACTATTCAGAAGATGGGCTCTCACAGAGGGACTTTGTTTTGGATATGAGAGATTGTGTGCTTTGTTAATATAGGATTAGTGATCTTGGTGATTTTAAAAAATTAATCTTTATTATCAAAACTTTCAAAATAAACAGAAATAGTAAATGGATGGCTCAGTCAAAAGAGAAAAAAAGAACAAAGGAAAAATAGTTTAAGAAAAAAATGAATAAAAAGACAGAAGTAGAGCAATATAAGTAACAACCTCTGTATATTCATCTCACAGATTCCACAATTACTAAGATTTTTCTGTTTGCTTCATTTGTCTCTTTTAAATTTTCTTTTCTTTCTTTGCTCTTCTTTTCCTTCTTCCCTCACTGCTTTCCTTCCTTTCTCTTTTCTCATTACTAACGTACAGTCATGTGTCACTTAATGACAGGGATACATTCTGAGAAATGCATCGTGGGCCAGGCACAGTGGCTCACGCCTATAATCCCAGCAACTTTGGGAGGCTGAGGCGGGTGGATCATGAGGTCAGGAGTTCAAGACCAGCCTGGCCAACATAGTGAAACCCTGTCTCTACTAAAAATACAACAACAAAAAATATTAGCCAGGCATGGCGGCACGTGCCTGTAGTCCCAGCTACTCAGGAGGCGGAGGCAGGAGAATTGCTTGAACCCGGGAGGTGGAGGTTGCAGTAAGCCGAGATCACACCATTGCACTCCAGCTTGAGGAACAGAGTGAGACTTTGTCTTGGGAAAAAAAAAAGCATCGTTAGGCAGTTTTGTCATTGTATGATCTTAGAGTGTACTTACACAAACCTAAGGGTATAGCCTATTACACACACGCCTGTGCTCTCTGGTATAGCCTGTCGCTCCTAGGCTGCAAACCTGCACAGAATGTTACTATACTGAATACTGTAGGCAGCTGCAACACAATGATGAGTATATATGCATCTAAACATGGAAAAGGTATAGTGAAAATAGGTATAAAAGATAAAAAAGGGTACACCTGTATAGGGCTCTTACCACAAATGGAGCTTGCAGGAGTGGAAGTTGCTCTGGGTGAGTCTGTGAGTGAGTGGTGGGTGAATGTGAAGGCCTGGGACATTACTGTACACCATTATTGACTTTATAGTCACTGTACACTTAGGCTACACTAAATTTATAGAAAGATACGGTTCTTCCTTCAATAAAACATTAACTTTTGCTTCCTGTAACCTTTTTTACCTTATAAACTTCTTAGTTTTTAAAAACTTTTTGATACTTTATAATAATATTTAGCTTGAAACACAAGTACATTGTATAGCTGAACAATATTTTCTCTTTTTTAAATCCTTTTTCTATAAACTTTTTTCTATTAAATTTTTTTTTATACTTTTAAAACTTTTTTGTTATAAAGCAAGACACAAACACACACATTAGCCAAGGTTTACACCGGGTCGGGATTGTCAGCATCACTGTCTTCCATCTCCACATCTTGTCCTCCTAGAAGGTCTACAGGGGAAATAACAGGCATGGAGCTGCCGTCCCCTGTGGTAACAGTGCTTTCTTCTGGAATCCCTCCTGAAGGACCTGCCTGAGGCTGTTTCACAGTTAACTTTTTTTTTTTTAAATAAGTAGAAGTACGCCAAAATAATGATAGAGAAAGTATAGTATAGTAAATACATGAATCAGTAATACAGTCATTTATGAAGTATTGTGTACTGCACCTCATTACATGTGTTAGGCTTTTGTATGACTGGCGGCACAGTCGTTTTGTTTACACCAGCATCACCACAAACGTGTGAGTAATGCCTTGTACTCTGACATTATGACAGCTACAGTGTTACTAGGTGATAGAAACTCCTCAGCTCCATTATCATCTCAGTGGACCACCCACGGTAGCATCTGTGGTTCACTGTTGACAGAAGTGTTGTTACCTGGCTTAGGACTACTTTAAAGGAAATCCTAGCCCTCACGTCATCTCAGTCTTACACATTGATTAAGTACTTCTGAAAAACATGAACATCTTCTTACATAACTCCTGTATCATTATTACCTAATAAAAATTTAATAGCAATTTGTTGGCTTCATTTAATATCTAGTCTATATTCGTATTTCCTTGGTAGTATCAAATCAGCTTTTTTCATTATTACCTAATAAAAATTTAATAGCAATTTGTTGGCTTCATTTAATATCTAGTCTATATTCGTATTTCCTTGGTAGTATCAAATCAGCTTTTTTCCCAGTGAGTTTGTTAGAATTAGGACTCAAACAAAGCCTCCACATTCTCTTGGCTTTTCTGTCTCCTGTCTCTTACTTTAGAGCGGTTCCCCATGCCTCATGCTCTTCTCACTCTCTTTTTTGTCATATTATCAGCAGCAGTTGTTGAAGAGACCAGGCCATTTTTCCTACAGAATTTCTAACTTTCTGGACTTACCTGTTTGCTTCCTTGTGGCATCATTTCACTAGTTCCTCTCTTTGTATCATTCCTGTAAGCTGGATGTTACATATAACAACTCACTGTTAGACATTTCCCATTTTTGGCACGGACACCCATAGGTGATGTTGTATACTTTGTGTCACATCACATCAAAAGACATGAAATAGCTGATCATGGTGACACGTCTGTAATCCCAGTGACTCGGAGGCTGAGGCGGGAGGATCACTTGAATCCTGGAGTTCAAGGCCGCAGCAAGTTCTGATCATGCCACTGTACTCCAGCCTGGGCGACAGAGTGAGACTCCATCTCCTAAAAAAAAAAAGAAAAACAAAAGACATGAAATATCAGTTGCCCACCGAGGGTGATGTGAAGAGGGTCCCCTAGGTAGACTGATGCTGACAGGATCTCTGCCATCTGCGGTGAGGGCTTCCCTCTCGACGAGAAAGGGATCTGTGTGGTGTTCCTGGCAACATGGAAACATCCAGTTTTCCCTCAGTCATTTACCCAGTGGCTTTAACACCCATTGATAGTCCTCGTCTGAGTCAGTCATTCTTTTTTATTGCCAATTCTCAAAATAAGGATTTATTGTAATCGTTTTCTGAACTAGTGACAAATGAGAATTACCTGGCTTTGTCTTTGTAAAGTGTCATTATAAACTGATGGAATTCCATTGATTCAACGTGTTTCAGTCCATTACAGTATTTTGAAGGGATGCCAAATTTGTCATAACTTGGCCAATTGCACCGAAAAGTCAGTCTTTTAGGAGCTTGTTGAGTGAGGTTCAGAATACCTGTGTTTATTATTCGCAGTTGAGTTTGAACCACCTGCTGCATCTCTGCAGGACAGAAAACGGGAGGTGATTTCTCCAGTTCTGAGCCAGGAGCATCTGCGACCTGGGGAGAGGTCTGAGAATAGGGTCTGTTGCTGGACTCAATAATTCAAAGAGGATTGGAAAAACTCCTTAGGCAAAGCAAATGGCTGTCTGGTCACTTTCCTTTCATCATTTTCCACAAGCTCTGGGGGAGAAAATCTCTGTCTGTTTCCCTTTCTGCTGCTGCCACTTGTTCCTTCTCATGAGGTTTTCATTCCTCCCTGTCCCAGGGCTAACCTGGGTCTTCTCTCACGACATTTCCACATCTCCCATTCTGTTCTCTCTAAAGCAAGGTGCAGCACATGGGTGTCGATTTTGGTTATTCTTTCCTACTGTTCACTTTTAGACATGGCTGTTTGATTTCACATTTTGATACAGCTTAAGAAGCTGAATGAGAGACTGTTGCAGTCGAGGTCTCCTTGCTGTAGTGAGATTTGGCCCCACCCTCTATGGTGAGAGTTCTGTCATCTACTGGCACATCGTGTGGTGTCATCTTCTCTCCTTAAAGTCGGGCCTACTGGTTTACTTTCCTAATCCCTAGGATGATGATGGAATGGCACTTTCTTTAGCTTTGATTTCTGTTAACCACAGTTTCCAGTGAACTATGTTGCTGATCTGCACCATTAATGAAAATTATTTCCTGGTTACCAGGAAGTTTGGCTGGAGCAATTTTCTTGCCACTAGCTTCAGAAGTCAAGGTAGAACCAAATTAGCAATGGTGGATTCTTTATAGAACAGGGAGAAAAGTCTTTTCAGTTCTGTATAGTTCCCTGAAGGGCAAACAGGTTTCCAGGAGCATTCAGTTCCTTTACTGCTACCTTCTCTGTTTAACCAGATAAAGCAGTAGCTCTCCCTGTGGTTTTCAAGGCAGCATTTCAAAATGTCACCCAGCTATAACATGAAAATTATACTTAGTCATTCCTGATGTCAAAAACACAGTTTCATTTGCTTTCGATAAAGTTAAAAATAGTTTCTCTGACAGAATTATCACATGCTGTGCTCTTTACAAGTGTGCATTTTTTCCTTGCCCACACGTGCCCTCTGGCAGGCCATCTTGTTCATTCTGCCCTCTGTGGGCATTTGCCATTTGGTGCACATGTTCTCTGCCACATGTGCTCTCACTCACTGAATAGAATAAGGTAAGACTGAAGCTATGTTTACCTGCTGTTTCAACCTGGGTTCTCTGACTGTACTTCATTGTGTTTTATATTTTCACTAAGTTTGAGGCCATGGTGTTTGGACGTAATATCCAAGTTCTTTCTTTACCTTAATTCCAGGTGCATCAGAGGTTGAAATAGAAGTCTGACTCATAGAGTGTGCTTCATAAATACAGTGATCCATTGATTTTTTAAAAATTCAATTTGCAGTGATGAATTCTTCGGTTGAAAGTCTCTTCTTGACTGATATTCCTGTGCTCATTTCAATCATAATTAGTGTTGGATGAAGGTTAGATGAAAATTTTGATACATTACTAAATTCTAATATTCTTAATTTAAAAGACCTAATTATATTTATACCATTATATCATGTTAATAGTGGTATGTTCTGGTTCTTTGCTGAAAATTTGTAAACTCATATGTAACGTATTGTAAACCAAAATAGCAGAGCGTTTATTGGACTTCATTCAGTACCTGGAGTGGATAACATAATTTTCTTCCTCTTTTTTTCTTCAGAGGGTTGTGGAGATCCCTTACTTCTGGGTCCAGATCCATGGAATTTTTTACAAAAAATGGTCATAAAACTCTTGTAAAACTGTAGAGGAGTCTGAGGTGATGACAGGGATGGCACTGAAGCCAAATCCTCAAAATGCACCTAAGTTCTGTCTCTGCTGGTTGTGGCTCTGCTGTGCTGTGAGGTTCTATGTGCTGCTCGTGGCACTTTCCCGCTGTCTTGGGTCTCTAGATGAGAGAGGAAAATGTTCCCATGTGTAGCATCTGTGCAGATGAGGAAGCTGTGGATGGAGATGGTGCGATCGGTTGTTCGCAGGCCGGCCTCAGCCTCGGAGTGCTCTGCTGAGGCAGGCGGAACCACGTGATGAGCCTGGCGTGGAGGGCCATGCTGGGGCCTGTGACCACTGAATCGCCCTCTGTGCATGTTCTTTCAGTCCGTGTTGAAGATGTGAGCTGAGAGCATAGCAGTCACGGCTTCCTGCCTGGCAGGTCATGTGGGACTGCTCCTCGGGGCCCCTCAGGTGTGGGTCGGAGCTGCAGAAAACACCCTATAGCTTTTTGAATCTCTTCCACCCTTTCTGGACCTCCCTCCCTCTGGCTCTTCTTCAGGAGAGAAGCAGCTTGCATTTGGTGAGAGTCACTGAGGGTGTGGAGGGGCGTGTACTCTCACTCCGGATGGCTGAGGCCGCTGAGTGAGGACTAAGGCACTAGTGCTTGCTTGAGCTTGTCTGCCCCATTTGCTTGAATCCCCTTGGGCCTTTGCTACCCTCTTTCTTCCGTCTTGAATGCCCTCCCCGTCTTCCAGGAGCCTCTTCTTTCCAGGTGTGCTCCAGATGCTGCCTCCTCTTTGTGGTTCTCTCTGTTCCTCCCATTCCCAGCTTCTCCCCTCTGCCAGGTGGAACTGACCACAGCCTCATCTTTGAGCCAATGCCTTGTTTACACTGCTCTTCTGCCCCTGATCATTTGGATTGGTGGTCATTATTGTGACAGTGTGTTCATCGTTCCACAGTGAGGAGTTGTCATGCAGGCACATGGCAGGTGATTAATGAAAGTTGACTGCATCTACACAGCTTCTTGACACAGTGTTGCATTTCTTTTTAGAGGTAAGGGCAGCTTTGGGGAATAGAAGGGAACTGGAGTAGGAGTGGAAACCGCTTGTCCCTATGTTATCCACTACAGGTGCTGAAGTCCGATAAATGCTCTGCTATTCTGGTTTACAATGTCTCTGTCTAACAGCAATAATAGTGGCTATATTTTACCGTGTGCCTGCTTTTCTCCAGGAACCATACCAGGTTCATTGCGTGCATTTCTGTAATTGTTAATGGAGCCTGGAAAGTATTTCCACTTTCCTGGTGAGGAAACGGAGGCTTCAAAATCCTAAGTAACTTGCTCAAAGCATGGAACCAATGAGAAATAGTATTTTCAAACCAAGGGCTCTTTCTTGTATCCCAGATTGCCTTAGACTGTCATTAAACCTTTTTGAGCCTGAGTTTCCTCAAGTAAAACTAACAATAATTCTGGTAATAATTCTTGCCCCACCTGTCTCACAGAATCACATAAGGAATAAAGAGATTCTTGATTCTTGATATGAAAGTGCTTTGCAACTTGTGAAGCACCAAGACAATAGAAGATAATATTGTCTCAAACTACTGTAGATCTTGCTTCACCAATTATTCTACCTGTATCATAATCACCATCTCTTCATTTGTATTAGCTTCAAACCCTTTGCCTGCAGACCTGCTAAGGTATCTCTTATCTTACGACACAAATAATTACCCTTCTGTGACTGTTGGAGACCGTGGTACTATCTCATTTTTTTCCTGCCAGACTTCCCCCAGTCCTACTCTCTCCTGGACGCCTCCTCTTTCTAATTGCTACAGTCTGGTTTATAGGCCTGTCAGTCTACCCAGCTAGCATTTCCAACTTATCAGCCACCTGCCTGTCATGAAATTCAGTAATTTGTTCTACTGCTTAACATCCCTGATGTCTGCAGTTTTCTCTTTTTGGGGTTTTTTTGCTTGGATTTGAGATCCTAATGTCTGCAATTTTTGACTGCACTTACCATGTCCAGTTTCTTAAAATTCTTCCTTCAACACATACCATCAGACTTCCTGTTCTCTCTTTTTTGATCACCACGCTCATTTCTCTTTTAACTTCTCTAAATTGGTCATTCTCAGTCTTTGTTCACTGTTAAGCTGCCGTAGGAGGGAATGCAGAGATGTAGTATTCTCATTGTGACCGGTAGCTCCTCTCTCTTCTGTCTTACTCTTGAAAGCATTTTGGGAAATGTGTGTAAGAATGAATGATACAATTACTGTGCTTCCTTTAGTACTTGCTTTAACTTGTAACAGATAGTTGTGAAAAACTTCAGTACCTCAGCCTAAATAAAGACGTGCCCTCCTGATGATTTTTTTCAACTTCCATGCTGTTATCATGCAGTTATAAAGGATGGTCTCAGGCCTTCTACTTAGTTGTTGTCGTAGCCTTGGGAAGGTACTTACTGTCTTGTAAACCTGTTTTCTCCATTGTAACATAGGGGTGACAATATTACCTTAAAGGATCATTTTTTTGCTGTTAAATGAGGTACGTATAAAGGGCTTGGTCCACAGTCATAGTGAGCACTCACCAAATGTTAGTTGCCATCACCATCATCACCATCATCATCATCACCATCATCATCACCATCACCATCATCACCATCATCATCATCATTATCACCATCACCATCATCATCATTTGGTAGTGATAGTTTTCTGTTTATACATTAAATTTAGGGAAAAATGAATAACATATTTGCAATATAGGTCAAGCATTTCTAATCTGAAATGCTCCAAAATCCAAAACTCTTTGAGTGCCAACATGACACCACAAGTGGATCTCATGTGACAGATTGTGGTGAAAATACAGTTAAAATTTTGTTTCATGCACAAAATTATTCAAAATATTTTGTAAAATTACCTTCAAGCTATGTGTATAAGGTGTATATGAAACATACATAAATTTCATGTTTAGACATAGGTCACATCCCCAAGATATCTCATTATGTATATGCAAATTTTCCAAAATACAAAATCCAAAACATATCCCAAGCATTTTGGATAAGAGATACACAAACTATATTGAACTTTCTCTTGCTATAATAATCATGAATCTTTGCATTTTAAACTGACCTACATACCACTACCAGAATAATCTTTCTAAAGCACAGGATTTTGTCATTTCTCTCCTCTTCCTTACTACTAATAGTTATTCCCCCATTGTATGCATTCTGGGGATATCCAGTAAACGGTGGCAAAATAAAGAGCATATCTCTATTCTCCTGTCTGGTGCCTAGCAAAATTAAGAAAAAGAGCATCAATATATCTATATCTATATATAACAACAAGACAGATCAGGAGGGCAAGGCAGGAGGAGGGGAATCAGTAAATATTATCTAAAATTGCTAAACCAAAAAATGTTTATTTTAAAACCAACAGAGGCCCGTATCTACCAAAAGTATCAAAATTAGGAGGCAGCAGAATCGCTTGAACCCAGGAGATGGAGGTTGCAGTGAGCTGAGATCATGTCACTGCACCCTAGCCTGGGTGATAGAGTAAGACTCTGTCTCAAAAAAAAAATAAAAAATAAAAAACAATAGTGAAACCACCAGAGAAGCTAAAATATAGACTATAGATATCACTAAGATATCAAGTGATTAGAAAGAAAGAGGAAATGCAGCACACCTACCCAAAGAAGGAAAATAAAGGAAGCATTAAAAGAAACATGTCAGGCCGGGCGCGGTGGCTCACGCCTGTAATCCCAGCACTTTGGGAGGCCGAGGCGGGCGGATCACAAGGTCAGGAGATCGAGACCACGGTGAAACCCCGTCTCTACTAAAAATACAAAAAAAAATTAGCCGGGCGCGGTTGTGGGCGCCTGTAGTCCCAGCTACTCGGGAGGCTGAGGCAGGAGAATGGCGTAAACCCAGGAGGCGGAGCTTGCAGTGAGCCGAGATCGCGCCACTGCACTCCAGCCTGGGCGACAGAGCGAGACTCCGTCTCAAAAAAAAAAAAAAAAAAAGTAAAAGAAACATGTCAGAATTGCATTGGCAGGAGTGAGGGCACTGGGTATTTTCATACACTGTAGGTAGGAATGTAAGTTAGAACAGCTTTTTTTTTTTTTTTTTTTTTTGAGGATAATTTGGAAATACCTATCAAAAAATTTAAGATCTCGTACTCTTTGCAACAATGTCATTTCTTCAATTTATCTTATGGATAGGCTTGTGTGGGTGTGACAGGGACATTTCACTATGGCATCATTTTAACAGATAAACGTACAGCAGCTTACTGTCAGTTAAAAGGAACAGAGGCAGACCAAGGCAGGGAAGTGAGCTCTGGGTGTGGCCTAATGGGATGCATTTTCTATAAAGAAATTAAAATCAATAATAAAACTGATGGAAAGTCTGGGATCCTTTAATATCCCCATGTGTGAGAAACTCCAAACGATGTCCCTGGTCAGATACTTCCCCCATTGGTGCTTCAGGCTCTCATTGGCCTTGCCTCCTCTCTGCTCACGTACAACACAGCAGGAGGTGCATGAAATAAGCTTTGTCATGTGTTTGCTGTGGATGACTACACCCATGAAAGAAAACAGGATAGAGCTTTACATACTAAACTGGAAAGTATTCCAAGTTCTATTTTTATGAAAAATCTATGTGTAAAAAATACATATCATTGATAGAGTTTTATGTTAAATGAAATTGCGAGATGGTGTGAATGGTATGATTCTGTTTGTGCCAAGGTAGGTTTATATATCCATAAAGTTTACATGCATAAACTTCTAAGAGTGTGCATAGAAAATGCCTGGAAGGATACACAAGATATTTACCTCTGGGGGTGGGCATAGTGAGCCGGGGGCAAGACAGTATACTTTTTGCCTATTGTTATTATTTTTGAGGTGTTTTTATTTTAAAACAGGGAGTTTAGAAATTCATTTGTTCCCAATCATTTTAGTGTAATATTATATAAACTTATATTCTATATTAAGTTTTCCAAGATAAATTGTTTCCTTGAATTTTGCCTGACACATATGAGTGTCATGGTCATTGGATAAGTCAGTAAACATTTTTAGGTTATAGTTTAGTAAACTAAGCTGTGCTATTAGCTTTACTGTGTTTCTTTTCCATAAAAATAAATGTCATATGTTCATTATAATCTTAAGAAGGGTATAATTTTAATATGTGAAGTTTCTTTTTATTCTCCTTTATTTTTGGGTTGGTTTTTACTATCTGGCAACGAAAAAGTGAATTGCTTTTTATAACCAATTACAGTTTAGACGTCCTTGCCTTGTAGTCGGTTCTGTGGGAGGTTTCTGCTCTGTGAAGTGGTGGTGTGATTCTCTATGTCTACCTGCCTATCTTTCCAGTTTTGGGGGCAGCAGTTTGCTCTGTGGCCTTGATTCTCTGCTGAATCTAAGAAGATTCTTGATTTTCAGTTTGTTCAGCTTCCTGCTTGTTAGGATGGAGTGGTGACTTTCAACATTCTCATGTGCAGGAGTGGAAACCTCAAGCCTGGACCACTTCCTTTTATAATTTATTTTCTCCCCTCTTTCCGTGGTACTCCTTTCTCTTAGTTCTTCAGTAGCTCTGAACTGTTCTCTGTCTTCCTTCCCAATCCTCCCTCTGATAGTTCAGGGGTCTACCCTTTTCCCTCTACTCAGCCTGCATCGCCCTTCCCTTATGGCCCTGCCTCCCTCTGTAGCTCTAACATCCAGACAGCGAAGTCTCCTTGTTTTCCTTAGCTCTGAGTCCTGAGTGTCTGGCATCTCATGGGCACTTCACAGTCGGTGTCTCCAAAACGGAGTCTATTTCTGTGAGCCCTCCATCCTCCTCCCATCATTACACCTCACCCTCCTCTCTTCTCCCACAAACACACCCAGATTCCCCTCTTCCTTTTTTTGTGTTCATTGCGCTGGCAGATTCAGTGACTCTACCATCCCACTTATTTGTCCAAGCCAGAAACCTGAGTGTTATTCTAGATTGTTCTGTCTTTCTCATTACCCTCTAAATCCAGTCACTCACACAGTCCTGAGACGTTTGCATTTCAAAGGAAAAATACATTCATCCCTGACCCCACTGCCCTCCGTCAGAGTTCACCCTCTGAAGCCGGGAAGGCAGTCCTCCTGTCAGCCCTCCCTGCCTCCTGCATTCCACCCTCCACGCTGTCCACTGTGCAGCATTCCGGAAAACATCAGATGCTCCACTGTGGCCTACAGAAGCTGTCTCCCAAATGGCATCTGTAAGCAATTCCTTGAGAGTGTAGTCATAAAATACTAGGAATTCTATGTATATTTATTTTTCTTTATCTCAACTTATAAAAAGTCTCCTTTTTGCAGTGTGATAAAACAATACCACATGAGTATACTTTATAAATGTACTTATAGAAGGTTGAATACTCAAAAGTTATTTTAGTATGCATTGGTGAGGAAGCTTAGAGGCCGTGGCCTGTGGTGCATGGTCCCGGTTCCTCAGCTTAGTGGACCAGGCGCTCTGTTTTCTGGCCCCTGCCTGCCTTTTCCAGACTCTGCTCCCATTCTTTCTCCATTTATCCCTGTGTTGGTAACTGCTTCGTCTTTAACCACATCCTTTTTAGAAGTTACTGGGCTATTTTATGCCGTCATACTTCAGTTACACCATCGCTTCCGCCCAGAATTCCTATTATGATTCCCATTTTCCATTCCTCATCCCAGCCCTGCCTTGCAAAGTCTGATTCTGTTTGTTTGTTTTTTTGAGATGGAGAATCTCACTCTGTCGCCCAGGCTGGAGTGCAGTGGCGTGATAGCTCACTGCAACCTCTGCCTCCTGGGTTCAAGCAGTTCTCTGCCTCAGCCGCCCGAGTAGCTAGGATTACAGGCAGCCACCACATCCGGCTAATTTTTGTATTTTTAGTAGAGATGGGGTTTCACCATATTGGCCAGACTGGTCTTGAACTCCTGACCTTGTGATCCGCCACCTCAGCCTCCCAAAGTGCTGGGATTATAGGCGTGAGTCACAGCACCTGGCCGATTCTTTCTTAATTCCTATCCGAGAAGCTTTCCCTGGTGCTACTCTGCACTCCACAGGTAAAGTCATCACGCTCTCCTTTGCTCTCCCATTGTGCAGTGCTCATTCATTCATCCTTCAGCACTGCCTACTGAGCGCGGCTGTGTGCCCACTGCTCCAGGCCCAGGACACAGTGTAGTTGGTTCACTTCTTGGCCTCCTTCAGCGCGAGCTGGTTAGACGCAAAGGCTCTTGATCCCCCTCCTCCAGCACCCGCAGGTTTGCCGATGGCACGCTTGAGTGAACGAACCAGGGAGCCAGGGCGCTGGTCACGAATGTCTCTTTCAACACTAGGACTCTGTTTAATGAAAAATCAGTCAGAAATTAAGGTGTAAATTTGTGGATGTCCATAGCCAAAGTCTCATGCGTTGTGCAATTTATGTTCACTTGCTAAACTCATTCATTTAGTAGTAACTATGTTTGTATATATTTTATAGATAAATTTGTAGGGACTCTTATTTTATGGAATGAAATGTTGTGCAGTTCTAGAATCACAAAGCCAATTGAAAAAAAAATGTATATTTTGGTAATCCCAAAAAGTAGATGTATAATGAAGACCTACAATATTCTAGAGCCATTATTTTTGGCTGTGGTTATATATTTTGGCTTGACTTAATGACTCAAATGTAAACATTCAAATCACATATTTTGGATTTGTTTTGGTTTATGTTGGAATATATAGAACAGAAAAAGTTATTTTTGGGTGAAGAATAATTCACCTTACTAGTTATGTTGTCCTTAATTTAAGATATCTATAAAACAGATAAATTAAGATCTTAATCTTTATATTGCAGGCATTTTTTTCATAAATGAATATTTTACTGGATGAGAACTTTAAATTCACTTAATGTGCCTCAGGGTTTTTATTCATTTAATATTTATGTGATATAAGTCATGAGTTTCTAGAATATAACTCATGAGATAAGAGTTACCATTATAACTGAAACTGGTCATATCTTGCATATAAGTATGTATACAGTGAGCAGTTGAGACAGTGCTTAATTGGGTTAGTAGTAAAGGAGTAAATAAAATGGAAGGGACAAAGATTAGGGAGTGATATGTCTACCTTAATTACTGACTTATGACTAACACTAGTAATAATCAGACTGTCATTCTGAAGAACACTGTCTGAAAACCCCTCAAATGATATAAATGCACTTTTATGTTTTGAATCCTTCTTTAGCTCCAGTGATCTTAAGTAGTAAATGAAAAGTTAATTGAATTTACCTTCAGAAATTGAAATAAACAAAGATGCTGTTGAACCTCTCTTCCTTCTCTTAGGTATAATATTGAGCCCAGCCTATATTGCCCGTTTTTCTCTCTTGGAGCATGCATGGAAGGCCTGAATATTTTGCTAAACAGACTATTGGGGATTTCATTATATGCAGAGCAGCCTGCAAAAGGAGAGGTGTGGAGTGAAGATGTCCGAAAACTGGTGAGCTCCCACTCAGCCTGCAGTTGTATGCGTTAGCCTTTCGGTTTGGGAGTTGAGTCAACAGCAGTTTCATGTTTACATTAACTTTGCCCTGATTGAGTGTGTCCCTGCCTTATTTCTGCTTCACAAAAAAAATCCAAATTGCACTTTTGATTTAGGACACTGTATAAAGGATCTAAACATAAAACAGCAGAGTTTTCTAAAAAAGTTGTTTGGAACTTGATAGAAGGTTGAATATATATACACCTTCATATATCCACAAATTCTAGTTAGAGGAAGATTGGCCATTACTTTGTATGTACCTTCAGTGCTGTGTGTCCCTTTTGGTTAATTCCCAAATCCATTGCATGAGTGACCTTTTTTCTTTCCAGCCCCCATGCCATGTTGTAGGGGCTTATATTTGCATCAGATATTAATTTACGTCCTGTGTTCTGATTTATTTAACTTCTTTGATAATAACTTCAAACCTGGCAATCATCTTTGTCCTGTGAAGGCCCACTTTATTTGAGGCATGAATCTTTTAAATTTTTCCTCATAGGATTTGAGGCTTTGTTGACCTGTGTTTGTCACTAAGGCATTGTATTGTTTTGTTGTTTGATTTTTGCTAGCATGCTTACCACACTGCTTTCTTCACTATATTTTAAGAAATGTAAACAATCTCATTGTCTCTCGGCCACGTCTTGTGAGTGGAGAGTAGGTGTGGTGGTGGGATTGAAAGGAGAGTCAGGTGAGAGGACGTTCATCACTGCATTGATTTACTTCAATATCTGTATTACAAATTTCCGGAAAAGATAGAGATTGATAAAATGCTGAGCTATAATAAAAAGAAAAGTTTATAAGAGGAGACTAAGAGGACAAAATGCGGGTGATGAAGAGGTTTCCCCAGAACTGCAGAGTGCGCACTCCACCGGGGTCCAGCCCTGTTGTCAGTTGCTTTCACTTCTGTATCCCAAGTGTCTTGAACAGTTCCTGGCACCAAGTAGGTGCTTAATAGATGTTTGATGAACAATGAATATATACTTGCAGGTAATTTTAAAGCACAAAATCGGGGTTCTCTTTGATGGAATCATTAAATTCTGAAAGAACAAAGAAGGCAAGATGGAGAGTAGCAGTTGAGTCTCTCCTATAAGCTCTGCCTCTTGGAGAGGGGATAGATAGTGATAGCTGATTTTTTTAACTCAAGCTGGGAGCTGCATTGTGGCGTTTTCAAATTCGAGGGTTATAATTTGCTTGGGCATATATCATGACATTCCAGGATTTGAAGGAAAAATACTTTTGCTCCTAAAATTGTCCAGCCAGCACTTCTTCTCAACTCTTGTGGTGGTTAGTAAAGGTGTTGTAGAGGACAGGCAGTCAGGACAGAAGGCCCTCATGAGGAGGATTTCCTCTCCTGGACACAGAATTCCAAAACCAAAATCATTCAAGAGATGGAGCAGAAGAGGATGTGGGGAAAAGAGAATCTATCTCGAGACAATATGGGATGTCGGATGTAATTAAAATGTCTATATGTGTGGTTGTGGATGTCTAATATACAGATTCTTGTGCTAGGGATTTTAGAGAATCGGATGGCCTAATTTACCACCAAATTAAATTTTTTTTTTCTAGGCTGTCGTTCATGAATCTGAGGGATTGTTGGGGTACATTTACTGTGATTTTTTTCAGCGAGCAGACAAGCCACATCAGGTGATCCTTTCTTTATAAACTGTTCTCTCTAGAACTGATCAGCATTTCATTTGTATTAATGTGAACTTTGTATCATTTTTAAAATCCATGATATTTAAAAGTTATTAATGATGGTTACCAAATATATACATTTGAAATTAAGATAGCATTTTAAAATGAAAAAGTTTATGGAAATAATTACATCAGTCTGTATTTGTCACTTTTATCTGGGTCGTGGTATTAATTATAGTAATAATGACAGCTGACATTTTATGAATCCTTATTTGTGCCAACCAGTGCACTGAATCCATTATACCCATCAGCCTTTTAATGTTCACCTCAACCTTTTGACTAGGTACTCACGTTATGAGGAAAATGAAGCCAGAGAGGTTAAGCTACTTGGTCAGAAGTGCTAGGACTTGAAGACATACCTCCCAATCAGATCCCCAACTTTTAACTCTTTTCCATACTTGACAATGAACCTATTCTAAAACTGCAGAAGATATTCCGTGTGGAAACCTTACCAACCACCAAGTAGCTCCTTATGTGGAAGACTTGAGGCAGCTCATCTCCTTTTCTTTAGCGTTGGCTGACTTTGACAGCCAGTCAGCTTTAGCAGTTTCATGTAGCTTGATGGGAAATGTCAAGAGTTTAGGTTATAAGTTATAACAGAAATAACGTATCTTATGTTTGAATAGTGATTCACAATTTCCAAAGCACAGATTTTAACAGATGTGAGCTTATGAATTCTGGACAGCCACTGTGGGATTTGACAAGGAAGCATTTTAGAGATGAGGCTTGCACAGGCAAATTCTTTTCCAAGATGATTTGGCTATTAGGTGTGAAAGGTAGGAACAGGGTGCAGGTCACCAGACTCTGCGGCCAGTGTTCTTCCTCTTTGCTTAAATGGGTGGGTGGTGGAGACTCAACTTAGTGATTAGGAGCCCTGGCTCCTAATAGTCAGCCTGGGTTCAGATCCAAGGTGCGGCAATTCTAGCTAGGTGTCCTTGGACATATTTAATAATTCTAAGACTAGTTTTAGTTTTATCATCTGAAAAGTGAGATACCTGCTACACAGGGTTGTTGTGGAGAATAAGTGATACAGTGTATGTGAGTCTCAGTGTAGTGCCTATTTCAGAGTAAGTTACTCTGGATCCGGATCCCTTGCTTTACACTAGTTTAGATCCCATCTCGTTCAACTGATAAAAGTCAAGAGAGGCTGGGTGTGGTGGCTCAGGCCTGTAATCCTGAGGCTGGCGGATCACTTCAGCCCAGGAGTTCAAGACCAGCCCTGGCAACATAGTAAGACTCCCATCTCTACAAAAAAATCTAAAAACTTAGTTGGGTGTGGTGGAGCACACTGTGTCCCAGCCAATCAGTAGGCCGAAGCAGGAGGATGGCGTGGAGGTCCAGGCTGCAGTGAACTGTGATCACAACACTGCGCTCCAGCCTGGGCAACACAGCAAGACCCTATCTTAAAAAATGAAAAAAAAAAAAAAATAGCCAAGAGACACGGAAAGTACTTACTAGTTCATTATCTGACACATAGTAGGGACTCAGAATAAATGTTAGTGTCCCTTCCTAAGCTCTTTGCTGACTTTGTTTCCAGCATCTGGCACAGCATCATTTCAATGCATATTTTGGGACCAAATTAATGAATTAATCCATATAAACTGAATGTGTTTCTTGATGTTTTAAAAAATTAAAATTTTAGCAGAATAAAAAATGTCAAGAAAAGGTATATATATGTACATAGATAGAATAAGAATATAATTAAAGTTTACACTCACACATTTTGGTGAAATTTTATATTCATTAAGACTGTTTTACTCTTCACATTACCAAATACTTTCTTTTCCTTTTATGTTTTCTGATTCTTAAAGGATTGCCATTTCACTATCCGTGGAGGCAGACTAAAGGAAGACGGAGACTATCAACTCCCAGTTGTAGTTCTTATGCTGAATCTTCCGCGTTCCTCAAGGAGTTCTCCAACTTTGCTAACTCCTGGCATGATGGAAAATCTTTTCCATGAAATGGGACATGCCATGCATTCAATGCTAGGACGTACTCGTTACCAACACGTCACTGGTGAGCCATGAGGAGGGCTTTTATTTACTACAATCCTTTACAAACATGCATTTTCTTTTAAATTGGGAAAGGGGCTTTTCATTTGGAAAATGTGATCATTTTACCATGTCCTGTGGTCTTTATCTCAGATTGCCTCATCCTGTCCTCCCCGTAGTTGTGCAGCCTGATCTTCCAGTGCTTTTTTCCATGCTTGCTAACAGCTTTCACCAGGGAATAATCTCAGTTGTCTTTCAAGTTTGTCCCTTTTTACATTTTACAGTGTTTTATATTGAATTTAAGTTTGTGGCTATGTGTGTGTGAATAACAAGGTATCTCCTTAATACCTTCCACAGAGTTAATAAGTCAGCGAATGGTCTCTATATTCAAAATCAGAAAACAAAATAAAGCATGCTTAAAAAGTATGATGAAGTCCTTTTAGCTTTTAATTTAAATAAAGCATGCTTAAAAAGTATGATGAAGTCCTTTTAATCTTTCCCCTGTATAAAATCATAGGTCTGCTTTGTAGTTTTTATGCTGCTAAATATGTGGCCATATTTTATCATATTACAGACTTTCCTCTTCGTTGTCTTATCCTTAAGTCTTAAGCTCCCTATCACATATGGTCAGCATTAGACCACTAGTGAATCGTTGGCATCCAGCATTTATTAACTAACTTTACACACAGTATTTTGGACAAGGAGAAGGCATTGAAAAGACTGTAGGTGGGCTGAACAGAATCATTAAATGTCATCTAAATTTCTTACAGGATTTGTTACTTTAAGTAATTTTGAGTTTAAAATACTTCTTTTCCTCACTGAGAATTGACTTTGTTACAAAAAGCGATAAATGAATAAAATAAAGTACTTGTAAAACAAAGGAAGGATAAAAGTATTAGGTAATGGAATTTAGTGAATTAAATACGAACACTATATTAATATTAGAAATGTTTTACTTTGTTTCATGTATAGCCAGCATAGCTGAAGACAGGTTTGTTTGTAAAAGGTGTGAGCCATTGCTTTATAAGGTGTTTTGGCAGCTGTGCAAATATTTTGTTTTAATTTTGATATAAAGGAAAATATATAGGATTATAATAAACTTTTCTGCAAATATGTACAGTAAATTTATAGAAGAAAAATATTGATTTAATGAATTAAAACTTATAGTTCATCAGAAGTACAAATAAAAGTTTTAAAGGGTACATAAAAAGTAAGATAAATATATCGATTTGATTCATGCCAACTTTTTTTTTTTTTTCTTGTTTTAGGGACCAGGTGCCCTACTGATTTTGCTGAGGTTCCTTCTATTCTGATGGAGTACTTTGCAAATGATTATCGAGTAGTTAACCAATTTGCCAGACATTATCAGACTGGACAGGTAGGTACAGTAATCTTGTCATATTGTCCTTTGGGTTGTGATAGTTGGCGTTTATGACATCCTGGATAAGTTGAACTCTTCTTGCTTTTTCAGAACTCACCCTCTGTTAGTAACAAACCTTTTATTGCTTCTTTTCTTCCTGATTCCATATCTTTTCTTTTGCCAGCCTATTAAATCATAGTCTTAGCATGTAGTCATGTGTTGAAAAATAGCTACCCTTTATTATAGGCCTGGTAATCTACCATTTAGTCCCCATAACCACCCCACAAGGAAAACACTTTATCTGCATTTTCCAGATGAAGAAACAAGCTCTGTAGTAGATTAGGCATTCCAACGTGTCTCACTTCTAAAAAGCCTTTGCTTCTGAATATTTATTTTCTTGGTCTGAATTTTTATGTTGTCTCATTAAACTAAACAGCATGCCATGTTTTGCCAGTATGCTTAGCATCTCTGTGATGCTTAGTCTGAAAAGTCCTTAATTTTAAGGCTTAAATTTCAATGATGCATTCTAATATTAAAGATTTTTAAATTAAAGTGTGAGGTACCTTACACTAAGTTAGCTATAAGTTGTACATTGTGCTGTTTACTGTCCACGTGTACATTGGAAGATGCATTCTTTCCCTTCCCTTGGAATTCTGATTATACTAGAACCGTATTATATAAGGTGATATTTTTCCCCCTCAGACTGTATGTACCCCCGGTACAAATGTAAATTGTATTCATCTGTGAATCCTTAGCACCTAGAATCTTGTTTCGCGCACACACACAAAAACACTAAAAGAAATTAAATGAGGGGATGAATAGAAACAGAAGGACCTTAACCACCTTTATTTGTGACTCTTCTTCTGATTATGTCTCCAGATGTGTAATATTATTTGGTCATTCCTTTTTTTTTTTTGGACTTTATCTGTAGAACAATCGGTGATCTTCTGGCCAGGCACAGTGGCTCATGCCTGTAATCCCAGCACTTTGGGAGGCTGAGGCAGGTGGATCACTTGAGCTTGGGAGTTGGAGACCAGCCTGGTCAACGTTGTGAAACCCTGTCTCTACTAAAAATGCGAAAGTTAGCCAGGTGTGGTGGCACATGCCTATAGTCACAGCTACTCAGGCAGGAGAATCACTTGAACCTGGGAGGCAAAGGTTGCAGTGAGCCGAAATTGCGCCACTGGGCAACAGAGTGAGACTGTTAAAAAAAAAAAAAAAAAAAAAGAATAATGAATCATATTCTGGATAGGTGATCTGAGTGACTCTTCAGCATCATATATTTCAGTTATTAAGGCGTCAAATTTGTGATCCAATTAACTACCCATCCATTAATCTACAAAGAATTGTTCTGGGAATTACGTAGACTTGGCCAGTAACACGGACGGGCATCCCCTGCCAAGTGATAGCAGAATCCCTCTGTGGCCATGTGCTTTGGGGGCTGGGAACGATTGGGAGTTCGGTGACTGCTCCCTGCCTGAGGTGCCTTAGAGCAGAGCCCCGCGCACAGGCAGGGCCAGGAGGGCTGTGCCTGGGGGAGCTGGGGAGGCTGGGGAGAGGAGTGCAGGAGGAAGGCGGTCTGGGAAAAATACAGAAAGCGGCGTTCACCAGTCAGCTCTCAGCAGCACTCATCTGTTCCACTAAAAAACACTTACTGAGGACAGAGAGGCCCTTCAGTCAGAAAACCCTGAGTTTTACTATTGACCAGTCTCCATTCTCAGCATCCGAGAAACAACCAAGAATAAGTCAGGCAACATCCCATTGCCCGTGGTCTTTAGTTCCGAGGGGAACTGAGACGGAGCCTGACCAGGGTGTTGCCGCCCGAAGGCAAAGCAACCTCCAGACTGCTGGGGAGGCCTGGCCAGGAGCCGGGAGCTGAGGGCCGAGGAGGAGTCAGGGAAAGACACGGGCATGTGAGTTGGGTCTGCTGCTGCTGGGGCTGCGGAGCACAGCTGGGAGTTTGGATCCTAATGGAGGGAAAGCCAGTAAAGGCTTTCAGGTGGGAATCACATTTTTACTCCCAGAGAATCACCCTGGCGTCAGGGAGGAAGCGGATTGCAGGGGAGAGGGTAGAGCCTGAGCGGCTTCCTGGAGAGGCGGCTCCGGCTCCGGGGGCTCGGCCCTCGCCCCTCATGCCGGGCGCGCGGCCTCTCTCCGGCCGCTCCTGCGGGGTGGCCTCGGCCCTGGCGCCCCAGCACCCCGCAGACAAGTACACAGCTGGTGAGCGGTCAGGGTGGGAGGCAGGGGACGGAGAAGGCGGTATCCGCTTCCGAGAGTTCCGCAGGGTCAGGCCGAGGGAGGCGCCACTTGGTGGGGGAGACCGGGGAGCCCCAGTGCCGCCGGGAGGGGTTTCGGAGGGAGGGGTTTCGGAGGAGTCGGAGGTTTCGGAGGTGCCTGGTGCAGGGCCGGGGAGGGAGGGTCGGGGGGCGCGAACACAGGGCGTGGGAGGACACACGTGCGGGAGTGACTGCACGGTAGGACCGGGAGCCTTGCCCAGTGGTCATGTTTTTGAAAAATCTGGAGTGGAAATTTAACACAAATACAAATGTCAATTTTTTTTAAATTGCCATCTACTTATAGAACAACCAGAAGCAAAGAAGGGGTGGAGTCACTGCTCCAAGTGTGATGTAAGGTCCAAAAGGAGAGAGCTTCCCAGTGCCTGTCTTCTTACTAAATTCTTCTGTAACAAGATGCATTGTTGAACTAGATGCAAGAAAACAAGAGTAAACCCAAAATCTAATCCAAGAAAGATGAGATAGGAAGAAAGCACTAAGCTGCTTTGAATTAATTTAAGTTTCAAATACAGAAGACAGGATCCAGTGCCCTTCAGGGACTTACAGACGTAGTCTCTAAAGAATCTACAATTTTGTGATTCTCATGGAGAATGGAAAGCGTGCCCAAAGGCAAGAGACATGTAAATGCTTTGAGCTTCTCAAGGGCTTGCCTCTTATTGTCGCTCATGAAGGCACCAAGGAGGTTTTTTATTTATTTATTTTTTAATTTTGAGGGCTGTCTTAGCCGTAAGGATAAGAAGTTAATTCTCTAAAATCCAAGTCTTTGTAAATAAATGACATTTAATCTCACAGGGAAAAAATAACAGAGTTGCCTGTTTATGCCTAATTTCTTATCCTGCTGCATTTCAGGAAAGGATTTTTTTAACATTATGAAATATATTCCAGAGAGGTGTCAGATAGAGGATAATCAGTGACTTATTAACACCTGCAAGTATTTTATCAGAACTGTATCATAGCATAGACAATGAATTCCTTGTGGTGGAAGAATTAGAAGTATGCTTATCAGATTTGCAGGTGCGATGCAGCTGTCGGATATAACAAATACCAGAGGTGCTCATTCAAGATTCAGAACGTCTTGACAAGCTACGACATCAAAGCTGAAGTAGAATTTATTGTAAATTAATCTTAAAATCAATACCACAGATATAGAAGAGTACAGATTTGGTTGCAGTTCAGGTGTTTAGACATAATAAACTTAATATAGATCAACAGTCTGATGGGTTTTCCCATAAATCTCCTTCAATTTTAGGCTACCTTAGTGGAGCTGTGGTACCTAAGGACCCAAAGGTCATTGTTTCTCTTCTCAGTGCTTGTAGATTTTGACCTTCAGCGTAACTTCTTGGCCATTGCTCCAAATTAGCACAGAATTATCTATAGGTGTCCCCATTCTCCTGGAAGCATGATTGTTGTCCTTCAGAATTATCTATAGGTGTCCTCATTCTCCTGGAAGCATGATTGTTGTCCTTCAGAATTATCTATAGGTGTCCTCATTCTCCTGGAAGCATGATTCTTGTCCTTCAGAATTATCTATAGGTGGCCTCATTCTCCTGGAAGCATGATTGTTGTCCTTCAGAATTATCTACAGGTGTCCTCATTCTCCTGGAAGCATGATTCTTGTCCTTCAGAATTATCTATAGGTGTCCTCATTCTCCTGGAAGCATGATTCTTGTCCTTCAGAATTATCTATAGGTGGCCTCATTCTCCTGGAAGCATGATTGTTGTCCTTCAGAATTATCTATAGGTGGCCTCATTCTCCTGGAAGCATGATTCTTGTCCTTCAGAATTATCTATAGGTGTCCCCATTCTCCTGGAAGCATGATTCTTGTCCTTCAGAATTATCTATAGGTGGCCTCATTCTCCTGGAAGCATGATTCTTGTCCTTCCTAAACCTTTCTAAGATGCAACTTTCTTTTTTTTAATGTTTTGATCATTCTGAAAGTGAGATGCCCTTGTTAGTTACCTATTTATATTTAGTAGCTGTATTAGTCTGTTCTCTGTTCCTCAGAATACCTGGAAATGGATAATTTATAAAGAAAATGAATCTGTTTTTTACAGTTATGGAGGCTGAGAAGTCCAAGGTCAAGGGGCCATATCTGATGAGCACCTTCCTACTGGTGGGGATTCTGCAGAGTCCCAAGGTGGCACAGGGCCTCACATGGTGAGGGGGCTGAGTGTGCTCACATGCTAGCTCAGGTCTCTCTTTCTCTTCTTATAAAGCCACCAGTCCCACTCCCACGATCATCTCTTAATCCATTATAATCAGTGGATCCATTTATGAGGGCAGAGCCCTCATGAGCCAGTGATCTCTCAGTACTGCCCCATTGGGGCTTAAATTTCAACCTGGGTTTTGGAGGGGACAGATATTCCAGCTATAGCAGTGGCATAGTGTGCTCTCTCCCCAAATCTGTCATAAAATCACAGTGGCTCTTTACAAATATTGGGTTCTTAGATTCAAGAAAAGAAGGCAGTCTAAGTCCTTATACCCAGCATTGGAAATGCTAAGCACCCTCACTGTGCAGTCTAACCGCCGGCCCCTTGACCCCTGCTGTGGTTAGAATGTGGTTCGCTCCACCGAAACTTACGTTAAGACTTGGTCCTCAATGTGGTGGTACTGGCAGGTGGTGCGTTTGAGATGTGATTAGGTCCTTTAGATGGAGTAATATCTCTCTCTGGAAGCTGGGTTAGTTCTCTCTGGAGTGGGTTAGTTCTCATGGGAACAGATGAGTTCCCACGAGAGCAGGTTGTTAATGAAGCAAGGTTGCCTCTTCTATTTTTCCCTTTACATATGCACCGGGTTCCCCTTCCATTTCTCTGCCGTGCTTTGGTGCAGCACAAGGCTCTCCCCAGAAGCTGCCAGAGGTGCTGCCCAGTCTTGAAGTTCCTAGCCTACAGAATCATAAGCTACACACGCTTCTGTTCTTTATGATTTACCCGGTCTCAGATATTCTGTTACAGCAACACAAAATGGACTAAGGTAATTCCCATCCCGACCCACCACCCCCACACCCGTGGGGGAAGCTAGGCTGTCTCCGATGCCCAGGTTATTTGGGTCCTCAGAGGTTTCCTCTTCTTTCTCTCACTGTCCCCAGTTCCTGATTCCTAATGGAGGCAGGATCTATTAGTCTGTGCCCTAGATTAGCAATTTCTTCACATCAGGTTTTAGGTAAATTTCTGAAAATGAGCAAAAGTCCAATACTTTTACCTTGCCTTTGCATTTCTAAGGTTCTGTTCCCGTCCCACTTTTTCAGACTGAATTTTCCCCAGGTGTGTGACTGCATGTGGCCTAACTGACTTAGCCCAGCCCCTGGGTAGTCCAGATGCTTGGTTGCCCACCCTCTCCCCTGCTCCACAGTAGCTCCCTGTGTTCCCTTTTGTCCTCAATTCCTCAGTTTCCAACTAACTCCTCCACCCCTACAGAAACTCCCACTGTCCTCATCTTTATCCACAATGCTTCTTTGTACTCAGCACATTGCCTGGAGCTGGGCTGCCAGGCCCAGTATGTTTGATCGTTTCGGAGGGCCTATGTGACAGTGATGCTGATGAACTAGAAACCATCCTGAGGGGTGGCTGCTGCTTTAGTGTAAAATTGGAAACCACTTCTCATTAGGAGGGGTTTAAGAAAATATATTTTTAGACTAGAAAAATGAAACTCAAGTCTGTCATACGCTATTTGAAGGATACTATGTAAAGGAAGAAAGTCATTCCAGGAAAAGCAGTATTACTAGGAATAGTGGAAGGGAGCTATAAAGAGGCTCATTTCAGTTCAGGAGATTCTTCTCATAAATGATGAGAGCAGGAAGAGAGGCCTCTCCAAGTAATGAACTTCTCTTTTATTTAATATTTAATGTTATAACACAGTATTTGTAGAAAGAACAGCTATGAAGCCATTCTCCAACCTAAGAAGTAAAACATTATTACCACATGCTCTTCTCTGAACCCACCTCGGCCCCGCTTGCCTCCCAGAGGGAAGTACAGTGCTCAGTTCTTAATCAGTTTTTTGCCATATTATTTATTCCTAAGAAGTGTGGTTTAGTTTTGTTTTTGAACTTTACAAAAATGGTGTTTTGCTGTTTATAATCTTGTTATTTAAAAAAAAATTTATGCCTAAGATTCCTCTGTGTTGCATGTAGCTGCAGTGAATTTATTTCAATTCCAGATACCATTTCTTCATTTATATGCTCATTCTCCTGTCGCGGGGCCCACGGGTTCAATTCCAGATACCACTTCTTCATTTATATGCTCATTCTCCTGTCGCGGGGCCCACGGGTTCAAGTCCAGATACCACTTCTTCATTTATATACTCATTCTCCTGTCGCGGGGCCCGCGGGGCCCTCCAGGTTTTTGCTAGTTCCTGTGCTACTGCTGTGAACATCCTTCCACTTTCCCCTGTATATCTATGTACAAGATTGGAACTGCTGGATGCGTGAGGTGTGCGTGTCTTTACGTTTATGAGATAATGCCAAGTTGTTTTTCAAAATGTTTCTACTAATTTATACTCCTCTCAGCAATGGTTTCTATCGTGTAACATCCTCATTGACTTTTAATATTGTCAAAAGTTTTAATGTTGCCCATTTTGTAGTTATAAAATGAAATGCTATTGTGGTCTTAATTAGCAGCAGTGTTCTCTGATTACTTTTAAGGGTTTATTTATTTATTTATTTATTTCTGTTTTGTTTTATCTTATTTGGAGATAAGGTCTTGCTAGGTTGCCCAGACTGGCCCCTCAAACTCCTGGGTTCAAGCAGTCCTCCTGCCTCAGCCACCCAAGTAGCTGGGACTACAGTCATGTGCCACTACACCTGGCTTACTTTCCATTTTTGTTTTCTGTCAGATGTCTTTTTGTCTCATGCTCATTTTCCTACTTGGAAATTTGTCTTTTTCTTACTGATTTTCAGAAATTCTTGGTAGTTGAAATAATAATCCTTTTTTAGGCATTTGTCTTGTCTCAGTTTATGGCTTGTGTTTTCACTTTCCTGTTAATATTATTGGATTTATCAATCTTATCTTTATAGTTAATAGTTTTCATATATTTTTTTCTTTTTCTTTTTTTCTTTCTTTGAGACAGAGTCTTGCTCTTTCACCCAGGCTTATAGGCATGCCACCATGCCCGGCCAATTTTTGTATTTTTTTATAGAGACAGGGTCTCACTGTGTTGCCCAGGCTGGTCTCAAACTCCTGGCCTCAAGCAGTCCTCCCACCTCAGCCTCCCAAAGTGTTGGGATTACAGGCGTGAGCTACAATGCCCAGCCTCTTCAGTTTTCTTCTAAACATTTTAATGTTTTCTTTTCCCTTTCAATTTTTAATCAAGTTGGAAATTCTTTCTGGGTTTGGCATAAGACAGGAATCCATTTTACTTTCTTCCCTGTGAATAGCAAACTGTCCCAACACCATTTATTAATTTACCTTTTCTTCAGTGCCATTACTCATGTACATGCAGTTAATTGGTCTATCTGGTATTGATTCTTTGCAGTTTGTTAACATTTATTTTATGGCTTCATGTGTCATCAGTTTTGTAGAAATGTTCCATCTGTGCTTGAGTGGATTGTGTATTTATAATTGTTGGGTCTGCGGTTTCATACTAGTCTGGTAAGTCAGCCTTTTAATTGTATTGTTTAGATCTTTGATATAACTAATCTTTTTGATACAGCAAAAATTTAGAGGTATAAATCTTCTACTATGAGAATGATAGATATATCATTTCCCCTTAGTTCTATCCAGTTTTGCTCTCTGTGTTTTGAGAATATTTTATTAGACGCATAAAAGCGTAGAGTTTCCCTGATGGGCAGTTCCTTTCTTCCTTATGTGTTATCCTCTTAATCTTTCTGTGTTTCTTGTTTTAAAATCTTTTTTTTTCCTGGTAATTTTACAACCCTAGCTACATTACTAATCACCAAATATAGCCAATTTATTTTTGAGAGAACCTGATATTTTTTGTGTAGTTTTGTCCATTAGCCACTACACTAAAATGTTTGCTGCTCCGGTTGTCTTTCTCACTGAATATTTTTAAAACAATGTTGCAGAAGTTAATACTCTCATAATTTTTTCTTATTTAGTCCTATCTGGCAGTCTGTGAAGTTGATGGCTGGTACCTCGTTGTCCACACTGTATGGACTTACTGTAGTTACTGTGATTCCTTACCCTGGCTACCTTAGACTCAGCCAGGGGAGGTAATTTTCCAAAGATCACGCAATAATAATGAGGGGGGCAGTAGATCTATTAGTTTCACCTTAGAATTTCCTTAAAGTTCAGTTAGAGTTGATCAAGTCAGTATTATAACATTGTGAGTATTTTCTTTTTCCAGGTATTTTCTAGTTAAAAATTCCTTCCTATGTATCGCCTAAACTTCTGACAATGTGTCTCACAAAATGGAAGCCCCGTATCTACTTTAAGTGTTATTTTTAGAACAGTAAAATTCTAGTGCTTTCATTTTAGAATTTTTCTGTCCTGCATCATTATAAGATTTAGTTTCCCACCTTAGTTTGTGAAAGTCAGCCCAAGGCTAAAATGCTTAAGCTCTATTTCCAAGGAGACATACAGACTTGTAATAAATCTTCTCCTGTCATCCTCTTTCAAGAGATATGAAAAAGAATCGAAGGTAAACATTACAGTGCAGCTAGCATTAGATTAACTTTGGCAGGTTTAGGTTGTTTTGAAACTTTCTTACTTTCAGTGTTAATGCTTCTCAATTATGTCTAGACAAGAGCATTGAACAGGGAGGTAGAGATGGATCTGAGCCTGGACCCACCACCCATACACAGGTGACTTTAGACCAGTCATTGAACTTGTCTGAGACTTTTCTGCTCCTTTATATAAAATAAATGGAATAAATATTTCAAAATTAAAATTTAACAAGCCTCCATACCTGCCTAAAAACTTTTGGACAAATTTAGTAATGGACGCAAACTGTAAAACACAGTGTTATTGGCATATTTTTAGAAAAAATGGAAGTTTGATCCCTATCACACGTTAAAATGTTTAGTGTTGAACCCTGCAAAACTCAAAGCCATCTGACCTATGTTTCTTTAAGCCATCGGTGGGTCTGTGATAAAGTGTAAGCATTTTTAAAGATTTTTTAAATGTTAGATCATCTTATTTAGTTTGTTAGAAAACACTACTTAAAAGTAAGTGAAAAGTAGTATTTCCTCTGAATTTAGGCTTAAGATTTTGTCTCCTTGGGCCTAACCAACATTTTTATTTTATTGATTATGTGCCATCTGGATTACTGGTTATATCAAAACAAGCTAGTTGAGACATGCAATCCAGTTGTTTTTCCATTATAGACACGTGAGGAAATGCAGTGCCGTGACACACAGCTTGGGGTGGGATGGGATCAGCTGGGAAATCAGGCGGCTGCTTGGCAGCCTGGTGCCTGGCTTTATGCCTCTGAAGTATTTTCTTGTTTTGGATGACTTTGTTTCAACAAGTTTTCTGTCATTAGACCTCTCATGTGTCCAGGGGACATCAGCGATGGAGTTCTCTGCTTCAGGATGAGTTGAATTATTACAATAACAAAGACTTGTACCAGAGATTGTCTTAATTGTTAGTTTGTATACAGCTTCTCACCATGGTACGTTTTCGCAATGGTCATAAGTAAAACAAGGTATTTTATCACAGTGACTTAGCTCTGTAAGAATTTGATACCAAACTTTTAATGTAATGTTATTTAAATTAGACTAGTGAGATTGTGAAGGTTAGAGAATACTTAGCAAGTTTATGAGATTACATGCTTACAACTTAAACTCATGACAAAATATTCAGAGAATTCAGGTGATAACTATGTTTGCCAAACATTTGTATTTTTTGGTGTTATTTCTAGAATCATTCCAAATGCTGTGCTAGCTTCAAATAATAGGAAAGCTATTTTAAAAAATATTTCAATTCCTATGCATGGTCAACAAACACTGCCACTTTTGTTTATCCCCAGAATACAGTTGGCACCTTCGTCTCTTTGGTAGGGCAGTACAGCATAGGCTATGGACAACTGATGCGGTGTTTGGCTCATAGGAAGCACTCAGTAAGTTAGTTATTAATAGGGTGACAATACGATCTGTTGTCCAAGCCAAACCCCTTTTTTGATGAGAGAGGGACAGGGTCTCACTCTGTCACCCAGCCTAGAGCGCAGTGGTGTAATCACAGCTCCCTGAAACCTCAAATTCTTGGGCTGAAGCAGTCCTCCTGCCTCAGCCTCCCAAGTAGCTAAGACTACAGGGTCTGCCATCATGCCCAGCTAATTTTAAATTTTTTTGTAGAGATGGTGTCTCACTCTGTAGCCCAGCCTGTTCTCAAACATTCAGCCTCAAGCAATCCTCCAGCTTTGGCTTTCCAAAATGCAGGGATTATAGGCGTGAGCCCCCGTGCCTAGCTCCAAAATGCTGTTAAGAAAGAAGGGAGTGCTATTATTGATCACACCAAGATAGCAGTTGTAACCTAGGACTGTCATGCCCACCTCCATGTGTGGTCACCCAAGCTGTGACAGCGTTGAGAAAGTCAGATGTTTCAGATGCAGAGACCTGAATTTCTTCCATTTAGTTAATACATTTTAGAAGTTCATTGACTAATTGTCACCTTATTGAATCTTCATACTAATTTTGTGGTAGAGGTATTTTTATCCTCATTTTACAAATGAGAAAATAGGATACTATGAGATTTCTTTAGGCTAAGAGGCAAAAAAGAGTAGCAATAGAAAACACAGGATGCCTCACTCAGACCCAAGCCTCTGTCTTTCACACAGTGCTACCTCCTTATGGACCATTTTTCTGCTTGTAAAATTAGAACAATTTAAATTTGCTCATCTTTGTTTTTCAAGTCATTGTGATGACTGTTTTTTTCTAAGTGAGGTATGTCAAACTTGAACACAAAATCACCTGGGGATCTGGATAAAGTGCAGATTTTGATTTAATGGATGTGAAGTGGGTTCAGGATTCTGTATTTCCAAGCAGCGCTCAGCACAGCTTGCAGTGAGCCGAGATTGTGCCAGTGCACTCCAGTCTGGGTGACAGAGTCAGACTCCGTCTCAAAAAAAAAAAAAAAAAGCAGCAGCGCCTAGATGCTGCTGGTCTCTACTTGCTTTGGGCTTCACATAGTTGGGTAATTACTGTTCTTACAATCCACATTTAGGGGGAAAAAAAAAAAAAGTTACAATTCTGAACAAGACACAGACTTTTATCTTCTTAATATAAGGAGGAGGCCGGTTTTATAGTCTTTCATTTTCCCTTTCTGGCCGTAAATATGTTCTGGCATTAACAAACAATAGAATAAATGAGCACTGGGAGTCCTCTCCTGCACAGCTGTGTGTTTGGGGACACAAAGAGGGTGGGGCCCCCACTCCCTAGTGTCCTTTAAGGGGACCTTTCACACAGCAATGGCTGATTGTGTCTCACAGAGTCTAGTTGGGGCTCTGGAAATCTTACGTTTAAACCATTGGATGCATCATGGGAATAGGATGAATCAGTTAGCTAAATGCTCAGAATAGGAGCTTTCGTTACCCAACCGTAGTTCAGCCTTGTGGGGTGGGGCAATGTGAGGCAACCACTCCTGGGCTTAAGTTAGTTCTTTTTAGTTTATAGGCAACTTTGGCATATTAGATAGGCTGCATTCTCTTATTGTATTCATATAGTCAAATCTTGAGTTTTTAGAAATAAACACAGGAATTACTCTTTTAAATACAGTGGTCATTGTGGAAAAATTCAGGTTGGATTGTTACAGTAAGCACATTAGGTCACTGTAGTTAATTATTGGCATATTGTATTCCAATTGTAGAAACAACATTTCTGCCATTTTCGTATTTTAAAAAACCACCCACGATGTTTGATCTCTGCATGTGAAATACCACTGTTACGGTAGTACAAATGGCACCATTTATTGTTAGGGTAATTGCCTTTCCAACACTGTAAATGATTACTCTCTTCTAAATTCCTTTATTGCTTTATCTGCACCTCTTGTGTGGCTCTTGGTGCATTTTCCCATGCTTTATTAATTCTGAAATACATTTGGTCCTTCTGTGTCCACACGGTCAACTCACCATGGGTCAAAAATACTTGGAAAAAAATAGTAATAATAACAACACAATTATTAAAATGCAAATAAAAAGCAGTACAGTGTAACAATTATTTACATAGGTACTACAAGTAGTCTAGACATGATTTAAAGTATATAAGAGGATGTGCGTCATAGGTTATATGCAAACACTATACTGTTTTATACCGGGGACTTGAACATGAATGGAGTTTGTTCTTGGAGGAAGGTCCTGGAACCAGCCCCCCTCAGATACTGCAGGTTGTACATTCCTTTTCTGGTTCCAGGTAGCAGGATCAGGTGAGATTCATTGTGTATTACCCAGCTACTTAGTAGGATGCCTTGCACAGGGTGGGGTGCTCGGTGAGGATGAGCCCAGAGAGTCTCTGTGACAGGTCTTACCTGCTTTTCTTGCTCTGTCTTCTCTGACAGCCCATTTAGTAAGCACAGGAGGCAGCCAGCTTCAAACCAGGGCTCATTTGCACTCGGTGGGATTCTATAGTGACAAAAAAAAATCTGCAGATATTTTTATGAAAGAAACTAGGAAGGAGCATAAATTATCTGAAGTATAAAGTTCACTCAGTAAAAATTACTTTGAAATAAATTCACATTAACATAAATTCTCAAGCCATGTTTAAAATAGTCTGCATTTGTTAAGGGATACAGATTTTTAAGAAAACTTTCTGAACAACTCTATAGTAAGATAGTTTGTAAAGGTTGCAGATTGCAAAGGTTTATTGAGGTTATAACTAGATTTACTATTTCAATAAAATGTCTCCATAAAAATAATAGTTGATAGGTGATAGTTGAAAAAAATAACAGAGTGGAAATCTCCCTCTTTACTGTGGAAAGAGAAAGTGTTGCAGGAGGGAAATGTGGAGCTTGCGGTTGGTATTATTTGGCGTTTTTCGGTATGGAGGCAGTGTTGGATGCTGGCTATTTTTCTTCTGTTTTGGAGCAGAGAAATCAGAAGGAGTTTTGTGGATCTGCTAATGCATTGAAGAGACCAGAACATATGGCATCTTCTGTGCTCTATCCATTTGTTCCCTGGCCATAAAGAAAGGCAAATTAGTGTGCTTTCATGAGCTCCATCAACTTGCATTTCTTAGAAATGCACACTCTGATGGGGCAGTGGAACCAGCTCAGGCGCCAGAGCGGCAGGACACCCTGCAGACAAGTTCCCAGAATGCCTGGGGGTTGTGCTGGCCTGGGAGAGGCAGAGCCAGGTGCAATGGAGAAGAGCTGAAGAGGAGCTTTCTAATAAAGTGGGTGTAAATATAAGACTGGAAAGAAGCATTAGATAGCCAGAATAATAGCTGTATTTATTCCTTTATTTTGTTAAAATGTTTTATTTATAAGAATTCTTTCTTTTATTAGTGAAAGTTTACATTTAATTGCTTTACCAAGTCATTTTCCAGCCAATGTTCTACATATTAAATCACCTGATTATAAAAGATGTATGAGGTGGAGGCGATAGGTGGTCTATGCTCAAATAATTTTGGAAAATGGATGTAGCATTAAGTGGGTTTCTATATGTAAAGGGAGGACTACATATAATTTAATATGCTAATAACTGGAATCCTCAAGAAAGATGTTTACTTGAGTGAATTTCCTAGACAGTCTGACCTGCTTTTATTGTTGGCTCTTCTACCACAGGCAGGGCCTCTGTTCAGTCAACACAAGCACGAGAGTTGGACAACGTCAAGTGAAGGCCGAGTAACTTCACTCAGCAGGATTCTATAGATACAAATTTCAGAGTGCTCAAAGAGTTTCTCACCCTTAACCCACTTTTTAAATGACACATCTGTAAACCTCTTTGGGAAGACATGTACAATACACTGTGTGTGGAACACTTGGAATGAAAGGAGGTTTTTTTTCTTTTTTTTTTTTGAGATGGAGTCTCCCTCTTGTCACCCAGGCTGGAGTGCAGTGACGCAATCTCGGCTCACTGCAACCTCCGCCTCCTGGGTTCAAGCAATTCTCCTCCCTCAGGCTCCCAAGTAGCTAGGATTACAGGTGCCTGCCACCATACCTGGCTAATTTTTGTATTTCTAGTAGAGATGGGGTTTCACCATGTTGGCAAGGCTGGTCTCAAACTCCTGACTTCAGGTGAACCACTGGCCTTGGCCTTCCAAAGTGCTGGGATCACAGGTGTGAGCCACCGTGTCTGGCTTTTTTCCTGTTTTTTTTTTTTTTTTTTTTTTTTTAATAAAAAGTGGAGAATTTATGCTCTATTTTGGACCAAATATATAACACATAGAGATTTATAGTTCTGTATCTAAAACTTTGGGTTTAGATGTTTTGGAATTTAGAATTTTCTGGAGTTTTAGAAAATTAATATGGTTTATCAAAGAAAAAATTACAGCAAATTTGGTTATAGATCTATTTTACTTTTATATGTGGTTCATGAATTGGGCAGCCTCTATTCTACAAAATAGAATGAAAGCTCCCCCTGGGCAATAGCAGAACAGTGGGTTTTATAAGGTGAGAACAAGGTTTTTTGAGGTGAGAACACTAGAAAAAAAAGCCGGTTGATTAGCCTCAGGTTCCTCTTTTGTAAGCGTTAAAACAAAGGGAGCTTCCGTATTACAGCGACTCAGCTAGACTGCGATCTCCTGTTTTCATGAAGCACCGGACTGTATGGGATCTGTCGCTTCTCTAAAACTTCGGTTTGATTATGTGGCATTTAGCATGAGTGACTCCATTTGGTTTGTTTTTGTCTGTTGGGGCCTAGTGTAGGAGCTCTGTGTAAAACAATGGCCTCCCATAATTTTTGTTTAACCGTATACTGTGGCTATTGAATTAAAAGGAATCAATAAACCTAGCTCGTTCTGGTAAAGTACCCAGTAGTGAAACACATTCCTATTTCTGCATATTCACAAAGTGTAAGGGTAAATATTTTTAAAAGATAAATACTTTACAAACTCCACATTTGCCCGTGTCAGGTCTTGCCATCTAATGTTTTTTTGGTCAAATTTATGAAAAGTTTCCAGTCTTCAGACGTTTATGGATTATGGAATTTCAGGTAAGGGATCTAGACCAGTACTCACAGGAATTAGAATGAGGCACATCATTGAATTTCCTTCTCCGCTGTTACATTTAGCGTAAAGCTGCCTTATGTATTTTAAATTAGGCTTAAAGATTTCTCCATACATAATGAACTCTAACCTCACTAGAGGTATAAACAGCCTGTAACCTACCCTTTACCAATCACGGAGTTTCAGCCAATCACAGGCTGTTCAAACCTTGTTCAAATAAGGCAAATGTGGGCTGTAACCAACCCAGCTGTTTCTGTACGTGACATCTGTTTTCTGTAGGTCATTTTCCTTTTTCTGTCCATAAATATTGTCAGACCATATGGCAGCTCGTGAGTCTCTCTGAACCTATTGTGGCTCCAAGGACTGCCCAATTTTCAAAGTGTCCTTTGCTCTGCTTAACTCTGTTAAATTTATTTATTCATTCATTCATTCATTTATTTTTGAGACAGAGTCTCGCTCTGTCACCCAGGCTGGAGTGCAGTGGTGCGATCTTGGCACACTGCATCCTCTACCTCCTGTGTTCCAGTGATTCTCATGCCTCAGCCTCCTGAGTAGCTGGGATTACAGGCACCGCACACCAAGCCTGGCTAATTTTTTTTTCTTTTTTTTAGTAGATATAGGGTTTCATCATGTTGGCCAGACTGGCCTCGAACTCCTGACCTCAAGTGATCAGCCTGCCTCAGCCTTCCAAAGTGCTGGAATTACAGGAGTAAGCCACTGTGCCTAGTCAAACTCTGTTACATTTAATTTGTCCAAAGTTTTTCTTTTAACACTGCTTAGCCCACTGCAAAACCCAGAACTAAATGTATGGCCCAACTGTGAAAATGACGTGGAATTATAGGAAACATGTTTTAATGTGCCTACCCTCAGTTCTGACCTCATTTTATTTTTCTGCTTTTATTTTTCTTTATCTAACTTCCTTATGTATCAATCATATACTAATTGTGTATTAAATATATAAATTATATTCACTGAATGTTTTATTGTTTTATTAAGTGTTCATTCAGTAAACACTGAATGTTTACTGATCCTTTTGTGGGGGAACTTGTCAAAGTATCAGTAAAATAAATTTGGATAGAAGTGCCTTTGCCATCAAGGGGCAGCGTACCTTAATCACGGGATCGAATTTTGAGGGGTACAAAAACAAATTGAAAGTGAATCAACAAGCCCGAAGTTACACACCTGCAGCATGCATCACACCCTCCACCTTCTTGTGATGCAGGTATCGGAATTTTAATGCTTTTGAGGGCAGAGGATGATGTTTTATTGTTGTTCTTGTTACAGGAAAAATTATTCATGAACGTTATTAAAGAACAGTAAGGCAGACTCTATCGGGGGCTACTGCAGTAAGGTTTGGTAGTAGGGGAGAGACTCTGCCCAACTCTAAATACAACAAGGAACAGTGGAGATTTATAGCCAAGGAGCGAGCGAGTGGAGGGAGTTGGAGGTAAAAAATTACTAAGGTGGGGAAAGGGGGATTCTCACTTGACTGATCCAACTGCTTGAGACAGTACTCAGCTATGCTGTCTATCATACGTGCCAAAGCTTTACAGGTTTCTTCATGATAGTCTCTGATGATGTCTAATTCCTGACTTAAAAGGATAGTTCACCTTTTGTAAAGCTTTTCTGCCTTTGTATTTGGTTTGGTTTGGTTTTTCTCCTTTGGAGGCTAAGCCCAAATGATATTACTTAATGAAAGTCTGAACTGTTTGGAATTTGCCCATCCACCTAGGCTGCAGAAAGCTCGAAAGAGCACTGCTGGCAACCGACCTTCCTACAGGAAAAGGCAGGTAGAATGCTAACTTTTCCCAGCTCATAGGGAAGCTGAGGTCTCGGCCCTGGAGGTGTCTAAATCCAAAGATACAGATGGCTCACCTGTGGCAGATCGTGGGTGGAAAGGCTGACTGCCATACAAGGGGTTAAGAAGAGATCAGTAACACTTTTGCAAATTGGTAGAGACCCAGTGGAGACTGGAATATCAGTCTGGAATACCTGAGGGCCCTGATGCTGGAGGAGTTAGCATTCACTTGTAGGCCCTTTTCTGTCGGCCTCCTCTGGGTGCTCTTGAGAGCAGGGTGGGAAAGCAGACAGGCCTCCTCCGTGTTGTAGGAAGTGATTGGCTGTTGCTGCAGGAATAACAGAAAATCCTGACTCCCTGCTCCAAGATAAAGCAGTCAATAAAAGCAAACTCAGGGACTTGAAAATTACTAACAACTAGAATAACTCCAAAGTCACTGTCTGTCAGGAGCTTAACTGTTAAAGGATAAGATGGAAAACATGGATAACATGTATGAACAGATAGGGAGAAGTGGAAACCACAAGAAACACTCAAATGCAAGTGCAGGAAATAAAGCCACGATACCACACACGAAGAATTCCTTTGAGAAGCTCATCCATACGCTCGATGAAGCTGGGGAAGGAATCAGTGAATTTAAAGATAGATAAGGTCAGTAGAAATTATTTAAACTGAAATACAGAGAGGGGAAAGGAGTAGGGGATGGGAAACAAAAGCGAAACCAAGCTTCCAAGAACCCTGGGACAATTCCAGCCAGTGTAACATATATGCAATTCAAGTTCCAGAGAGGAAAAGAGAGCAGTAACAAGGCCAGAGAAATATTCGATGTCATAATAACTGAGAACTTGCCAAAAATAATGAAAAGCACACCAGAGATCCAAGAAGCTTCAGGAATCCCAAGCAGGATAAATAATAAAAAAAGAATATACCTGGATACATTGTTGTCAAACTGTTGGAAACCAAAGATAAAGAGAAAACCTTACACACAACCGGGCAGAAAAGACACAACCGGGCAGAAAAGACACGTTACAAACAGAAGTAATAATTACAGTAGACTTTTCATTCAAAACTCTGCAATTCCGAACTATCTAGACTTATAGCATGAGATACGTTTGATCATCAGAAGAGATTTTCTGATTAGTACCAGTATTTTCTAAATACGAGCTAGAACCTGCAGATGAAAAACTGACGCATTGTTTGATAAGATAACCAGTTCTACTTAAGGTGAGAGAAAATATTTTCAAAAAGTGAGTTAATGACCAAGTTTTGTGGCAAATATTGAAATATCGAAGATATTAATAGATTAGTAGCACATTACTTTATTTCATTGTGGGGTTTTTTTGGTAAACCTTAAATTAATTACCAGGTTAGAAAAAGCATCCTCTTCTAAAGCCGGGTAATTTGAGGAGGCATACATTTTGGGTTAAAGATAATCGGCTATTTTATAAATGGGAAAAAAAAAAAAAAAGCGGGGGGTGCCTGGCACAGTGGCTCATGCCTGTAATTACAAGTTTGGGAATCCCAGGCAGGTGGATCTCCTGAGGTGTCTGCTATACAAAAATTAGGCATGGTGGTGCATGCTTGTAATCCCAGCTACTTGGGAAGCCGAGGTGGGAGGAATCACTTGAACCTGGGAGGCAGAGGTTGCAGTGAGCCAAGATTGCACCACTGCACTCCAGCCTGGGCTACAGAGTAAGACTCTGTCTCAAAAAAAAAAAAAAAAAAAAAAAAAGGAAATAATCAGGAAACTATGAAAGTACGTTCTTTATTTAGAACTCGATTGTTAGGTGCTACAGAGAGAAAATTGTTTAGCTATAATTCCTGTCTTCTGAGAACTTATAAAACTGAAACAGACCACATTTGCAGAGTACATAGATAAAACAGTAGAATGTAAACAAAGTTTGTCCAAGTCAATGATTATTGTATTACGTAGTGCAGCAGTAGTAAAGAATACCAGTTACCATTTATTCACTATCTGTGTTAAACCTGACGTATTCAAATTTTAAAACACATTATCTTGCTTGATTCTCATCCTATGAAAAGATAATATCAACATTTTGCAGTTGAGGAAAATGTGGCTTCACAAAGTTCAGTAAGTTGCCCACCATCCATGCCACTCAGCTGGTAAGTAGTACAGTTGGGATTCAAACTCAGTTGTATCTGATGCTCCTTCCTGTGCTACAGTGAAGCGCAATCATGGGAGTTTGAAATGCAGGCAGATTTTGGTGTTAAGGCAGGTCCCGCTCTCCGTTCTACTGTGATGGTTAAGTTCATGGAATGAATGGTATTTCTGGATTAATTGGATGTTGTGAAGTGGCTGTTTCAATGGTCAGGAGTTAGAATGCTGGAAACAGCCTGAAAGGCCAAAAGAGCTCTCCAGTCCTGACGTTTCTTGCATAGTTGTTCTTTACCATAATTAGCTAATATAAACATTCTTGATTTATAGCATTATTAATATGCTGGTCGGATTCTTTTTAATTTTTAATAAGTATAGTCGTGTCCATATCCTCAGAAGAACTGAGAAATTACATGTCAGTGTTAAGATAGGAGATTTACAGGTCGGTGGAAGGGAGTATTTTCTGCCTTGGAAATATGGAAATTGAAATAGTATCTGGTAAAACATGCAGCTGATAATATGGTGAACGTTACTTCTAATGCCTCAGAGTTTGGTAAATTTTCCCATTCAATATAATGAACATAATTATAATATTCAAGGCTTAGGTGTTCTAAATGCATTTTCATTTATACATAGTTGCTCATTACCTGTCAGCATAGATACATTAATTCTGTTTCTTTAATGTAGCAGATGTGAGACTCTTGTGTTTAGGAGACAATCATATTAAACATCTGTGCTGCTCTGTAGACTTAATTGCTTTTGGAATTACAGCAAAATTGAGTTACAGTCGACTTTCTGTATCTGTGGGTTCCGCATCTGTGGATTCAACCAATAGCAGATCGAAATGATTTGGGGGCTGGACACAGTGGCTCTTGCCTATAGTCTTAGCTCCTTGAGATCTTGGCTGAGGTGGGAGAACTTTTGAGCCCAGGAGTTCAAGGATGCAGTGAGTTATGATTGTGCCACTGTGCTCTAGCCTGGGCAACACAGTGAGACCCTGCTTCTGAGAGAGATAGGTATATTTTATATATATTTATAGATATACATACATGTGTATTTATATGTATATATATTGGGGAAGAAAAATGGATGGTTGTGTCTTTACTAAACATGTACAGACTTTTTTTCTTGTCATTATTTTCTAAAACATACACTATAACAACTATTGACACACACGAGGTGATTTCAAGGATACAGGAGGATGTGCATAGGTTGTATGCAAATACCATATCATTTCACAGCAGGGACTTGCGCATCTACAGATCTTGGTATCCTTAGGGGGTCCCGGAACCAGTTCCCCCATGTATACCAGGGAACACTGTAATTCAGTATTGGTTATCATGGCCGCGACTGGCAAAGCAATATTTACAGAAGAAAATCTTGACCAGGAAGCATTTTTAAGTTTCAATTTTAATTTTGAGACATTGTTTATTTTTTAAAAATAACTTTACATATAACTTTAAAAGAAAATCAGTTTGTATGGTATTTATTTTTTCAAATGTGTTATTTTTTGAAAAGCAAGTATTTTCTAAGAGAATAAGCATATAACTTCATTTCAATTAATACATTTATTCCAGTTGACTAACAAACAATCAAACTGTTTTTAAAAAAGAACGTTTACTTTTCTGTGTGCAGCACACAGTGTATTTTTTATTTGTGACTTGATGAGTTAATGATTCTGTCCTCTGAACTATTCTACTAGGATTGTGCTTATTCTCTACTGACGTGTCTCTTTACAAGTGAATGTTCTTTGTATTACAGTATATAGTAGACACTGAATATATAATTGGAGTACTTAACTTTTTATTTTGAAATAGTTATAGATTCACAGAAGTTGCAGAAACAAAAATGCAGACAGGTCGTATGTCCCTTTCACTCGGTTTTCTCCAGTGGTAGCATTTTTTGTTTTTTTCTAAATACGTGTATATATATATTTTTCGAGGCAGTGTCTGGTTCGCTGGTAGGGAAGAAAGCCTGATGACAGTGAGCGAGGGAGGGGAGAGTGAGGCACGGCCAACTGCCCGTCCCGTCATGGTCTAGAACTCGGTTTCCAGGGTTTCTCTGGGGTCCCTTTGGCCAACGGGGGGTCTGTTCAGTCAGTTAATTATTTTTTTTATTTCTCAGGGTGGAGATGGGACCCGGCGTGGCTCACCTTCCCGGCTTCTTCAGTGGGGACCTCCTTTCCGTCCTCTGCTGGCTTCTACCTTCTGCCAACAGCCCTGTTCTTTCCCACCCTTTGCATGTGCTGTTTCTTCTGCCTGAAATGCTTCTTTCCCCTTCCCACCCATCTTTCTTTTGTCTAGTTAACACCTATTCATTTTGCCAATCTCACTCCTACGTCTATCAAGCCTTTCAAGGCCACAGCTCACATACCGTCCTACAGGCCTTTCCTTCCCGGTACGCATTACAGTTAGTAACTGTGGAATTGGCGCTTACGTGGAGAATGCTAGCTGAGAAGTTTTGGGGGCAGACACCCGCTGTTGCCCCCTGTTTGTGCCCCTTGTGCCTAATACAGTGCTTGCTTACGTGGTCTTCATGCATGTTAGTTAAGTGAGGAAATACCGTCACAGCTCGTGGTCTTCACGTGTGTTAGTTAAGTGAGGAAATACTGTCACAGCTCGTGGTGTTCACGCGTGTTAGTTAAGTGAGGAAATACTGTCACGGCTCGTGGTGTTCACGCGTGTTAAGTGAGGAAATACTGTCACGGCTCGTGGTGTTCACGCGTGTTAATTAAGTGAGGAAATACTGTCACGGCTTGTGGTGTTCACGCGTGTTAAGTGAGGAAATACTGTCACGGCTTGTGGTGTTCACGCGTGTTAAGTGAGGAAATACTGTCACGGCTCGTGGTCTTCGTGCGTGTTAGTTAAATGAGGAAATACTGTCACGGCTCGTGGTCTTCGTGCGTGTTAGTTAAGTGAGGAAATACTGTCACGGCTCGTGGTCTTCGTGCGTGTTAGTTAAGTGACGAAATACTGTCACGGCTCGTGGTCTTCGTGCGTGTTAGTTAAGTGAGGAAATACTGTCACGGCTCGTGGTCTTCGTGCATGTTAGTTAAGTGAGGACAGTTAAATACTGTCACAGCTGGATGGGGTCTTCTTGCCCACTGCCCAAAAAGCGAATGCACTGAGAACAGCAAATATTGCAACAAAGAAGCAGTTTAATCATAGCAGGGCCAGCTAAGTGGAAAACAGAAGGCATTTCTCAAATTCACCTCCCTGAGAACTGGGAGGCTAGAGTTTTTAAAGACACTTTGTCAGGCAGGGGCCTGGGGAACTGAAACGGTTGATAGGCTGTGGATGGAAATCACAGGAGTGTCTAAACTGCACAGCTGAGTCAGTTCCTGGTTGGGGGTTGGGCCTCAGGACCAGGTAGCATCTCTTGGTTTGTGGAAATGCTAAATCTGAAAAATATCTCAAAGAGCAGTCCTTTAGGTTCCACAATAGTGATGTTATCTACAGGAGTAGTTGGGAAGTTACAAGGCTTATAGCTTCTGACTGTGTGACTGGTAGTGAGCAGCTTAGAGAAAAGCAAGCTTAGCAGTGGCCCGTGATTGTTTAAGTGTGTAGCAAACGAAGTCCAGGCCCCACCATAATTCGAATCCAGGAATGTGGCTTCAGTCCCCAAACAAGCAGGAAGGTCAGGTTTTCTAGCCTCAAAGTTTAACTATAAACCAATTTTTTCTTACAGTTATCTTGGCCTCCACACTAGAATAAGCTCAAGGCAATGTAGCCTGAGAGGTTAGAAGCAGGGTGGAGTTGGTCATGTTAGACTTCTCTTATTACTTACAATTCTGCAAAGGTGGTTTCAGTGTCATCCTTCCACATACACTTTTTTTGTAAAAAGTATTAAAACTTGGTGAAGCATGAAAAATCTTTTAAATGTAGCATGAATCCTGTCCACGACATAAAATAAAGATATAAAGTTAAGTTTAAAGAAATGTGAACATTTTGACGCAATCTGTTGGCGGACATGACTTAACTAAATCCTGACTTTTAAAAATCCTGTTTGAGGAAATACTGTTTGATACAAGATGAGTGCCCCGGTGTCAGAAAGCCCCAGGCCTGCGACCTGTACCGGAATTCACACTATGTAGCTTACTCCCATCTGTGTCTTAGCTCGTTAAAAAAAATTGTCTTTTCTGCCTAGTTTAGTTCGCTTGCTGCCAAATGGAAAGAGAAAAAGGCTGTAGGTTTGTCATCTGAGCAGTCAGCAGATTCTACGTCTTTCACTTAAGAAGCCATTTGCTAGCAGTTCATTCCTTCACAAATCTTCCGTGAGTGTCTGCTGGCTCCAGGCACGGGTCTAGGCCCTGGGAGTAGACTCCTGCAAAGCAGTGGCTAGTTTCCACTTCCAGCAGACAGCCCACGTTCTCGTTCACGGGTCCGCTTCCAGCAGACAGCCCACGTTCTCGTTCACGGGTGGTTAATTTATACGACCGTACCACTGAGTGACTTACCATTGGTCTTTATATAATGTGCTTCTCTTTAGAGGGGCTTTTAGCTTAATTGGGTTGTAAATCAATATCTTTATTTAATAAACATAAGGATTAATTATTTTAAAGTAGAGTAAGATTGAGCAAAGTTCTTGTTCAACTACATTATTAATTTATTTCTAAGAGGATCTGTATGTTATGGCGTTAGGACTAATTCATCTCAAAAAGAAAGCCTTAAATCACACATGGACATTAAGTGTCCAAGCTCTACAGTTCTTTTAGGTTGGAAAAGAAAAAAATCTGCAATTCATTATTATGACTATTTGTTAGGATGTCAGTTTAGCTTTAACACTGGCTGACACCATGAATTACCATTTATTTCTTGACATTTTCATGTTTTAGTCCTATTGTCAGTTATTATATGCACTTTAAAAGCCGAGAGAGTATTTGAACAGGCTCTATAGCAAAGGAACAGAAAAAGTATTCCCTTTGAGCTTTTAAATATATTTTTAAAGATCGGCGCCCATGTCTTAGTTCCACATAATCCTGTATTTTCATGTACAAACCCTTATTTGACAATTACCACTTTTTGAAATTAAACAATGTCTTTATTCATGTTGTCTTGCCAACTAAAATATTTAAAGTTATTATTTTAAAACTATAATGAAATTCTATTACTCATTTTACATTTGATGTTATTTTTAAATTTCCTGACTCGTAAGTATAATGTACATAGTGCAGTGACTTATTAGGCAGTTTATTCACATGTATATTCTTTTGTTTTATCAAGCCACTGCCAAAAAATATGGTGTCTCGTCTTTGTGAATCTAAAAAGGTTTGTGCCGCAGCTGACATGCAACTTCAGGTATGTGCCTTGGTTCTGAAGCTTTCCGGAGTCGTTACCCCAGATACATATCTAACTTTAAATTCTTGCCAATGATACCTATTTATTATAATAATTATGCTTCTAAAACATCTTTCATCTGAGTTCAAAGAACTTGACCAAAATTGACTCATTTAGTCCTCACACTGCCCTTATGAAGTAGGCATTGAATAAAATTATTTCCCGACCAAGCACGGTGGCTCACACCTGTAATCCCAGCACTTTGGGAGGCCGAGGTGGGTGGATTGCGAGGTCAGGAGTTTGAGACCAGCCTGACCAACACGGTGAAACCCTGTCTCTACTAAAAATACAAAAATTAGCTGGGCATGGTGGTGCGTGCTTGTAATCCCAGCTACTCAGGAGGCTGAAGCAGGAGAATCGCTTGAACCTGGGAGGTGGAGGTTGCCGTGAGCTGAGATCTTGCCACTGCACTCCAGCCTGGGCAACAGAGCGAGACTCTGTCTCAAAAAAAAAAAAAAAAAAAAAAAAAAGACTTTCCCATTTTCAGTTGGGAAAAAATGAAAGCTTAGAAAAATTACATGACTTCTTCTAAATCACACATTTTACCAGCTAAATTAAGGCTCAAACTTAATTTTATATTATTTATATATATATATATATATATGTTTATTCATTCTGTATCTTTTTAAAATTTTTGTCTTCTTAGGTTTGAAGTTTAGATAGTAATTGCTGTTAGTTTTAGATAATATTCAAAACCAACTTCCCAGGTTTCGAGATGAAGACTAGTAAACTTTCATGAACCATCTGGATGCCAGGTCTGCATGACACCAGATGTGTATGTAGATGTTTGTAATGACTGAGATTGTTTATGGAATTCTCACTCCTCTTCAGATCTTGAGAGTTATGTAAATACCCTAAACACCCATCTTTCATCTTAGGCAATATTCACTTTATGATGATTCAGTTACCTGTTTAACAAAGTAACCACTATTTAATTGCTTTATGGTTTTGTAAAATTCAGTCCCTAGAAGGTAATGAATGTGCTCTGTTTTTCTGTACCTTGAAACATGAAATCCATGTTTCAATGAAGGAAATCTATTATATAGACAAAACCATGAATCTATATTTGCTTTACCTTACTCAATATCTATTCATATCAATATAATTTTTAAAGGATTTCTGAATTATTTTTAAAAATTAACATTACTTGGCTGGCAAAAGTCTTGTTTGCTGGTATCTTTAGTAGAAGGCCTGGCTTTCAAAAGTCTGTTTTGTGGCTTTCTTCTTGAAAAATTGTTCTAATAATTTTCTTTTAAAATGGAAAACCAACTTTCCCTCCTCCTCCCTCCAAAAACAATAGCCCCCTAGGGACAGAGAGAGACAAAGCCCTGGTAGAGGAGCTGCCTGGGTTCAGCTTTTATATTACACTTGGACAGTGGAGACAAAGGAAGAAAGGAAGTGAATTGTTTCAACTTTCCATGGGGACATAAACAGTGTTTTTAAAACTGTACATTTTTTAAAATTATTGTTTTAAAAATAGGCTCTTTATTTTTACTTTCTTTCAATAAGTTTCTTGGTCCCAGGAATGCATGACTCCCTGGGTGGGTAGATAGGCTCATCTCTTTGGAATTGTTTAGTTTATCAGCAAATAAACATAAAAATAATGCACATTTAATTTATTTTAGTCTGTTTTCACATTTAATTTATTTTGCTCTGTTTTTATAATTCAAAAAAGTTACCCCATGTTTATATCATTTGTAAAAGGCATAATTGAAGAAATGAAACTTCTGAATTCTGATTTATTTATACATTGGGGCAAAATAACACCTCAGTTGAAGTTAGAATGTAAGAGTTTCAGTTCCTGATAATTTACTCTGTTAGAATATAGGTAAGACGTTGAGTAATTTTGGCCTCTCTGATTATCTTTATGCATTGTTACTCATTATAAAATGTAGAATTGAAAGAGCTATATTTAGCTATATATTTAGATTACCAGTTAGAAGAAAGCAATGTTTATATTTAGGAAATGTCTGTATTTTTCTAGGGAAGGTTTAAACTTAACTTTATAATTTAGAACCATAATTCTATATCTGGATGCGGCCAGAAGCTAGAGAGCATGTAAATTTTTTCTTTTAACCAAACTAATCCTCACTTCTTTCAAGTCAACAGCTGCACATTCTCTACAAATCCCGTTTCTGAATCACAAAGATACATATCAGAAGCATAATTGCATGTCAAAATTTGTCCTTTAAAATGAAGCATTTTCTACTTGCCTGCATTAAGTCAAATGTTCAAGCCAGTGTTCAAAAACAATACTTGAGTCAAATGTTGTCGTGGAAAAATGCTTTATGTTTATTTTAGATTTCTTTGCACAATTTAGTTTTGAGTACTTTGTAAACAGCAGATTTCATGTCCAAACTCTCTTTAATGCTTTCTTCTCCCACTGTGTTTCAATGGCCTATATCCTCCACTCAGAGGAGAGCGCTCTTTTTCCCTGGTCATCTAGCTGAGCCCTCCCTGTACAGCAGCTGCTTCCTTTGTACTTCCTGACACCAGGTGTGGGAGTCTAGTTCCAACCTCTCCAACAGCTGCATCAGAATTCTTCGATACATCTGTACTCACCAGATGCTGCATTGCTATTTCTTTCTCTACCCCCACCACACCTATTTAATTTTCTTTTACCTTTCATCACAAAACTAGAATTCTGACCATTTCATTTCTCTCATTTAAGATATATCAGGATTCCAGGAGGAAACCAAACAGACCTTGTTAGATCCAGCGGGTCAAAAGTTGTAACTGGTTTTGTACATTTCTGTCTACATATATTTTGGCAAAATTCCCATGTCACATATTTAATTTGCCACATTGTACATAAAGAGTATCTTATGGGTATGGTTCAAAATTCTTTAATATTTATGAAAAGGTTGAGAGCATTCCTTTTAATCTTTAGCATGGTCTTAAATGTGGTATGAAATACATTTCAAACCATATACGTTTATTTTTGTGACTGTTTTAAACTGTGATTGGTAACTGTTGTTCTGGTGCACTTACAGCATCTTTGGTTTACCACATCTTGATGTGAGGATGGACGACCAAAACTAAGTAGATGTTTTTATCTATCTAGGTCTTTTATGCCGCTCTGGATCAAATCTACCATGGGAAGCATCCCCTGAGGAATTCAACCACAGACATTCTCAAGGAAACACAAGAGAAATTCTATGGCCTACCATACGTTCCAAATACTGTGAGTCCAGCATTTGGCTTCTGTTGTGTGTGCTGAGTGGTTCTGCTAGTACTTCTGTAGCTTGTAATTACCTTCCCCTTTGGAGAACTTGAAATCCCTACATTTATGTTGAGGCTTCACATGGCGCAAATGCTAGAAATTGCCTGGCTTATTTAATATTTCCAACTACCCATTTATATGTTCTTATTTTCTGCCCTCCAGCAGTGTTTTTCTACCTTTCTGGAAATGTGGGGGTTAAAAAGGCCAGTGGAGTTGGTCTGTATTCTTCTTTTTAGTTATTCTTCTATAATGTGAAAAATAGTGATGAATGTGATTACCAATCCTGAATCATCATCATTGCTAAGAGAGTTAACGTGGATTGAGTGTCTTACATTGTACCAGGAATTATAATAGATGCTTTACATATCTTATCTTCTTGAGTACCTTGTCAGGAGAGAGAGCAGGAGTAACGTTACCATTTATTGGATTCTAGGCGCCAGACTCTGTCTAATTCCTTTGGGAAAAGATCTCTGATTTAACTCTCAAAATAACCTTACGAATTAAATAATATCCTAGTATTTTTCATCCCTCAAAGGCTCCTGTGAGGAGCAGCTGAACACTGTGACTCCGAGTGCCGTTAACATGTGATTCTCGGTGCAGTTACGTGACTGACTTAACGTCACCCAGGCCTTTCTCAGGTGCAAGTGATGGAAACGCAGTTCACACGGACTTAAACAGAAAAGGGAATTTATTGAGTCTTATAACTGAAAGGTGCAGGGGTATAGGGGTGTTTCAAGTAAGTTGGATTTAGGTCTCCCACAATATTGTTAGAAATGTTTCTCTCTCTTTCCACTTCTCAGCTCTGTGTTTTTCTGGTTCCTTTCATTCTCTGGCAATCTCCCCAGACCAAATGGTTTGAAAACTACCAGTAGGTTCAGGTTTATGTCCTTCTAGCCTAGTTGGTCTAACAGGAAGAGAGCTAACTTGAAAGTGTTTTGTAAACTATAAAAAGCAGAATAAATGTCAAGTGGTTTTATTTGCTGTAAGATTGGATAGCAGAATTCATTGTGCTAAGAGGTTAAGTTAATCAATAAACTACAATTGTCCAGTAAATCTTCAGGTCCTAATGCTCAAATATGCATGGGAAAAGATCATATTTACCAGACAAGTGAAGCAACAGGTTATTTTATAATACCTCTTGTCATTAGTTTTCGATTGGCTTAGAACCTTAATTATCTGCTACAGGTATATAATGTCAGTCATACTAACTGTTTTTAATCTTACATGTAATTTACTGTTGTAATACTTTCTACTGCCGAGCTCTTGATTATCTGTATTGGTGAAAATTTATAGTGATAAGAATAATCTTAACTATTTATTCATGGAATAAATAATAGCAATTGCCTAGATTTTACTAGCATTTTCCAGTTCACAGAGCATTGCCTGATTCACCTGCTTTTGGGCTTGTTTTTGTTCTCATCTTATACTCTTTGTGGATATGAGTTCAGCTTCATGACCAGTAAGTAGTCAAGTCCTAGAAAGACTAACATTAGGAAAACTGGGATGCTTGCCAAAGCTGCAAAACTTCAATTTGACTGAGTTGCTTGCCCTCTGCCCTTTTTTTATCATAGGTCTTATAATAAAGTCACTGTCTCTCTTTAAAAGAAAACTCAGCTTCCTTACCATCCAGATTTCTTCTCTGTAATCATTTAACATACTAAGATGAAGTATTAGTGGCAAGCAAATTCTGAATCAACAATCCATAAATCACTTAATTTGAAAGGAAGAGTGATGCTAAGTCCATGTGCCTTGTCCTAATTCCTTTTGAGAAAATAGAAAGATGTATCTCTTTCCTGGGATTAGCTCCACAATTCATTTTCGGTAGCCATCGCTTGCTCTTTGTGTAAACTGTTTTAAGAGGTTTTTAAAGGAAGCATAGCTATGTTTAGAGAAAAAAAACCATTATTTTAAGGCTTGCCTTTTTTAAAAAGTGTCTGAGAGTTTGTTTAGATTTGTACAAATAGCCTACTCTTCCTACTTAGAAACTTCTGCATTTCTTCATTTGTTTGTCAATTCATTCATCAAACCTCTACCGTTCCCAAGAGCAAGTTGGTTGACTTGACCACTCAGGATTCAGATAAAGCTGCAGGAGTGAAGACAGCCTGACACTGGCATGGGGATGCACAGATAGCAGTGGAACAGGAGCAAGAGCCCAAAGGCAGACTCAGCAAGTTAATAGACTCTCGAACATAGGTTGAGTGACACTGTAGATCATTGGGTGAAGAGGGAACAGTTTTTTTAAATGGTGGTGTAGTGATTGATCATCTATATGGGAAAAAAATGCACCTCTGTATCACGCTGCACACAAAAAAATAGAGTTAAAGACCAAGATGTGAAAAGTAAAGCTTTAAATTTTAGAAGATAATACAAAAGAATTTTTTCTTTTTGATAGTGTTTTTGTTGTTGTCGTTGTTGTTGTTGTTGTTGTTGTTTTGAGATAGAGTCTTGCTCTGACTCCTAGGCTAGAGTGCAATGGCGCAATATTGGCTCACTGCAACCTCTGCCTCCTGGATTCAAGCAATTCTCCTTCCTCAGCCTCCTGAGTAGCTGGGATTGCAGGTGTGTGCCACCACACCTGGCTAATTTTTGTATTTGTAGTAGAGACAGGGTTTCACCATGTTGGCCAGGCTGGTCTCGAACTCCCGACCTCAGATAATCCACCTGCCTCGGCCTCCCAAGGCTGAGGATTATAGGCATGAGCCACCGTGCCTGGCCATGATGGTGTTTTTTATACCCACTCTGAATATCTTACATTTTATACAGATGCTTCTCAACTTACGACGCGGTTAAGTCCCAATAACCCATTGTAAGTTGAAACTATCATAAGTCAAAAATACATTTAATACCCCTGCACTGCTGAATGTCATAGCTTAGCGTAGCCTACCTTAAATGTGCTCAGAATGCTTATATTAGCCTAAGTTGGGCAAACTCATCTAACACAAAGTCTATTTCATAATAAAGTGTTGAATATCTCAGGTAATTTATTGAATACTGTACTGAAAGTGAAAAACAAAATGGTTGTCAGGCGCCCAAAGTACAGTTTCTACTGAATGCATATTGCTTTCACACCATTGTGGAGTTGAAAAATCTTAAAGTTAAAAAATCTTAAGTAAGTTGAGGATCTTCTATGTACAATGGAAAAGCCATTAAACATAAAGCAAAAGATGGAGTCTTGCTCTGTTGCCCAGGCTGGAGTGCAATGGTACAGTCTCAGCTCACTGCAACCTTCGCCTCCTGGGTTCAAGCGATTCCCTCACCTCGGCTTCCTGAGTATCTGGGATTACAGGCACCCGCCACCATGCCTGGCTAATTTTTTAGTAGAGACAGGGTTTCACTATGTTGGCCAGGCTGGTCTTGAACTCCTGACCTTGAGTGATCAGCCCACTTCAGCTTCCTGAAGTGCTAGGATCACAGGTATGAGCCACCGTGCCCGGCCATTGGAAAAAGATATATTTTTAAATTACTTTGAATGAGCAAAAGACATGGATATGCAAAAAATGACATAAAATAACTTAAATATTAATCAGAGAATGCACATTAAAACCACATTACAATACTCCTAAAATATTTTACTGTCGCTTGTTTGGCAAAAATAAAACAATTGACAGTAGCAGATGTTGGCGAGGATGTGGAGTCACAGGAACTCTTACACGCTGCAGGTAGGAGAGCAAGTTGGTGTAACCACTTTGCAGAACAGATCTGTGAAATCTGAATGTGGACTACCCTGGGACCCAGCCATCCAATTCCTAATATAACCTGGAAAAAAAATGTTGTGCTTTCTCTACCAGGTGTACTTTTCTGCACCAGGCATGAAAAATAGGAGGGTTTATAACAGCACTGTTTGTAAAAAGTTAAAAAAAAAAGGTGAGGGGGAGGATTCTGGGAAGAACCCAAGTGATTGTCATCAGAGAAATGGATAAACAATTGGTTCATACAGCTGGAATACTGTTCAGCTATGGAAATTGAGGGCTACAGTTGATGAGCCTAACAAGCATAAGGTAAAGTGAAATAAATGAATACCAGATGAATCAAACCAGTGCATTTATATAAAGTTCAGAGTGATGCAAAACTAAGCAGTACATTGTCAGATAAATACATATGTGATTAGACTGTAAAGAAAAGTGAGGGGATTATAAGCACAGAATTCATAGGAGTGAGTTCACAGGAGTCTTAGAAATATTTTCTTAAACTGATTGGTGGGTACATGGTTGATGACTTTGTCATTCTTTCTACTAATAGTGGACATATAGTCTTGGTAGATAGAAAACACTTCCAAGGATTAAAAGGTGATTTGGGCTACAAGGTATGGAGTATGCCAAGAACAACGGACCTTGGCAAAGCTACTGGTGGCTCAGACTAAGACAGTGACTGTGGGGAGTGGAAGATTGAAACGGACCTGAGAACAGTGCAGAAGGCATAATCAGTGCAGCGGGGGTGACTGGATGTATGGTTTGGGATGATGAGCAAGATCCATGGGAATGGGACGACCGCAAGGCTTTCAAGTTCCATATCGGATAGAAGATGACTTTGTAACGCCTTCCCATGCAGGCCAAAGAGTGACAGTGTCCCCCTGTAAACTTGTCTCCAGAAATTTTCTCTGAAATGAATCCTTTTATTCCTCCAAATTAAACAATGAGAAAAGGAAAATATAAGCAACAAAGAGTTGATAAAAATGTAGGTACATAATCTGATATAAACTTTTAGACAGTGATTTTGCATGTGTCTATATTAGCACTTCTTTAAGTGCATTAGTAACTCATCTTGGGAATAAAGTGTCACATTAATTATCTTTGGACAATACTTTTTTTTATACTTTTAAGTTCTAGGGTACATGTGCACAACGTGCAGGTTTGTTACATATGTATACATGTGCCATGTTGGTGTGCTGCACGCATTAACTCGTCATTTACATTAGGTATATCTCCTAGTGCTATCCCTCACTGGTTTAAACAACATCGAACTGGCTTCTCTACTGAGGAACCACTTGGAGTCTGTGGTATGCTAACAAACATTATGAGTCTCTGTCCTCAAATATATTAACCCTGGAAGTCATCATGGATAATTTCTAGGCACTAGCTTTTGCAGGTCATACTTTGGAAAATTGCATTTACATGACTGTAACTGTTTAATAGGACAGTTCCATAGATACTCCATATTAAATAATGATGCTTTCTGTACAAGTCAGTAAGTAGCCTTCTAGTGTTGGCAATTTATTGATATTTGTGTGCATGCTGAGTCACTCTGTATAAAGTATAGGCTAATTTGTACTTACTTGCTATTCCATCTAACAGTAGTTTGATGCTGGAAATCCAAAAGTTTCTACTCATTTGTGAATAGAGGACAATAGTACAACATATACCAACAGGCTCGCCGCCTGCTCTTACCACTTCTCTTCCATTTAGAGAACAGTGTTGTGTTGTTGTGTTGTTTATATTCATGACTGTCTCTTCTCAGAATATTTTTCCTAAGTGATTGTGTATGTCTCCTATTTTTAATTCAGAAAATAGAAAATGTATATTTTAACTTTTGTAGCATTATAGGTTTGTAATTTTACGTTTTCACCCTCCTCTCTGACACAGTTGAGATACAATTGTGTACTGGAAGCTCTGGGATGAAACTTCTAGCCTTTGATCCTCTGACTCTGTTCTAATGTGTATTTTTCAAGTACAAAACATGAACAGCTGACTCTAGGTTTTGAAGCTCTGTTAATGATGCAGCTGTATTTTAGTGTTTTGACCTAATTTGGTAGGCTTGTGGGTTTGGGTGGTAAAGCTGTGTCTCCAGCACAACTGTTCTCAGAGTGACAGTGTTCTCTGAATAACTCTTGCCACCAGTGAGCCTCCTTTTTGCTCTTTAGCAACCTCAAATTGAAAACAGAATAAGAAAGTTCTGAGCACTGTAAGTATTGACATGAAAATATAATAATACGTCTAAGAAAATTGTCTTTCTTCACAACTCACAATTTAAAATTCACCATCTTAATGGCATAAAAGTTGTTCAAAGCTAGAATGAAGTTATTTTAGGAAAGCAGTTACTGGGACGCAAGGATATGTTGATATTTGGTCCTTCTTGTTAGAACGGACACCAACAAAGAATATGAAAAGAAGACATGTTTCTTGTGAATAGGATTCACTTCACGTTTAGGGTTTTATTTTTGCATCCAGCAACAAACTGCCGTATTATAGTGGCACTGTGTTAGCGTCAGTTAAAAATTATTCTAGGCTGGGCTCAGTGGCTCACGCCTGTAATCCAAGCACTTTGGGAGGCTGAGGCGGGCAGATCATGAGGTCAGGAGATCGAGACCATCCTGGCTAATACGGTGAAACCCCGTCTCTACTTAAAATACAAAAAATTAGCCGGGCGTGGTGGCTGGTGCCTGTAGTCCTAGCTACTTGGGAGGCTGAGGCAGGAAAACGGCGTGAACCCAGGAGGTGAAGCTTGCGGTGAGCCCAGATTGCACCGCTGCACTCCAGTCTGGGTGGCAGAGTGAGACTCCGTCTCAAAAAAAAAAACAAAAAAACAAACTTATTCTAATTTGCCTGGGTGCGGTGGCTCATGCCTGTATTCCTAGCACTTTGGGAGGCCAAGGTGGGCAGATTGCCTGAGCTTAGGAGTTTGAAACCAGCCTGGGCAACATGGTGAAACCCTGTCTCTACTAAAATACAAAAAAAAAAAAAAAAAAAAAATTAGCTGGGCGTGGTGGCGTGTACCTGTAGTCTCAGCTACTGGGGAGGCTGAGGCAGGAGAATCGTTTGAACCTGGGAGATGGCAGTTGCAGTGAGCCGAAATCATACCACTGCACTCCAGCTTGGGCGACAGAGCAAGACTCTGTCTCAAAAAAAAAAAAAAAAAAAACAGAAAAGAATTCTAATTTACCCTAGAGAGGGGATGAGGAATGTATTAGATGTATTAATCCGTTCTTGCATTGGTACAAATAAATACCTGAGACTGGGTAATTTATAAGGAAAAGAGGTTTAATTTGCTCGTGGTTTTTGCAGGCTGTACAGGAAGCGAAGCACTGGCATCTGCTCAGCTTCCGGGACGGCCTCAGGAAATTTACAGTCATGGCAGAAGGCAAAGGGAGAGAGTGGTGTCTCACATGATGGCAGCAGGAGCGAGAGAGGGGGGTAGGTACCACGTTTCAAAGGGAGAGAGTGGTGTCTCACATGATGGCAGCAGGAGCGAGAGAGGGGGGTAGGTACCACGTTTCAAAGGGAGAGAGTGGTGTCTCACATGATGGCAGCAGGAGCGAGAGAGGGGGGTAGGTGCCACGTTTCAAAGGGAGAGAGTGGTGTCTCACATGATGGCAGCAGGAGCGAGAGAGAGAGGGCATAGGTGCCACGTTTAAACAACCAGATCTTACAAGAACTCACTATTGTGTCGACAGCACCAACGGGGATGGTGTTAAACCATGAGGATTCGCCCCAGTGAACCAATCGCCTCCTACCAGGCCCTGCCTCCAGCTTTGCGGATTACAATTTGACATGAGATTTGGGCCAAGACACACATCTCGACTATATCAGGGGATTTATATAATCTGTGCACATCGGTTACCTCTCCACCTTTTTGAGTAGGTGTGTGCTACAGGCTTACTGGGGACATAATCAGATACACCGGATTTGCTGCAGTAAACGCAAGATGTGTTAGTTGAGAAAGCTGCTGCTACTGGAGACTGGTTTCTGTTCAGACTAATTTCTATTAAGTCTAATTATGTAGAAGTGATACATATTTCATATTAAGTATAGTTTTCTATCTGTAGCAAACGGTTTTTAGAAAAAAACTGCCAAAAATTGTGCTGAATTTAGCCAGACACACCAAAGAGCAAACACACTTTTGTTTTTTAGCATAAAGAAAACTATTTCAAATCCCAATGAAAATAGTTGTACAATAATTTGCTTTTTGTGTTTATATTGTAATAGATAATATAAATTTTAATAATTGATGTATATTTATGTGTTACATTTTTATTAAGCGCCTACTGCATGCTACCACATGGTCTAAGCAATGGATATAACAGTAAATAAAGCAGACCAGAATCCTTGCTCTCGTGGAGCCTGTGTTTGAAATAGCCTTTTAGATGTGTGTTTGCTAACCAATTCATCCTTATATCTGACTGTCCTGTCAAACATCTCATTACTAAGCAAAATAGTTCTCAAGCCTGTCGAATTGCTTGGAGTTGTGAGCAGAGAGACTGAGCATAGCAGATGAAAAGACTGAGACATTCTGATGCATATACAACTAATACTAAGGCTCTATTGGGATCCTCATTTTTAATTTCCAGAGGGATGCTCCTTCCCTGAAACGTTCATGAGAAAAAGGTGCCTTTTGTGTTGTTGCATTCTTCCTCACCCCGATGACGTGGCAGCCTACACGTATTTGTATTTGTTGTGCATCAGCAAAGCATTCCTGGAGGCTGAAGAAACAAAATGACCAGGCAGAAGAGAGGAGTGCTTTAGGGGTTCACGGCAGCCAGCAGACTGACCTGGGTGTTTGGTGCTTGCTAGTTTGGGAGGTGGTGATAAAAGGGAAGGAGTGGGAATGACACCCAGTTTTAATACAATGAGCCATCAGTGGGGGTGGGGATGATGTTCAGAAACACGGAGTACAGGAGGGGTGGTAGCTGCTTTATGCAGTGCGGAGGGCATAGGTGCTGAGTTTCATTTGATGTGACTGTAGAATATCCAAGTGGAGGTGAACAGTGTTGGGCCAGTGGGTCCACTGCCCAGGAGACAGAGCAGGGTGGGAGCTCTGCAGATTTGGGAGTCATTAGTCTAGTGAGGGTACTAACTGTGGGAATGGGCAGCAGGGAACAGGGAGAGTTTCTGTGTAGGATGAGGGGAAATCGAGGAGATTACCCAGAGGTGTGTCCATCAAAGGGCACAGACTGGGTCAGCCAGTGTGGTTGGCATGATGTTCTGATTGGAACAACCTTTTCTCAAGTACCAGCAAAACCCAAAATTTTAAACATCTTTTCATTTTCAGTTTCTACTGCTACAATCACAACAGTATAATGCTCTGCTCCTTTCTATTATTTTAGGGTTACACTGGCTGTATAGTCGCTTGAAACATCACTTATAGAACATTTGTTTTGGATGTGTGTTTTGAGTTCCCAAGTAACAGAATAATGAATGAACTCTTAGCATATAACTTACGTGTAATTTGAGGGCTTCCCATGTTAAAATTGCTTGATTTCTGGAGCAGATCCTTAAGCTGACACTGCTGTTACCATGATTATGTATGCAAAGGAAAGTAACCACTGTACCAGCTGGGAGATGGGGTGCAGCTAGTGGTGAACCCTATTGTTTACATAGTGTGCTCATCCAGATTAACTTTCAAATATGCCTCTTAACCATGTGGAAAGATGAGAAGAGGGAGATGAAATCAATATAATGGAAGAGGGCAGAGAGATTTTGAGAGTACTGTTACATTTACTGTATGGAGTTTTTTTTTTTTTTTTTTTTAATAGTCCCAAAAAGAAAAATTTAAAACCTACCATGAGAAAATGGCATTGTTATACACAATTTTGGTGTTAATGCTTTAATACATTATTACTACTAGAGTTTCTTTTTTTGCTGTTCTCTCGTTCCCTTGATAGTCAATTTTTGTTGGTTTGGTAGTTTTTGAGATGGAGTCTCGCTCTGTTGCCCAAGCTGGAGTGCAGTGGAGCAATCCCAGCTCACTGCAGCCTCTGCCTCCCGGTTCAAGCAATTCTTATGCCTCAGCCTCCCCAGTAGCTGGGATTACAGGCGTGCACCACCGCCCTGATAATTTTGTATTTTTGGTAGATATGTGGTTTCGCCATATTGGCCAGGCTGGTCTTGAACTCCTGGCCTCAAGTTATCCTCCCCCCTCGGCCTCCCAAAGTGCTGGAATTATAGGCGTGACCCACTACATCTGGCTGGTAGTCAATTTTTAAGAGCTTCTTTGTTCGATATATAGAGCATATATGTATATATATATATACACATACACATATATAATATATGAAGATAGGTGACATTTAAATACTCAAGCATATTAAAAATTGTGTGTGTGTGTGTGTGTGTATATATATATATATATATATATATGAGACAGGGTCTTACCCCATCACTTAGGCCAGAGTGCATTGACACGATTATGGCTCGTTGCAGCCTTAACCTCAAGGCTCAAGTGAACCTCCTGTCTCGGCTTCCCGGGTAGCTAGGACTACAGGCACTCATCACCTCACCCTACTCCCAGCATTTTTTTTTTTTTTTTGGTAGAAATGAGGTTTCACTGTGTTTCACAGGCTAGTCTTAAACTGCTGGCCTCAAGTGGTCCTCCTGTCTCAGCTTCTCAAACGTTTTTATGTTACTAATTTTAACTGTATATCTTAAAGCTGTTCATGGGTGACTTTATAATTTTATTTCAGTTGTTAATATCAAAGTGTATCACCACATATTTACCTCATGTAGCATCAGGTATATAATGATTTTACTTTAAAACCTTTAATTTTAGAATAGTTGATAAGATGCGAAGATAAGAAAATAATTATCCATTAAGTGGTTTCTATCATCTAGATTAAAATGTCAATCAGATTTTTCCCATTAGTTATTTTTAAACTAAGGCTGGTAAGTAGCCGTGATCATATGGGGAGTCCTTATATAGAAATCTTAGGGTTGCTTTAGACCTTGGTTATTTTTATCTCACACTTGTTCAGATGCGTTGGTTGAAAGGATGGCATAAGGGTCTTTTTTTAAATGTATAAGCAAATATATTGTCTATTAAACAATAGGGCTGGAGCCCCAGGAGGGTTAAATGTTCACTACTCTCTCTCCAGAGAGTATTCAACTTAAACTATTTGGTAAAAATGCTTATTCTTCCTATTTTTTTTTTTTTCACCCTGAGGAACAAGTTTCTTCCTATTCTTATGCCCCAGCTCTCCTGCAAATGGAAAATCTCTTCCATGAGGTGAAGTTAGTGCCTGGGCTGAGCTCGCTTGGAATATTTGATGTTGCTAAGCAAATGTTAGGTTAAAGAAAACAATATTTATTTTTGTTTTTATCTTAAATATGAAGAAAGACCATATGGTGCATATCTAGAAACACCTAAGTGGTTAATTGCATGTTAAATTTCTTTCCTCTTTGCCTGCATAAACAACTGAAAAAATATTTACTTTCTGTGTCATGCTAGGTTTATTTATGACTTTGTAACTAAAACACAGAAGTGTTATAAATTGAAACTTTAATCTCATGATTGACTCATTTTCTAAAAATTTATATGGTTTCAGTTTGTGGGACAGCTGCGGCTCTAGATTTCAGTGACTTAAAACATGAGGAAATTATGACTACCCAGGTTGTTTTTTTAATATAGTCCTTTGAGCCAAATCACAACTTTCATTTTTGTCTTGGTTTTCATGAATACTGCTGCCCTTTTTTTTCTTCTCGGCCTGCAATTTGACACAGGCTAGACAGAAGGAACTAACAATCCAGGCTATTAGTAGAAGCTGTTTCTTTTTTTTTTTTTTTTTTTTTTTTTTTGAGACGGAGTCTCGCTCTGTCGCCCAGGCTGGAGTGCAGTGGCGCTATCTCGGCTCACTGCAAGCTCCGCCTCCCGGGTTCCCGCCATTCTCCTGCCTCAGCCTCCCGAGTAGCTGGGACTACAGGCGCCGCCACCACGCCCGGCTAATTTTTTTGTATTTTTAGTGGAGACGGGGTTTCATTGTGTTAGCCAGGATGGTCTCGATCTCCTGACCTCGTGATCCGCCCGTCTCGGCCCCCCAAAGTGCTGGGATTACAGGCTTGAGCCACCGCGCCCAGCCAGAAGCTGTTTCTTTACCAGGTAAACTTTTGTATCTCAAATGATGCACATGTGTCATTTAGGTTTAGGCTGTTTCTATTTCAGGAAGCCTTTTCTCTGGTGATTTTCTGAGGTAAGTCACGTTCTTATTCACAAGGAATGAGAGCCGGACGCAGGGACCATTGTGGTGCCTCTTTACCTTTATGCCTTATCAGCAACAGGGAGTCAAGGCAGCATTAGCAATATAAGGAAGGTTCCAGTTGAGTGTCATTAATTTTTAATTTTAATTATATGTTGAGTAAGTAATATATATGCATGATTAAAAGTTCACAGAGTATCAAAAGCTTTACAGGGCAGTCTCCCTCCTCCTTAGGTCCCTTTCCCTGGAGGCAGCCTGGGGTGCTGTATCTCACACTGATTTGAAGATGAATTACCTCGGTTCAACATAAGTTTAAAGGCATAAAATCTACAGTTCTCAGTCACTTCCTTCTCTTAGTATTCTTCTTGCCTTTTCTCATGGGTAGAGCAGCTCTAGACTGGACTCACTCTTCCCCTAATGAGTGTCCTAGGAAGTATCTGCTGTACCACTCTCAAATCCACACAGCATTAGTGAGGTCTTTTCTGAATACAGACTTGAGTATGACATCCTTTCCCTTAAAACCAGTAATGGCTTCCATTGCTCTTAAGCTGAAGGCCAGAGTCCTTTGCCCACCCGCAGGTTCCTGTGTGGTCTGGTCACCCAAGCTTCCTCCAGCAGGACCCACCCTGCTGCCTTTGGCACCGGAGACTTGGCGCTTGTTCCTGCTGCCTGGAGTGCCCTCTTTCTGCTCCCTTTGCCTTCTGCTTGGACCATCACTTCTGCAGCCCTGGCCAGCCTCTGTTACACAGTCTCCCAGGCCGGGGTCCTTTCCTTAAGATGGGTCACCCCGATTTGTAATGTACTGATGCCATTGATTCATTTCTATCTTCCCAGCTGGAGTGAACCTCACAGAGAAGCATGTCTCATTTCCGGCTTGTCTGTTGTTTTCCCAGGGCCCCGAACAGTTAGTTACTTAGAGTACATACCCAATAAATGTTTATTGAATAATTTTTTACATTTTTACTGAGATATAATGTACATAAAGTGCACAAATCCTAATTTATAGCTCCATGAACTTCTGGAAATATGTTTGCCTGTAGAACCACCACCCGGATCAAAATATACACATCTGCAGTTATCCAGAAGGCTCTTGTGACCCCCTTTCAATCAATACACCTTCCCCACACGTTAACCACTAGTTTTGCCTGTTTTGAACTTCACATTGGTGGCATCATACATGACTTTCATACAACATGTCTGTGAGATCCACTGTCTTGTTGCATGTTTTAGTAATCTGTTCCTTTTCATTGCTTTGTGGTATTTTCATGTCCAGTATGCCACAACTTACTTATCTGTTCCACTATTGATGGACATTTATTTCTAGTTTGGGGCTTTTATGAATAAAGTTCCTGTGAATTCTCCTGTATGTGGTTTTTGGTGGACATAAACATTCGTTTTTGCTGAGTGAAATGGGGGACATTTTTGTTTAGTTTTATTATAGCTATTGCCAGTTTTTCAAAGTGATTATCATGAGTTACATTCCAACCGGCAATATGTGGATATTTGCTTCATCCTCGCCCATTATAATTAAAAGGATGTTATCAATCCTTTTTACTTCAGCCATTCTGGAGCATGGAGAATGATCTCATTGTGGTTTTAATTTGCACTTTTCTTATGACTAATGATACTGGATGCTGCTTCATATGTTTAGAGGCCACTTGAATGTCCTCTTTGTGTAAGTTTTCTCTAATGTGGATGAAATAGGAGGGTTTCAAGCAGAGGACTGACAGATTGAAGGTGGGATGAAAGAGAGAGAAGTGAGTTGAAAATTACTGCAAGGGTTTTGATCTGAGCACCCAAAGGATGGCATTGCCATTAAGACGGAGAAGACGGCCAGACACAGTGGCTCACACCTGTAATCCTAGTACTTTGGGAGACCAAGACGAGAGGATTGCTTGAGTCCAGGCATTCAAGACTAGCCTGGGCAACACAGACTAAAAAATTATCTGGGCATGGTGCCACACACCTGTAGTCCCAGCTACTTGGGAGGCTGAGGTGGGAGGATCACTTGAATCCAGGAAGTCAAGGTTTCAAGGCCACAATGAGCTATGATTGCACCAGTGCGTTCCAGCCTGGGCAAGACCCTGCCTCAAAAAAAAAAAAAAAAAAAGAAGACTATGAATACCATGGGAAATGTAGGTCTTAAGGGAGAGCAGGGGATCAGTTCAGGAAATACTAAGTTTAAGATGTCTACTAAACATACCAGAAAAGATGTCACATAGGCAGTTGGACGTACAAGTTCAAAGGGCTGGTCTGCGCTGGTGATACCCATTTGGAGTCATCCCCACACAGACTGTATCAAAAAGCCATGGAACTGGGTGAGACTAACCCCAAGAGTAAATGTAAATGGGAACAATCTGTCTGAAAGATGAGGCTTGGGGCGTTCCGACATTTAGAGGGCCGGACAGTGAGGAGGAGCAAAAAAAAAGCGGGGGGGAATTGAGAGGGAGACACCAATGAGGTAGGAGGAAAAAGAGGGTGATGTCTTGGAACCAACTGAAGAAAATGTTTCAAGGCAGAGTGAGTGAGTGAGTGTATCCGATGGTCCCCTTAGGGCAGAAGAGCTGAGAACTGAGAAACAACTATTGGATTTAGCGAGGTGAAGGTTGTTATTGACCTGGATAAAAACATTATCAGCTGAGTGGTTGGTGGGACAAAGGCTAAATGGAGTCGGTATCAAGAAAAGTGAGGGAGAAGAATTAGAGGCGGTGAGTAGAGGCACTTCTGGTGTTTTCCTGCAAGAGGAGAAAAATTGGACTTGGAGGAGAGGTACGGATAAAGGGAGGTTGTTTTTGTTTTTTTGCTTGACTGATCTCATTTGGATTTTTAATGAGTTGAATAACATGTGTACGTGAATGGGAAAGATCTATTAAGACTGAAAAGCCAGTGATGTAGGGGAGAATAGACAAGGGGAAGGGATTTTTGTACAGGTGGAGAGGTTAGCCCGTAGACCCCGAGATTACAGCCTAACCGTCTTTAGAGTGTGTGAACAAAGACGCAGGCAGTGGGTAGATGCAGTTGTGGGAGTCCTCTTCTGGGGCTTTGCTCTGTCAGTTGGAATCAGGGCACCAGCTGAGCATGCAAATGGGGCAGTGTTGCTGACATTTGAGGAGAGAGGAGCAGGTAGAAAGGAGAGTGGGAGAGATGGTGGAGTGGAGATGTGAGTTATCATTGCAGACCACGTTAAGGGCCCAAGTGGGGTTAGTGCCGGTGGTTTGAAAAGAGGGCTGTGGGGATGGTTATGTGCTTTTCCTGGCCATACTCGGTATCTAGCTTTCACCAGGGCTGTGGTTTTGCCAAGTGAATGTAGAGTATAGTCCAAGAGCAGGCCGTGGACCCGAGGGTTATTCAGAGCAACTGTGACAACTGACTGGGATTTAACAAGGCAGAGAGGACAGTGAGCACATGAGGGAGCTCTGGCCTGGTGAACTTTGGGAAGTGGACTGTGAGGTCCCAGTGGGACTGGAGATAAGGTACTGGAGAGTTAGCTGAAAAGACGGTGTGACGGTTGAGCAAAGGAATGCTTGGAATGGGTATTATGAAGGGGTTCTGGTTACAGTAACGGCAAGGCCTAGATTGTAACCATGGAGCGAGAGGCTGAGTTAGGGCCAAGAACATCCTCACAAAAGAAGAGAAGGTCAAGGAGTCGAGAGGCCAGAGTATTAGTTGCCTATTGTTGCTGTAACAAATTACCACAAACTTAGTGGCCTAATATAGCAAAACTGTATTCTTAGAATTCTGGAGAAGACCACAGTGAGTGTTAAGGGGCTGAATGAAGATGTCACCAGGGCTGACTTCTTCCAGAGGCCCCTAAGAGCTTCCAGTCCCTGCCTCTTCCCACTCCACGAGGCGGACGGTGTGCCCTGGCTCCGGGCCACCGGCTGCATTCTCTGCTTCCCTCATCACATTGCCTTCTGCCTCCTTCCACTTGCTTTTCTTTTATAAGGACTCTTGTGTTTCCTACTAGGGCCTACTCAGATTATTCAGGATAACCTCACCTCAGGATCTTTAACTTAACCACATCTGCAAAGTCCATTTTTTTCCAAATGAGGTGACATTCACAGGTTCTAGGGATTCGGATGCGGACATCTTTGGAGGAGAGGGCATTATTCTTTCTGCCACACAGAACATTTGGAAGATTAGCTGTTGGGGCATTGCTATCATTAGAATTCTAACAGGAGTAGGATTGGTGAGAGTGAAGTAAAACAGAAGTAAGAAATCCTCAAGGAGTGAGTGAGAAGGACTGACGCTCCTGCTAGTGACTGCAGTAGTGAAGGGTAAAGAGGATTGTGGTCCACTGTCAGCAAAATGAGAGTTGGAGTGTTCTGAGGGAGAAGGAACTGGCAGTGAAAACCAGAACCAACAGCTCCTTGCCTTCATACCCAGTCATATGCAGGACTTGGGGAGAAACCCGCCATGTTGTGAAAACGTTGCAAGGGAAGTATGATTCTTAGCAGAGACCCGGGTCTCTTAGAATAAAAAGGTGAAAGGAACCTTTAAAGAAGGCAGAGGGAAATACAGGTGGTTCTGCTGATGACTGGATTTTAGAAAGCTCAGCAGAAGAAACGGGAGGATGAGGGCAGAAAGTGGATACAGAGAACGGGCAGGAGAGCAGTGCTGCCATAGTCATGGGTGTCCACAGGGTGGAAGGTCTCAAGACTGATCGCAGTGGAACTGCGAGTGCGGGTGCAGGGAGGGTGGGAAGCCCCAGCAGAGCACGAGGGAGTGGGATGAGGAAAGCCCCAGACGTGGCAGACTGGAGAAACTGAGGGTCAACGAGAAAGGCATGAAAGTGAGATCGTTTTTATGTTAGCTTGCAAAATAGAAGTATAGTATTTCTTTCTCTTTATTTGTTCCTGATGCTCTGGGGAATGCAGAAGCCAGGATGGCCGTTCAGTTTTGTGCTGAAGCTAAGAAGCTTTGCGTAGCTTTCCAAACTTTGGAGTAGTGCTATGGGGCCAGAATGGAGTGAGGATTAAGGCATTTACCTAAGGTGTTCCGGGCAGAATTAGTACACACGTTGCCTGACATTCGGACTGGAGCTCTTTCTGTTACTCTGTTTTACTGTCATGAAGTAAATTCCAGATAGAGTAAACATTTAAATGGAAAAACATAAGCCATTAAAAAAGACTTCTATAGATAGCTCTTTTTCATTTAGAGAAGGATTGTAAATTTAAAAGAAATGGAAGAAATCACAAATGCAAAGAGGAGTAGATTTGAACTTCTCTCATGAAACATGATGAATAAAATTTACTGGCAAACAAATCGGTTTTTTAAAATTGTAGCATCTATGACATATGGTTTATATTTTGTGGCATAAAGAGCTCATACAAATAAAACAATGACAACAGAAGAACAATTTTTTAAAAATCCCAACATTGGCCACGTGCGGTGGCTCACGCCTGTAATCCCAGCACTTTGGGAAGGCAAGGTGGGCAGATTGCTTGAGCCCAGGAGTTCAAGACCAGCCTGGGCAACATGGCGAGACCCTGTCTCTACAAAAAATAAACTTAGCTGGGCATGTTGGTGCATGCCTGTAGTCCCAGCTACTTGGGAGGCTGAGGTAGGAGGATTGCTCCACTGAGATAGATAATTTTATATTTGTTCATAGAAGGATAAATTTGTTTGAAAGGAGGGATCAAGAACCTGAAGAGTTTACATATCCCTTAAGCCAATAATGTAACATTTAAGAATTTGTTCTAAAGGAATAAATAGAAATCCAATAAAGCCTGGTGACCGATGATCATAACATGTACAAGACATTGGAAAGAATCCAACATTCAAGGAATGGCTAGGTAAACTAGGGCACGTCGTGTGGTTGTCACTAGGCCTACTCACTAGTAATCCAGCTCGCTTATCTCTGCCCCATTGTAGAATTGCACTTCCGTGCCCCTTGCAGTTATCTGTGGCCTTGTGACTTACTATGACCAAAGAAATATGAGCAGAAGTGATGTGTATCATTCCTAGGCTGTGGCCTTCGAGAGCTACTGTACAGTTGTCCACATCTCCTGCCCTTGGTTCAGCAGTCAGTGCCATTCCAGTCGGTGGAGGTCCTGAGAACATGGGTTCCTAAATACTGATAGTGCCAGACGGGCCTGCTGACCTGTGACGACACGTTGTATGCTCAGGGAGCAAACACGGAGATTTTAGGGTTCATGTGATCACATCGTAACATAGCGTAGCCTGACTAATGTGGCCCATATGAAATAATATGCAGTCATTCATGTCTAGAAAGAATTCATAAATAAGTCTAGTGAAAAACTGATAGGAAAGTGTACATAGTGTGATTTTGTCTTTTGAAAATAGACCAAGGAAAACTTTGAAACATTAGCAAATATGGATCACACTTGTGGATTAAGGGTGGACGTTTCATTCCTTTTTATGTTTTTCACAATATTCCAATTTTTCTCTAATGAGCATGTATTCCTTTTAAAATCAGAAGAGGAAACACACAAACATCTGCACACCCACCCTCCTCCCGTTGACTCCCAGTGGTGTGTCCGTTCAGTTCTCTGTGAACCGTTCAAGAGGCTCCTAGCAATGACGGTGATCATAGGGACCCTTTTTTACCTGGCGAGTGCAGCTGAGGTGGAGGATCAGGACTCAACTCAACTTGGGTTCAGAGTAGAAATTTCCTGTCATCATGGCTTTAGTTCTAGATATATAAAATCCATTTCCCTAGAGCCGAAATACTTTCCCTCTCCTTTAAATGATCTTGGAGGTAGCGAATGCAAACTCCCTTGCCTCAGAAAAGCTACATCCTAAAAGAGATGTTCTTAGAGGTGATAACCGGACTTCACAGTGCTGAGCAATCGTTCACTGCAGAGCACTCCCTGAAGTGCTGTGGTGGAGGACACCAAAGAAAGAGAAAGTGTGTTCTTTGCCTTGATAAACCATACGTAAATCAGTAAATGAAAATGAGTGACATTCTAACCCCCAATAGGATGGTGTGAGGAGGTGGGACCTTTGGGAGATCATTAGGGTATGAAGATGGAGCCCTCATGAGGGGGTTAGTGCTTTGGAAGAAGAGGCAGGAGAAGCATGCGTGCTTGTGCTGGCGCTCTCTCTCTCTCTGTCTTCTCTCTCACTCTCTCTCTTCCTCTCTTTGCCTCTCACTCTTGCTCTCTCTCCCCCCACCCTACCATGTGAGGATGCAGTGAGCAGACTGCCAGCTCCACACGGAAGCAGGCCCTCATCAGACACTGGATCTGCTGGTGCCTGGATCCTTGCACTTCCCAGCCTCTAGAACTATGAGAAATGACTTCTATTGTTTAAGCCACTCAGTCTATGGTATTTTGTTATAGCAGCCCGAACTAAGATGTGCAGTTTAAACTTTGTGCATTTTTGTTTATCAGACATTTTCCTAAGACCTTTACCACTGTGTGTGAGACACAGTGTGTGGATACTTTGCACTGAGCAGACAGTCTGCCTGCCACCGACCTGCGTGTCAAGCTGTGGCCTTCCCATCACGCCTGGTGTGTCTTCCCAGGCCCCATGTGTGACTTCTGCTCCTAGTTGAAGTTAGTATTCACATTCCCTCTGCTTGCTCTGAAACCTTGCCCCAGACCCTACTCGTGTTCAAGGTTGTGTACTCCTTTTTCATTATTATAGAAGGTCTGCATAACTCTTTGTGCACTTGACTACTTTAGCCTTAGAATAAGTCCGTAACATGTACTGCTTGGCTAAAAGGTGAGCAAAGTTTATGTTCCCAGACATGTTGCAAAGTTGTGCAATAGGTTAGGTAGTTTTCTCTTGACAACCCTCACTGCCGATTTTAATTTTTGCCAATCTGATGCTCCACAAATGCTAACTTATTTGTTCTTGCAGTTCTTGTATTACTAGTAAAATCACTGTCTTTCCTTATTTTTTTTTACCAACTATATGGGGAGCGAAGTGCCTATTTTTGTTATTTTGCCATGTTTATGTTGATCTTTCTTTTGCTATTGATTTTTATGAAAATGTTACTTATCCTTCTTGATATACATATTTCCCCTGTTTTGTTATTTCTCTTTCATCTTCTATTATGACTTTTAACATTGAAAAGATTTTATTTTTGTTGTTTTGCTTGTATGTTGTTGAGAGTGTTAGTTAATCTATTAGACTTTTTCTGTTTCCTATTATGCTTAAAGAGAACTTCTTATCTAAGATTATTTAAATTTTTGCCCATATTTTCTTCTAGTATTTATGATTTTTTTCACATTAAATATTTAATTATGTAAATTTATTTTGATGTAAAGTATGACATTTGGAACCAGCTTTAGTTTTTCTTGTCTTTTTTAAGACACGGTCTCACTCTGTTGCCCAGGCTGGAATGCAGGGGCTCAGTCATGGCTCAGTGCAGCCTTACATCCTGGGTTCAAGCAGTCCTCCAGCCTCAGCCTCCTGAGTAGCTGGGTCTGCAGGTATGTACCACCATGCCTGGTTAGTTTTTTTTATTACTGTTTTTTGTAGAGACAGGGTCTCACGGTATTGCTCAGTCTGGTTTTCAAACTCCTGGGCTTAAATGATCCTTTTGCCTTAGCCCCCCAAAGTGCTAGGATTACAGACATGAGTCACTGCCAGATTTAGTGTCTCTACATGCTTATAATTCATCTTTTCACCACTGATTTGAAAAGGTATTTTTTTAAAATCAGATACTAGGTTTTTATGTGCGACAAGATTTGTTTCTCAGCTTTCCATCTCAGGTGTCCTTGCCCAGGCTGGATAATCATTTGTGGAGTTTTTAATTGATTGTTGATGGATTTTTAATATGAAATATTTACTGTTCAATTTACCTGCCTATTGCTAGCATAGTGTCATATATATTTATAATGTTCTTCTTAGAAGTCCCTCATACACCTTTTTAAATGCATTTGTTTTATGGTTTTTTGTTGCTGTGAATGGGATGTTGATCCTCCCACCTTTTTCTAGCTGATTATCATTGATACATAAAGAAGTTACTTGTTTTCATTTGTTGATTTTTGTGGCTGGAAATTCTGATGAACACATTCTATTTTTGATACTTACCTGCCACAGTTTTGGGGTTTTCTAGATACACATCGCTCACGACATTTGTAAATAATATTTTTGCTGCCCCTTTCTGATAGCTATACGTTTGTTTGTCCTCAGCTGATTCAATGGCTTGAACTTTCAAACTGTTACTAAATAATAATAGAAAAGGCAAACATCCTTATTTGGAATGTTTCTGGTTTGACCTATGGTTTGAAAGAGTGCCATGTGCGTGCTAGAGAGAAGAGAACAGTCCAGGATAAAGAGTGGCATATTCAAATTACAAAGACAGGAGTGAGAAAGTTTTGTGTGGAAACAGGTTGTACAAAGCTGAAGCTCTATATGGAGGAGTTACAACATGAGTAGAGGTGGTTTATCTGAGGAAGGTGAGATTAATCAGACATGATGAATAGTTCAGGCATACTGTAGAGAGTGGTGCTATAGAATCAGGTGAGCTAGGTGTGAGATCTTCATCCGTAAGATGGTGGTGTCGAAGTCACAGGGCTATGACTGAAATAATGTATGATCAAAGCATTTAAGCCCAATGCCTGGTGCCCAGTAAACACTAAACAGATGTCTTGTATTATTATTATTGTCATATAATAAAATAATGTAGAGCTTGAAAGGGGAATTTTAAAAAAGGGTAATTGATATGATAAAACTGGTATGTGTAAATAAAATCAGTTGCATGTAGGATGTGTCAAAGCAGGAAAAATAGACTAGAATCGATGGGCATCTGTGTGTTCAGCATTCTTTCATTAGTGAGTTTTGAGGGAGTGTCTGCTCCCCAAGGCTAGCCATTGGCCAGGCCACCAGGAGTCCCCATGATAACGCACAGCCAGTTGCTTGAGCACGGTCATGGTGATTCATGCCCCCAACTTCCATGACCATATGTGACTATTAATGTGCTAGAATAGTTTATCTTGGTGTCTTGCACACATCATGATTTGTAATGTATATATTTAATAATTATAAAAGAAAGCAGTTATTTGCTTTCTTTAACATACATTATCTTCAAATTCCTAACTTAGTGATGATGCAATCATTCTTTTCACATGTGTATATTTTTTTGTGTCTTGGGGAAGCTTTGAAATACTTGCTGATTTATGGAGAGTGAAAAGCGAACCAGACTTTCTCAGAACATTTAGAAAAACTCAGACACTTAAAAGCTAAAATCAAACAGTATTTGAAATGATTTATACAATTGCAGCCATAACTTTTTTCCACTTAAGCCAAAGTACGTCTAAACAATCCTTTCATGCTGCTAAGTCCTTTAAATGGAAGCAGGAGACGCCTGTAAATCAAATGCGAGTTTACGTTTATTTCAGAACCGCTTTTCCTAACTCCTTTTCCCGCTTAAAACTTAGTGTGTCCTCGAAAAAGGTGAACACTCCGTTCTGATTTAATTTAAATGAACATGAATAAAGAAATACATTAAAATATTTTACAGGATAATATGCTGCCACAGCCAGTTTAGAGAAGCGCAGTATTGAAGGCAAGCAGAGTAACACTAGGTGCAGTGGAGTCTGCTTATTTGAAATAAGATAATTCAGCTCCAAGCTCATCAGGAGTGAGTAATAAACATGATCACTGCGGTGGAGTCAATCTCAAACTACTCTGTTGGACTTGGAATTCACAAAACACTGTAATCTTACGTATTTATTTATTTATATATATATATTTTTTTGAGATGGAGTTTCGCTCTGTCTCCCAGGCTGGAGTGCAGTGGCCGGATCTCAGCTCATTGCAAGCTCCGCCTCCCGGGTTCACGTCATTCTCCTGCCTCAGCTTCCCGAGTAGCTGGGACCACAGGCGCCCGGCACCACACCCGGCTAATTTTTTGTATTTTTAGTAGAGACGGGGTTTCACCCTGTTAGCCAGGATAGTCTCGATTTCCTGACCTCGTGATCCGCCCGCCTCAGCCTCCCAAAGTGCTGGGATTCCAGGCGTGAGCCACCGTGCCCGGCCATAATCTTATTTCTTAATGACTTCTTATCTCGAAACAGTTTGTATTCATAAGTTGCAAAGTACTTTTCGCCCAGCTTCCCCAGTGATAACATCCTACGTAACCATGGTGCATCCTCAAACCCAGGAAATTCACCGTGGTACAATACTGTAACACAGAAATCTGAATTACTTTCACATCCTCTATTTGTTCATTATGATTACTTCAAAAATGTACTGTCTTTTATTTTCTAGGATGGTACATCTCAGAATGGTTAGCAAAAACTAGTTTATAAGTTTAACCTACAACCTATGACTCCTTGTGTTCTGTTCAGATGATAACCAGATTTTAAGTGCATCATGAAGACAGGAACAACAGAAGTGAGATCAGTAGACACTTGCACATCACTGGGACTTGCCCTGTATTCTGATGCTACCATGCTAGAGAAACACAAATGCTTTAAAGTGCTCAGCGTTGAGAGCCACAGCAGCCATTGCTGTGTTTATGGCCCACTTGCCCCATGGGTAAAGTCAGAATATGCCATGAGATCACCCATCTTAAGCATTTTCACCTATTATATCCTTGACTTCTCTTTTTACTTGAGTAGCACTGATTTTTTAATCTGTCCTTGAACTGTTTGCTCACTGGCTTTTAAGCATTTTGGGCAAACCTGCAGTAGGAAATGCATTTTACATTATGATCTATTATACAAATATGTGTATGTACATTTAGGTGTGTATGTGTGCATACATGTGGGAGTGAAACTGAAACAGAAGTGCCACAGATCTAAAGTCACCCTGCGTGTGGTACACTACATATTTTCTGTCCCATCTTTTTTTTTTTAATGCGGGTCACAGGCTACTGTACAGATTTTACAAACCACCAGTAGATAATGGTGCACAGTTTGAAAAATCTCTATGTTAACTTACCCTGCCCAGTGATTTTGCTTATTTTATTTTCTTTCCCAAGTCAACCATAAAACCTTTTTCTGATAAAGATGTTTTAGAACTAAATTATTTAGAACATTAAAACTACAACTTTTATTTAATCCACCACCACTTCTCCTTATGTGTGTTAATTCATTTGAATGACATCTTTCAGGATGATATACATGTACAAGACAGTGTGGAAAATGATACAATGCAGTGCTGTGAGAACACTACTGTAAATAGGGAAGTGCTGAATTTTGCCTCATGGAGTCAGAAATGACCGTTAATCTGGGCTTAGTTGCTTCTGATTCAGATTTTTAACCTAGCTTAAGTCACAGTAGGGAGAAGGGAGTAAGGAACAAGTAAAGTATGGCAGAAAGTGGTTAGAGAATATGTTAGTCCTGGTTGCTTGATGATAGGGAACTTGGAACAGAAGGGAGGGGCTGTTGTTTGGGGGTTGACTATCAGACTGGGATCAAGTCATGAAGAGTCCTTTGTGTCTGCTCAGAGGCCTGTATATGACTGGGGAGGGAATAGAAGGCCTTAGAGGTTTGAAGTTTGTAGGCAGAGAAGCGACATGAGCAGATATAAGCTGCAGGCAAAAAGTTAAGGTTCCAGTATGGATGATGGAATGGGGGTACAGAGATTGAAGGCAGGGAGAAAACAATCTATCCAAGAAATAGCTGAAAACAAATAGAAAAATATAGTGACTCTGACCATATACTTAAAACCATCTATTTTTTAATCTGCTAGAATGATCTACATCATTTTGATAACATTTTATTCTTCTCTCAGCAACATATTTACCAAAACAAATTCTTTTAAATATTTTATCCAGCATTTAGTTGTTTCGTTGAGGACTGTTGGAAATAGCAAACCCATCATGTTGCTGAAACAGAAGCTCCTCCATTTGATTTTTCTCTTCTTCTTATGTTTTTGCTTTATTCTTGGAGATTGCCTTGATTTTATCCTCCTACTCTTCCCATTGTTTTTGGTTTGGTTTTTGTTTTTGTTTTGGCAAGGATATTTGTATTTCTGGTAGCTGCTGCCTGTTCTTGTCTTCATTTTTCACAGCATCCTGATTTTTTTTAATGAATGTAACTTTTTTTGGTAAGTAAGAATATATATGCACATAGACCCTACGTACCCGAAAGGGCTTACAATCTAGGCAAGAGGTGATAAGGATCTAAACCTGGGCATTGAGGATGAGTATGGAAGGGAAAAGCTACAAGGAATATATTGAGATAAAATTATCAAGACTTCGGGATTGATTGGTGGTAACTGAGGATAAGGAATCAAGAGTCAATGCTGATCCTCAGCCGAAAAAGAGCACCTAGAAAAAGCCCACAGCTGACATTACACTCAGGGTAAAAGACTAAAAGGTTTCCCCTGAGATGGGAATAAGACAGCAATGTCTGCCATTGCCCCTTCTATTCAATAGTATACTGGTGGTTTTCACCATAGGAATTTGTCAAGAAAAAAACTAAAAGCATTCATATTACAAGGAAGAAATAAAATTATCTCTCTTTGCAGATGACATGCATGATCTTGTATATAGAAAATCCTAAGGAATACACACACACACACACACAACTTGATAGACTGGGCACAGTGACTCATGCTTGTAATCCCAGCATTTTGGGAGGCCAAGGCAGGTGAATCAGTGGAGGTCAGGAGTTCAAGACCAGCTGGTCAACATGGCAAAACCCTGTCTCTACTAAAAATACAAAAAATTAGCCAGGCATGGTGGTGTGCACCTGTAATCCTAGCTACTAGGGAGGCTGAGGCAGGAGAATTGCTTGAACCTGGGAGGCGGAGGCCACAGTGAGCCAAGATCATCCCATTGCACTTCAGCCTGGGCAACAAGAGCAAAACTCCATCTCAAAAACAAAAACAAAAACAAAAACAAAAAACTGATAAACCAGTTCATCAAGGTTGCAGGATATGAGATCAACATGCAAAAATTGTTTTTCTGTATTCTAGCAATAAACAACCTAAAAATTAAATTAAGAAGACCACTTGATTTACAATAGCATCTGGAAGAGTAAAATACTTCGGAATAAATTTAGCAAAAGAAATTGAAGACTTGTAAAGTAAAAACTATAAAATATTATCAAAAGAAAGAAGACCTAAATAAATGGAAAGATGTCTCATGTTCATGGATTGTAAGACTTACTCTTGTTAAAGATGGCAGTACACCCCAAACTGACCTGCGGATTTAACACAATCTCTCAAAACCTCAGCTGCCTTTTTTGCAGAAAATGACAAATCTAATCATAAAATGTCTCGTGGAAATGTGGGAGACCCAGAATAGCCAAAACAATCTTGAAAAGGAACAAAGCTAGAGGGCTCACACTTCCCAGTTGAAGCAGCTACTATGGAGCTACAGTAATCAGGACTGAGTGGCGCTGGCATAAGGATAAACATACAGGTTCGTGGAATACAACTGAGATTCCAGAAACAAAACAAAACAAAACAAAAACCACATAGTTTTATCTTCAGTTGACAACTGAGGAAAGAATTGTCCTTTCAAAGAATGATGCTGGGAAAACTGGATCTCCACATGCAGAAGAATGAAATTGGACTCCTACCTTGTACTATATACAAAAATTAACTCAAAATAGATCAGAGACCTAAATTTAAGAGTTAAAACTGGAATATTCCTAGAAGAAAACATAGGTTTACATACATATTTGTGACCTTGGATTAGGCGATGCCTTCTTAGATACATCACCTAAAGCATAAACAACCAAAGAAACGGAAGAATTTTTAAAATTTTAATGGGTACGAATTTTTTAATTTTAAGGAGTTCAAATTTGTATCCAAAGAACATTACCATGAAAGTGAAATAACAACCCACAGAATGGGAGAATATGTATCTGATCAGAGTTTAATCTTTAATAAAACAACCCATTTTAAAGTGAGCAAAGGGTTTGAAGAGATATTTCTCCAAGAAAGATATTAAAATGACCAAGTAGCACACGAAAAGATATTCAGCATCATTAATGAGGGATATGCAAATGAAAACCACAGTGCGAGACTACTTCATTCCCGCTGGGATGGGTATGATAAAAGACGGGCAGTAGCAAGTGTTGGTGTGGATGTGGAGACATTGGAACCATTGTGGTGAGAATGTAAAAGGGCACAGCAGCTCTGGGAAACAGTCTCATAGCTCCTCAAAAAGTTAAGCAGAGTTACCAGATGGCCCAGCAATTCCACTCCCAGGTGGTAGGGAACTTTAACCCAATAGAACTGAAAACATATGCCCACCCAAAAATGTATGCACGAATGTACATAACAACATTATTCATGATAGTCAAAAAGTGGAAACCACCCAATAGATGACTGGATACTCAAAAGCGCTATATCCACACAATGGAAAATTAGTTATGAAGAGAAATGAAGTATTGCTGCAACATGGATAGACCTTGAAAACATTATGCTCGGTGTGACAAACTAGACACAAAACACCTCTGTTGTGTGATTCCATTTATGTGAAATGTCCAGAACAGGTAAATCCACAGAGATTAGTGGTTGCCAGGAGCTGAAGGAAGGAGGAATGGAGAGGGACAGCGAGTGGGCCCAGGGTTTCTCTTGGGAGTGAGGAAAATGTGCTGGAGTTAGTGATGATGGTTGCACAATTTTGTGAATATACTGAAAACCATTGAGGTGTATACTTGAAAAGAGTGAATTGTATGGTGTGTGACGTTTATCTCAATTTTTCAAAGAAGAGTCACTGTCTTAGAGCAGGGAAGGGCTGTGATGGCCACACTCAGTGCCTCCCTTCCTTCCCGGGAAGGGGGAGACTGAATTGCCATAGAAGTTAGAGACCGGCTTTCCTGGGAAGGGTGTTCTGGCTAGTGTTCTGAGGGATTAGATCTAACATTGTAACCTATGGATCTAGAAGGAAATACGAGGCCATCAGCTCACCTCAGCCTTCAGCAAGTTGTCACTCACCACACATCCTTTCAGCGTTACACCTCAAACCTTCAAACTTACGAGCTGTGAGAAGAGAGCCAACTATTCTTCTAGAGCTTCTATATATAAAATACCTATAGTATTATTACAGCATTTTAAAGTAATGCTAATTGATTCTATTTTTATACTAATAATTGTAAGAATACTTCAGTGCAGCAGCATTATTTATAGCGAATACTACTTTTAACTAATGGTGTTGAATATTTTTATCTGTTTTTTAAATTTCCATAATATGTACTGTTTGGCATTACCCAAGTTTTCCATATATTTCAGCCACAACTGTAGCAGTTTCTTTTTTGTAAAACAAACAAACAAACAAACAAAAATTGCTAAGAACTGTTGCATCAGGAATTTTGGAAATTCTTCAGATGAGACAACCAGGGAGGATTGATCACATGTTGATAGAATGCAGGCTGCCTTAGTCATTTCGGTGGCTCAGTCACAGTCTTTCTTTCTATCAGTTATTCTGAACAAAATACACGTAGTAACACGAGCTGCAAATGACATACTGTCACGAGTCCTGGGCTGTCCTTTAGAATGTGCAGTTACTAAGCTCTGGAATGCCTTACATGGGAAGTGGGGGGCGGGCGGGGGGGCAGCTGTTACGGATTCCTCGAGGTGAGCTTGTGTTTATTGTCTTTATTAATTCAGTTTCATCTTACCAGGAGCATGATCCTCAGTAAGACACACCTCCTAATTGCACATGTCTGGCTTTTTACCTCTCAGGCATGGAAAGGAAAGTTAATAGGATGTACTTTTTAATAGGATCTTAGGGGGATTTTTCACCATTAAAATGAGAAAGTAAGTTTGGGGAGCTGCAGTTATTCAAATCAAGGAAGTTGAGTGAGCCATTTAGAGGTATTAGGTAAGGGTTAATAGGTAAGAGACACTGAAATGAGGGTGTGGCTGTGCACACACCACATTGGACGGGTTTCCGATGAAACATGACTGTTAGAGAGGAGTCTGTGTAGGAGGCGTGCATTCTTCAATATCACACATACACCTTGGCCTAAGCTGATGAGAAGCTAATAGCAGTATTATTTTAATTTTGTTTTGTCACTTGAGAAATGCAGACCTGTGTGTGTGTGTGTGTGTGTGTGTGTGTGTGTGTGTGTGTAGTCACTAAATTAGTTACATGTTACCTATTTGTTGGTATCTTTTTAATTTAGCGATTATTGAAACTGGTTAATTATAGAAAAAGAATTTGAACTTACAGATGTAAATTGTTTCCAAATTACAGTCATTTATGTCTACTCTTCTTATTCCTTCTATCATTATTTGTGTAAGTATTTATTGAAGACACCATGCTAGTCACTGATACAAAGAGGTGTCTGATGTCCGCCCCGTTTGTAAGTGATTCTGTTAGTGGCTGACAAACTGGACCATCCCGAGGACCAGCACGGTGCACACTTTTCCCTTCCCTTCTCTCCTGTAGCCCGTGCTGCAGCCCTAGGAGGTGGGTGTGGCCACAGTCAGGGTGGTTTTGGGATCTGGTGTTGGCAGTGCAGCCTGTAAGTGCAGAGCCTGCATTCCCATGACACTTGCTGCAGTGTGACTATCCAGTCATCCCGGATTTACTGTCTGTCCCCTCCAGTGACTGTGCGGCCACGAGGGCAGGGTCCTCTCTGTCCAGTGCTGGCCAGTTGTGAGTTCAGTGAGGTGTGGAAAGGTGGATGATTTCAAGTCTGTGTCTAGTGGCTGTGTGCCATGCAGAGGTACGGAGGAAAGGGTGGAGAGCATGCACAAGACACAGGGCAGGTCCTTGCTGCCAGGGCCAATGCTGAGGTGAAGTTAGGACAGCCTCTCCAGTTTTCCCTATGAAGACTTTAAAGGCACAATACAAACTCATTAGAAAATAATAAACTCGTGTGTCCTACTCCCTCTTCAATAAATCTTCCCACTAAAATAATCCCAGGTGCGGGCTGATTAGATTAATGGGGAAGGGGCAGTGGTGGTCTCTGGTAGGGGGCGAGTGGCTGTGAAGGTGAGGACTCCAGCCCGATTGCAGGAGATCAGCCACACCAGAGAGCACCTGGGGGAGGCCGAGGCCGCAGGCAGGGGAGTTAGGCCTTGACTGAGCAAGAGGGCGTGGAGTGGGAGTTCATCTGCACAGCCTTCCATACTGGAGTCCCAGCTGCCTGGGGGCCAGGTAACCGCCGTGAAACCAGTTGTTCCAATTGCGCCTGGAATTGGGACTAAGTGAGGCAGCACCCTGACCCGCTCCCCTTTTTTAATCATCAGAGAAGGTCTTGTTAAAGAAGCATAATCTGGGCCAGGCGCAGTGGCTCAAGCCTGTAATCCCAGCACTTTGGGAGGCCGAGACGGGCGGATCACGAGGTCAGGAGATCGAGACCATCCTGGCTAACACGGTGAAACCCCGTCTCTACTAAAAAAAATACAAAAAACTAGCCAGGCGAGGTGGCGGGCGCCTGTAGTCCCAGCTACTCGGGAGGCTGAGGCAGGAGAATGGCGTGAACCCAGGAGGCGGAGCTTGCAGTGAGCTGAGATCCGGCCACTGCACTCCAGCCTGGGCGACAGAGCGAGACTCCGTCTCAAAAAAAAAAAAAAAAAAAAAAAAAAAAAAAGCATAATCTGAAAAGACATTGAGGAAAGTGAGAATGAGCCATATGGATCCACCTGGGGGAAGAGCGTCTGAGGCAGAGAGGAGAGCTAGGATCAGGAGCTTACCCGGAGGCTGTTGGACCAGCAAGTCAGCGGCATGTCTGGAGCACAGCGAGCAACGGGAGAGTGACAGGAAGTGAAATCTAAGCAGGACAGGGTCTGAGGAAGCCATTCCAGGGTTCCGCTTGCCTGTTTAATGAAAGAAGTCAGTAGGCCCTTGTCCTAGCCCATTTTCTGTTGCTTATAACAGAATACCTGAAACTGGGTGATTTACATAGAGAAGGAGTTTATTTTTTACAGTAATGGAGGCATGGAAATCCAAGGTTGAGGAGCTGCGTCTGGTGAGAGCCTTCCTGCTGGTGGGGACTCTGCAGAGTCCCGAGGGGGGACAGGACCTCACCTGGCGAGGGTACTGAGTGTGCTCACGGGCTACTCAGGTCTCTCTTCCTCTTCTTATAAACCCACCAGTCCCACTCCCATGGTAATCCGTTTATGAAGGCAGGACTCTCATGATCCAGTCACCTCCTAAAGGCCCCATGTCTCAGTACTGCCACTTTGGGGATAAAGTTTCAACATGAGTTTTGGAAGGGACCATAGCAGCCCTATGTGACATCAAATTGTCCCATTTGTCCCTCTCCATTTTGTATTGCAGCTTTACCTAACAGGGTAGAGGCTGCCTGATTCCCCATGGCCGGCGGAGACTTGGGCTCTAAAGGCATGAGCCCCTAAAGGAATGGAGCCTCTGCCCACAAAGCCTGGTTATAGCCCTCCCCCCACACACCTGCTCCCTTGCACACCTGTGTGCAGTCTGTGGATGATGCACCTGCCCTTGGACTCCTTCCCATTGAGAAGTTACTGTCCCTTCTGCATCATTCTTTGTTGTGCTCTATGCCTGGAGAGAAATTCTCATGGTCTACAAAGGGCACTCATGTCCTTTTCCATTTTTCCTTTCATGGATTTTTTCTCTGATCCTATGCAGACACGCCTCCTTTAGTTAAGGGCTTATGATTATCATGGAAACAAAAACAGAGCCCTTCTTGTCGTGTGCCTCAGGGGTTTCATTGACTCCCAGAGCTGCCTGATCGGGGTTCAGACACAGTACCTGTTCCTGCGGAGGCCGTGTTGCTGTCCTGGTCTGACTCTCCTGACCGTGGACGTCCTTATTTTCTGTGTTACTTCTCTGACACTTTCCCAGTGTTAGCACGGGTTCCTTTAGAATGACGGGCAATCTTCCATTTTCTCAGCAGATGTTAGAGGAGAGAGAAAAGGCAATGTTAAGGAGTTTTGACCGGGAAGAAAAAGAGCAAGCATTTGTTAGTTCCTGTTCTGTGGTTTTTGTTTTTCATTTGTCTTAATTAGATCCATGTTACCTTTCTGTGTCTCATCTAATAAATGTATTTCCATCCGAGTCAGTTACATCCCTGCTCTGCTAATAGATTTGCTTTTGATAGACACAATCCTGTATTTCCAGGGGTTTTTTAATGTTACATATAAATTACATTGACAGTTGAAGTTAGCATACTGAAGAGGTGTGCTCCTAGTTAATATTTTGTGTGTCGTTAACATTACACCTGCCATACTACTTTGTGTGGGGTTTTGTTTTGTTTTGTGTTTTGTTTTGTTTTTGAGACAGAGTCTCACTCTGTCACCCAGGCTGTAGTATATTGGTGCGATCTCAGCTCACTGCAGCCTCTGCTCCCAGGCTCAGGTGATCCTTCTTACGTCAGCCTCCCGAGTAGCTGGGACTATAGGTGGGCTACCACGCCTAGCTGATGTTTGGGTTGTTTTTGTTTTGTTTTTGTGTTTTTGGTAGAGATGGGTTATCACCATGTTGCCCATGCTGGTTTCAAATTCCTGGGCTCAAGCAATCTGTCCTCCTTGGCCTCCCAGAGTTCTGGGATTACAGACATGAGCCACTGCGCCTGGTCAACATTTTAAACTATAGCATTTACTTATCATAGCTTTTGTAAGAACTTTCTTTTCAGCTGTAAAAATAGCTCTGTGGTGTGTTTTGATATGTATTTTAGCAGACACGGTAGAAACAAAGTTAAAAATTACAGGTGTCATACATACACACATGAACCTGGCATAGACGTCAGTTTTGGTGTCAGTGATTGAAATCGAGCCGGGTGTAAACTTGGCCTCCCCTTGCCTATCAAGCCAGCAGATAGAACCAGTGAGCTGGTCGCTTCATCAACATGTGGTGTCCACCTTTGAGTCCAAGGTGGTGATTCCAGTCTTCACCTTTTCAAAGCTAGCAGGAAAGGGGAAAGAGGACAAGGAGGGCGAGTAGCTTCCTTTTGCAGAACCCAGCTGCACACATCACCTTTACTCACAGCCGTTTTCAAGAATGTAGTCACACAGCCGCATGCCTCGGGGTGTCTGGGAGACGCAGTCACTGCCAGAGCAGTCGAGAGCCCTGTTCACACTTAGCAGGAAAAGGGTGTGATTCTGTTTCTAAAAGGAAAAAAGGGGAAAATGAAGGAAGGGACACTTACTACTCCCTGCCATTAGCCTTGGCAAATCATTCTTTTCAAGTCTATTTATAAAATATAAGCTGTTAAAATATTTACAAAAAAATTAAGAAATATTTACAAAGGGTAATATTTACAAAAAGAAATATTTACAAAGGCGTGGTGGCCACGCCTGTAATCCCAGCACTTTGGGAAGCCGATGCAGGCGGATCACGAGGTCAGGAGTTCAAGACTAGCCTGGGCAACATAGTGAAACCCCGTCTCTACTAAAAATACAAAAAATTAGCTGGGCACGGTGGCATGTGCCTGTAGTCCCAGCTACCTGGGAGGCTGAGGCAGGAGAATCGCTTGAACCTGGGAGGTGGGGGTTGCAGTGAGCCAAGATCGCGCCACTGCACTCCAGCCTGGGTGACAGCGTGAGACTTCGACAAAGACACAAGGTATATCTTTATACACCTTCCATATTTTCAGGAGTTTATTCTCAAAATAGGATTTTAACATAACTCTCATTTTAAGAAATAGATATTGGTTATTAGTTTTCAGTTGCTGTATAACAAATTTCTACTAATGTAGTGGCTTAAAACAGTGCCTATCTCACGGTTGCTTTGGATCAGGAGTCAACACAGTATAGCTGTTCCTATGCCTGGGGGTCACGCAAGGCTGCAGGCAAGGTGTTGGCAGGGCTGCAGTCTCATCTGGCGGCTTGGCTGCATCCCCCAGGTTACTGGCATAATTCATTTCCTACGGTTATAGCACTGAGGACAGGCTTCTTACCAGCTGGCTATAGGCTACCCACAGGTCCCAGAGGGCCCCCCAGCTTCCGGGGTCCTCCCCCAGACCTCTGACCGTGGGCTTTCCCGACAGGGTCACCTTCTTCCTCTAGCTACCAAGGAGTGTTTCTAGAGCGAGCTTGCTAGCGAGATGGAGACATCTTGGATAACATGATGTATTCATGGGAGTGACAACCAAAACCACTGCCATATTTGGTTGGTTGGGAGCAAGGAGCAGCTTCTGTCTATATTTAAGGGAGGAGATTCCAAAAAGATGTGACCATCAGGAGGACAGGTCATGGGGGCCTTGTGAGAGTGTGTCCACCACAGTAACTGTTTCACTTAACAACACTTTCTATTCCAAATCGAGAACACCTGTCTGTTGGGCATTGTTGTTCCGTGGGTTTTGGTAAACTGTCAGTAGGTACTTTTTATCGTTTAGAAGCACTGGTCCCCAGTGATGCATGGAACATGCACACACATTGAAAGAGAGAGAGAGAGTGAGTGAGAGAGAGAGCGAGCATGGACGTGTGTGAGAGGCCAATAGGAGAATATGTTCTTTGCTCTACTTTGTGGTTAAATCATTAAACACTTCTGGAGTGTTTAATGTATCTTATTTAGCAGACCAGTGATATTGTACACAGAGAATGTGAGAACTCAGAATGGTCTTTCTATGAAGACAAGCTCAGGAACTTGCTTGTTCCCGCCTTGTTACCTGATGACAACAGGTGGAAGTGTGAACGACAAGATTACATGAGCTCGTGCAGTATTACTAGCCCATTGTTTCTTTAGAGTCTCTAAGGCTTGAAGGAGATAGAAAGCATACTCTAGGAAGCCCTGCTCAGACTCTCTACATGGTCCAGACCTGGAGATGTGGTCCCAAAATCAGCCTGAGAAATCTCACATCATCTAGCAAATAATGTAGTTAAAGAACGGTTTTTAAAAACCATTTATAGCCTAAGATCCAAATTTGTTTTTAACACCATAGTGTCTTCTTATCTGCAAAATAGATATGGTAGAATGCTCAAAAGGATCCAGCGAAGAAAAATGCTTCTGAAATACTGAATAGGATTATTCCATGTCAGAGGCCTCTGAAGGACTGAATAGGATTATTCCGTGTCAGAGGCCTTTTTGGATGGTGGTTGTGTGGTGGCCTTGAAATGTCCTCTCTCGGACAGCGTCACGTCATCATTGGTATACAGTCAGTGTATTTAATATATTTTGCTACCATTCTTAACCTAATACCACTCACTTCCCTAGTCAAAAATAAATTACTTATATGAAATTGCACTTGTAGTACAACCCAATACACCAATCTTATAAACCAGAATTATTATTCCTGGGCTCTGCATCTCAGTCAGGTGTCCAGTTGTCGGTAACATTGAGTGTCATTGTGAAAGAATCCCATGGTGTCCATCTGTCCATCCATTCATTCACCAGATTGCTATTGAGTTCCCACTGTGCTTCCAGTGCTGCAGTAAGTCCAGACGTGGGCACAGTATGTCGGCCATGCCCTTAGGAAGTTTACAACACACGTCAAAGTGATAGGCTGCATTTCTATACTCGTGGCTTATAGGGTCCCCCCCTTATTCTCAAGGGATATATTTCAAGACCCCAGGTGGATGCCTGAAGCTACAGATAGTACTGAACTCTATATATACTATACATACATACCTATGATAAAGTGACGTTTATAAATTAGGCACAGTAAGAGATTAACAGCAATAAGGTAGGACAACTTATATACTGTAATAAAAGTTTTATGAATGTGGTGTCTCCCTCTCTCACAATATGTAATTATAGTACACCTGCCTATTTTTGGACTGGAGTTGACCACAGGTAACTGGAACTGTGGATAGGAAAACTGCTATGACCATTTCACTTGAGTTGGGAGGACTACTGTAGAGCGTCCCTCAGTATCTGTGGGAATTGGTTCTAGGATCCACCCCCTGACCATGGATACCAAAATCTGAGCATGTTCAAGTCCTGTGATTGGCCCTGTGGAACCTGCAGATAGGAACATTCGGCCCTCCATAGATGCAGGTTTCACATCCCCACTGTATTTCCCACCGGTGTTTGGGTGTGGATGCAGAGTCTGCCAATATGTGTTCAACTGTATTCATTGAAAGAAATCCACGTATAAGTGGATCCACTTGTGTTGTTCAAGAGTCAGCTGTATAATGTTCCAGTGATAAAATCATTTTAAAATAAATTTTAGCTAAATGCATCTCTACATGTATAGCTGGACATGAAGAAATGGTATACTATTTAAGAGTATAGTTGGCTGAGCACAGTGGCTGACACCTGTAATCCCAGCACTTTACGAGGCCAAGGTAAGCAGATCACTAGAGGCCAAGAGTTCAAAACTAGGCTGGGAAACAACCCTCATCTCTACAAAAAAATTTTAAAAATTAGCCAAGCATGGTGGTGCATACCTGTGGTCCCAGCTGCTCAGGAGGCTGAGGTGGGAGGCTGCTTGAGCCCAGGAGCTCCAGGTTACAGTGAGACATGCTCATGCCACTGCGCTCCAGCCTGAGTCACAGGGTGAAACCTTGTCTCTAAAAAAATTTAAGAAGAGTATAATTACGAGAAATGGTTAGTTCCGTTATTCCGTATCTAGCACACAGTTAATGAGTGCTTGCTCTGCACTAGCCCCTCTTCTGTGTTTGAAACTGAAAATAAAGTGGCCCATTGCTACCTTTCCATTTCTGGTCCTGGAAAATCGTGGCATTAGAGAAGGGCTATAGGCAAGTAAAAATGATCAAAGAGTCTTCCATTCTCTGGAGTTCTAAAGCAAGTGACCATATCCATGGGTTTCTCGACAGGCTGCTTTGCTGGCTCCAAGTTTTGTCTTTCGTATGGGACGCTGAGATTATCTAACTCAAGGAAAGTTTAAATAGGCATGCCTTGGGATAGCAATGGGATTTGAAAATCTATGTCTCTCACCATAATAAAAGGATAACTACAAAGATGTTTCATGGTTTGCTTTTGAAATCAGATCTACATGTTAAACATCGAAGGAAGTGTGAAAGCTTTTATCCATCCCTTAGGAAGAAGAAGACTTCAATTTAAAAGGAAGAGGATATAATTCCAGAGCTTAAGATGAAATGCTATATTTTATTATTCCAGATGAATGAGTGAAACGGTAATAAGGACTTAATATTAGGTTGAATTAGCAGGAATTCAGCAATTGTGTTCAAACAACAGTAGAATTGTAGGTCTTAGTCAGCCATAGACTTGGAAACCTATGATGAAAGGTGTCAGGTGGAGGTAATTTATTTAGCATGTCTTGCGGTGTAGTCGTGAACCCAAACCTGTAATTAAAGAGCAAGACACAGCGGGGCATGTGTGTACCAGAAGACCCGCATTCAGGCAGGGGGTCAGGATAAGGCGGACCCTGACTGTCCAGGAAATGGTGCGCGCACAAATCCTGGTGTCTCTTTCTACCGTTCTGAAAGGTCTTATTTTTATAACTCTGTTTATGTGGGATGTGGGAACTCAGTTACGAGCTGATGAAACCAGGGAACTTAAGACATTTCTTAGCTCAGATCAAATGCCACTATTGAAGTGGGCCTGCTTTCAAAGTAAAACAAAGCCGTATTCAGCTGGAATCTAAACAGAATTAAACTCTGCTCTGTACTGCAAAGGCTGCTAAACTCGTTCTGGCAAATCACCGTGAAGAAAATGTTTCAAAGACAAAGCCCCTTAACTGTATGCTACAAATTCCGGGGCGTCCAGCCTGAGAGACGCTTATCATCAGTCGTACAAGTGCTCGTATCTTGGTGCAGTGTCAGATTAAAACAGCAGGCTGTTATCCATTACAGAAGATATCCTTGCATCCAAACTGCTTCATACGAGAAAGGCTACCAGTGGTCCATGAGTTCTCATCACTTAGTAGATTAGGATTCCAGCATAACAGAAAAACTGACAAATACCCCTTTTAAATAAGACAGAGTACATGGAACTGTGTATCTGTTGTAAATGAATTCTGAAAGCCTTTTGAGTAAAAATGTAGTTATTCAAAGTTTGTTACACTGGAATTTAATTCATAGATGGTCCTAGGCTCTTTGCTTTTGTTTAAATACCACTTGCGTCTTAACAGGATGAAAATTCCATGTCTTCCTTTCTCTGCCCTTCACTATGCTGGAGGGACCTTGCTGGCAAAAGACTGTGCAGGCCACATTTTGAGTGTCCAGCTCCTCCCACCAGGGCACAGCTCCACCAAGGGCATGCATCTGTTGCACCTCCAGCAGCCTCAGCCCCACTGTTGGTTGTGTTTTCATGGTACTCTGTGGGGGTGGCACTTGGGCCTGGAGTTGGGGTATCTTGTGAGGTAGGATATAGGTCTAGCTGCTGTGAGAGAGACCCAAAACAATAGCTGTGCAAGTGCCCCAGCCCAGCGCAGGAGGTGGCCGTCCCCGTTACAGACCCACACTTCTGACTGGCTGCATCCCCAAGAAGGAAGGGGCGTGGATCATTCCTTCAGGACACCACTCATAAGGCGCCCACCTGACTTCCAGTCGTGTCTTCTTACAGAAAGAGGAGAGCGGATGTGGAGGGAGGTGCACGGTGCCTCGGAGGTGCTGGCCCCATGTCCGCATCTGCGTGCAGTGCTCCTGCACACCTTCCTCAGGACAGAGCCCTTGCTGAGCCCAGGCACACTAGCTGTCTTGGAGAATTGGACACAACCGGGGAGTCACTAGCATTGCCATGCGTCTTTTAAGCCACTGTGTAGTGAATACAGGGAGTATGCTGCCACGTTCCTGTGATGAAGTAACCATATTTTAAAAAATGTTTCTTGCTCGATATGTTAACTAGAATTCACTTGCCTAGTTTATAGAGTTGTAACAAGGATTATATTTTATTTATTCTTCATTTTCTGGGGAGTTAACCGATTCGTTAGAGTGTTGTTATCATGGTTAAAAAAAGTTAAGCTTTTTAAAAAAGTTGTTTGTTTATTTATTTTTTAATTATTATTTTTTTGAAACAGATGCTTGCTCTGTCACCCAGGCTGGAGTGTAGTGATGCGATCTTGGCTCACTACAACCTCCACCTCCTGGGTTCAAGCAATTCGCCTGCTTCAACCTCCGCAGTAGCTGAGATTACAGACATGTGCTGCCATGCCTGGCTAATTTTTGTATTTTTAGTAGAGACAGGGTTTCACCATGTTAGCCAGTCTGGTCTCGAATTCTTGGCCTCAAGTGACCCAGCTGCCTCAGCCTCCTGATGTGCTGGGATTACAGGCATGAGCCACTGTGCCCGGCCCAAGCTTCTATTTTTTAAAAGAAATGTTTATGTCAGATAAAGACAGAAGAAAGTGAATGATTGCCATGTCAGATTTGTTTCAGAAAAGTAAAAATGTTAAAGTCCTAAGTGTAGCCTTTGAGGGCAGTTTTCGTAGTCCCAGCTTTGGCTGGGGTGACGTTGCAGCAGACGCGCCATTGCAAGCTCATGTGCTGTGCTTGCGTAGCCCTGCCCTTGCAGATGGGTCGGAATGGAGATGTGTTCCACTTTAGTAACAGAGAAAGAGCAGTATTCCTAGGAAAAGAAGTTTCCAGTGGAACAGTGTCCTTCCATGAAAATCCATGTGGCCTTTCCTATCATAACTACATCATTGTCCTTAGGTAGAATGGATGCTCTCTCTGTGTGTGCCAGACCCCAAATCCCCTCCTCCAGTGTTGATGACCAGGCATTCCGAGCAGGTCAGAACAGATGTGCACGTCCACCCGGCTCCACCACTGGCACTCCTGCCACCGTCTCTAGGCTGTGTTCTCTACGTTTCTGTCACAGAACTGAATCCCAGAGCGATGAACTTGTAGAAAACAATTAGGTGTCTGCTTCTCCTGTCTTATGATTAGAAAATAAGTGGAAGGAGCTCAGAGGAGGGACCACAGACAGTTTGTTCACTGGGAGGCAAGTTGCTGGTGGTTATCTTTGGTTCTTAGCGTTTGTCTCTTCTAAAAACAAAAAAGAATGCATTTCCAGACTACCCCTCTTTATCTAGTTATGATTTTTAAATTCTGTCCCATTTTTCTTCTCCTCTGTGACTTTTTGTTTCGTCGTAAAATGTAATTATGGTAAAAACATGGAAGGTTTTTATGTTACAAAAACGAGTTCATGAAAAGCAGTTCATGCAACAGAGAATCATTGCAGAGTACAACTCTCTGAACTACCTAAATTATTAAAAATAAGTAAACTCCTGACTTTACTATTTTTCTAGATAGTCATGTGAAATACAATGTATTATAATCAGTGTAATTAAACTCACTTAATGAAGAAGATTAACCATATATTTGGAGCAAAACATATACACCTATCTATGATTATATTTATGTGATACAAAATTTTCTTTGTGTATGTCTTAGTGTGCTAGGGCTGCCTTCACAAAATACCAGAGCCTATGTGGCTTAAACAGTAGAAATTTACTTCCCACTGTTCTGGAGGCTGGAAGTCCAGACCAAGGTGTCAGCAGGTCTGGCTTCTCCCAAGGCCCCATTGGCCTGGAGACAACCTTTCCTCGGTGCCCACACCCTGGCATCCAGCTTTCCTCCTCTTCCAAGACACCAGTGAGATTGGGCGAGGGCCCAGTCTAAGAGCTTCACTTTTACTTAATCACTTCTTTGGAGGCCCTGCCTCCTAATGAGTCACATTCTGAGGTATGGCTTTGGGTTTCAACATGTGAATTTTGAGGAGACACACTTCAGCCCATAACAGTATATAAAATGTGAAAATAGTGATATCATAGGTGACATAGCCTTCTAGGGTAAAATGCAGATGAAAACATTGACGGGTCTCTCTGTGTCTCCACTGTGTTCTCACATGTGATACTCTCCAAGTGGAAACTGACTTGTGTCCCATGCTGTGTCTCTGTTCTTGGCAGGCCTGGCAGCTGCGATTCAGCCACCTCGTGGGGTATGGCGCTAAATACTACTCTTACCTCATGTCCAGAGCGGTCGCCTCCATGGTGTGGAAGGAGTGCTTTCTGCAGGATCCTTTCAACAGGTAAGAAGGGGGTAAGTTCTAAAATGTGCCCGCTTCGGACCACAGTCATTCCCCACTCCATTACATCTGAAGCTGGGCTTGGAGAACCGCAGCCCACAGAACACAGCCAAGCCCGGCAGGAAGTGGCAGGCTCC